>NC_089500.1:80755168-81089129 GCF_036850765.1 Saccopteryx bilineata | reverse complement strand
TTGCACAGCATTATGTCTACAGATGCCAATTTTCAAGTTTTGCGACTTTAAGGGATGACTTCTCAGCAAGAAGTAGGACCAGAGTAAGGACAATCAGAGAGATACAATCTTGCTTCTCTCTATAACTTAGACCATGTTACCTCCAGTAGGAGCAAAAAATGCTCAGTTAGGAAACCAAAGCTTACATCTCATTGTCCTTTTAATTTGTACTTCAAATCACTCCTCCATATTCACATCTATCCCAATGGGGCAGGCAGGGAAGGAAGCCTCTCTGGCCTGAGAAAGCAAAGAAGAGCATCTACTTAGGCTGGCTTCTGCTCTGTAACCCATGGAAGGTCTGTGAACGCACTGTGACACATTCTTTAGCACTCTGCATCATCTGAAGAAAAAAAAGAGGGTCAAGAATGACTCCTTGAAGATATCTATCTCCTGTTTTATTTTATGGATACCTTGGAAGAGGCCTAATTGGAAAAACAAGCCATCTTAATTTGGTTAATAAAATAAAAATTGTCAAAATAAATAAATGATGTAGCAATTACTGTTAAACTCATGTCAATTTGGAGGCAGAAAGATGTTAAGAAACTTGCCCAAGTCCACCCAGTTCTGTTCTATTTTGTCAATGTTTAGCTTCATATATATTTGAGACTCTGATTTACAGCTGTTATATCTTCTTGATCAGTTGATCTTTTAGCAACATATAATGTCTTTGTGTCTTGCAGCAGCTTTTTTTTTTTTCTTTTTTTTTTCCTTTTTTTTTTTTGTCTATTTGGTCTAATACTAGGATAGCCACTCCAGCTCTCTTTGGCTACAATTTGCATGGAATATCTTTCTCTATCTTTTTGTTAACAAGTTTATCATGTCTTTAGATTTATCATGAGTCTGTTGTAGACAGCGCACATTGGATCATTTAAAATTTTTCGTTGAACCAATCTCTGCCTTTCAATTGGAGAATTTAATCCATTTACATTTAAAGTACCAATATGGAAGAATTTACTTCTGCCATTTGGCTATTTTTTTTGTATGTTTTATATCATCATCTTTCTAATTTCTTTCATTACTTCTACCTTTGTTGTCTAATTGATTCTTTTTGTAGTGCAGCATTCTGATAATCTCATTTCCTGTTGTATTTTTTTTATATTTTCTTAGTGGTTAATTGCAATTATTGGAGATTACAAATAATATCTTAAATTTAAAACAATATAGTTTAAGTTGACAACAACTTACCAAGTTAGCTTCAATAGTATACAAGAACTCTGCTCCTATACAACTCTGTCTCTTTATGTCATTTTTGCCATAAGTTACTTTATACATTGTGTGCTCATTAATATATATAATTTTATGCATCTGCCTTTAAAATCATCTGGGTTATAAAAAGAAGAGTTACAAAGCAAAAGTATAGTAACATTGGCTTTTATGTTTACCTACATAGTTACTTTTACTGGAGCTTTATTTTCTCATATGACTACATGTTCCTATCTAGTATCCTTTTATTTCAATCAGAAGGATTTTCTTTAGCATTTCCTGTAAGACAGGTCTATTAGCCACAGTGCTTTTCCATGACAATAAACAAAAAAAGGAAAGAATTACCTTGACCTGAGGAAATGAAGAAGGTGATATGCAAATCTGTCGAATGTTCAGAGAAGAAGGTAGGCAGGGTCTGACCAAAATCTTGGCTCCTTTCACTCCGTAATTTAATCCTTGCTTAAGAGTGGTCCAGGTGGAGGTCGTGGCACACCCACAAAGTAAAATGTGGGAATTGAGCTCTAAGAGAGCAGAGCAATTACACTATGTGAGAAAGAAATAAAGCTACTTGAATGGAGAGGAAGAGAGACAAAGGGTGAAGCAGGAAAGTTGTATAAGACACAAGTTTTCTTTGGGCAAATCAGAGATAAAAAGCAGAAAACACACATCACCACTCATTGATAGCTAACAAGGCTGGGATTCAAAACCACAGGTGCAGAGCACAATGGGTTAACAATCCCTTGCCTTAGCCACTGGACAACCCTGTCCCACAAGAACCTGTACTTTTGAATACTCCTTTCAATGTTACTTTGGGCAAAGCCTTGCACTTTGACACTGATGTGTCATATGTACTATTCTCTAAACTGCATACATTTTAGAGAATGTTCACACAACTTTGCCCCTTCCTCCAGGGAGCCTTTCACACTTGGGTGATCTCATCTTGACCTGCCTCCGTCTTCAGTCTCAATTGTCATCTTTCCTCAGTCCTAACACTCACCTTCCAGTCATGGTAAAATTCTTTCTTTACTCCCCAAATATTCAAATTTCATTTTTCACCTGTGTAAAGCCAGAAGCCAGGGCCAGGGTCAGCACTACAGCAGCCCAGCCCATGCAGGTTCGCATTGGATTCGGACAGTCGGTAAAGAAACAATGGAGCCAAAAACTGGTGGGCCATAGTCTTTAATCCTAGCTTGCACCCGGCGGGCAAGTAAAAATACACACTGGGCTCCAAAACCCACTCACATTCAGTGCTCACAAAGCCACTGACTTATCCGAGTTTCCTAGAATCAAAGGTTTCTAGCTCACCAGCCTTATTCCCCTCAGTTCCCCATTTCCTTCCTTATCCCAGATACAAACTCTGCACAAACTGGCATCTCATTCAGCACTCTGCCATCTTGGCTGCTTCTCCTGGTCTACTCCACGTGGCCTCCTTCTGCTCTCTGCTCTGCTCTCTCCTCTAATGATAATCTCAGGAGCCAAGAGAGCAAGCTCCCTTTCTGCCCCTATTTTATAGTGTAGATTCAAAACCTTTAATCCAATATACAAAATAGGGAAGTCTCTAATACAAAGTCACTTCTCTGAGGCATGATTGGATTGTACCACCCCACATCAAAAAGGGTGGGAAAGGCTTAATCCCAAAACCAAGCCCCAGGCTGCAAGGATTCTCAACACACATTAATACCACCTGGGCAACGGCCTCACGTGGGCAGCGCTATTTTTAACAAAGTGAGCATAATATATTTTATCTGCCCAACAACCTGTCACACTCTCTAGCCCTTCTTTCTGCCTGCACTTCACTTCCCTTCCTTCCCTGCTTGTTCCTCAGTTTCAGCTTAGGCCTTACCACTCTCCTATTTCCCTTCCTCCTCTCCCTCTTCCCCACCCCCTCCTCTCCTTACCCTTCCTCCTTCCAGCCCTTCTTACTGAGGTTTTACAGTTGAAAAAACTTTGAGAATACATTTTTCTCCTGCGAACATATTTTCATTCTACACTTGCTACAGAATTATATCCTAATATGTATTTTATGCTTAAAACTCCACCATGCCACTGTGCAACACAAAGTACTTACATATATTGCAATCTAATTTTTTAGGTACTTCCAGTGACTATACATTTGTTTAACCGTTTTTCTTCTGACTTGAATTATTTTTGTGTTTAATAGCAGCATATGATAAAACATAAATAGATAAACTTGTTAAGTACAGTAATTCATCATATATGTTAAGTAGAATTGCTTTGGAAATGCATCCTGTTGTGAGAGGGCTAGGAATAGTTTCCCCCATCTGTTGATTTGTCCGTGAATGAAAACTCCTTATGTCTGGAATACAAATAATTCGGTGAAAATGAACACAAAAAGACCACAAGTTTGTGATTTCAAACAAATGTGGTGCTTACAAAAGGTGCTTTTATTGAATATTTAAGGTGGATTATTT
Source organism: Saccopteryx bilineata (assembly GCF_036850765.1). NCBI lineage: Eukaryota > Metazoa > Chordata > Mammalia > Chiroptera > Emballonuridae > Saccopteryx > Saccopteryx bilineata. The sequence continues at coordinate 81,085,455 of NC_089500.1, read as the reverse complement.
AAACTAGAATCTTCAATACATTTCCGCTGTTTATCTAACTTTAATAAAAGGTAACAATAAATAAAAGTGAGCAGGGGACTTGCAACCACGTAATATACATAGTTTTACAAAATATGGGTATCTATTATTTTCTTACAAAGTCAAGGAAAGTAGTTTTCTTAGTAGGTAAAGAAAATTGCACTGACTTTCCATGACATATGTATGTTCCCTTCATCAAAAGCCTACTGTTGTTAGTACATGAGGAATTTGTCGCCTCCTCCTGCGTAAAATCGCGTAAGTAAGCACCTGAGATGCAGCCCTGTGTCTGGTTTGTAAACCAGCACTTCCCATTGTTCTTTCTTGTCAATAGGGAGTATTTTTAGAACTGGGATAACTTTCCACAGTAAGACTTGTACATAATGCAGCAGAAAGGCATGATCTGCAAGGGAAAGTGTGGGTGGAGACTGTCACGTGGTCAGGAGCTGAGCTGCGTGGTCAGAAAGGGGTGCATCTGGGAACATTCCTCTGCGTCCTGGAGCGTCGCTGCATCTCTGTCCAACAGCGCTGAGCGGTGCCCTCGCCTCCATGATCTTCCTAACTCTGGAGCTGCTTTTTCCTGCCCACATTACTTCCATCCGGCCTCTCTCCAAAATTAAACGTACCAGCAATTCCCGGGACGACCGAGCTCCCCATTCTGCAAACGATGGTCCCGGCTGCGGGTCCACAAGGATCTGCAGGGGAGTTGAGGGGCCGCTGAAACATAAGAAGTCGTTTTTATCTTTCTTTGACTAACCTGAGAACTTAAACTTCTGAGTTTTTCAGTTGTGCGTCAATGCCCAGTTGTACATAAATCCTGAGGATAAACCTCTGAAGAACTTTGGAAACAATGTTCCATTGCCTGGGCCACCAGGCATTCAGAAGATTACCCTCGGGGACCAACCAATCCAGAGCCTACGAAGGCAGGACAGATTCTTCTCGAGAACGCGGATTTGACTAGAAAACTCTTCAACATTTCTTTTTCTTCGGAACAGTCGGGGTATTGCCTGGCAGTGTTTGCAGAATTCGCTTAAGACCCTGGAATAAAACGTTCTCATTTAATTCTAACGAAGCCCTGGTCTATTTCTGCCCAGTGGAGGCTAGGGAAGGTCAGGGCAGCGTGCAGTGACCGCTGTCGGAAAAGGAAAAAGTCTGTCAAACAAGCTCCTCTCTTCGCTTGCTGAACCAGAGAAGCTCGTGCAAACTCGGACCAGCCTGTACACTGACCAAAGATCTGTCAGCGCTGGTTGGTCAGCACCCCCAGATCTTTGAACTTGGGCTCCATCCCTTTGTGGTCTTGTCTGTGGACAGGGATGTTTGTTTGTTTATCTCGGCGACAGGCCATTCTTTCAGGCTCATTGCCTTGGGGTCATTTTTTTTTTTTTTCCTTAAATTCCATCCCCACTATTCTTGGTCCACGACTATCACCAAATTTTCTCTCGCTCTCCTTTCGGGCCACCTTCCCTTCTGTCTTCTCAGTTGATCGGTCTTCTCTAAAGATTTCCGGTTCCAGCAAGCTCGGTGCTTTCTGCGTGCATTTTCTTTTGAGATTTCTTCTCCCTTACATTCCCGGAAGAAACAAATTGCGCGCAGCGAGCGTTTAGTTGTCATTTGGCTGGGGACCGTAGACACCGGAGTCCGCAGGTGTGCCGGGGGAATATAAGAAAGAGATTTAGATGCAAAGATTTGAACAAAGAAGACATAGGACTCAAGTAAGGACCAAAATGCAGAAGAGGTCCCACCGAGACTTGAACTCGGATCCGTGGATTCAGAGTCCAGAGTGCTAACCATTACACCATGGAACCTACTCTGGCCCTGCTTGCCTGAAACTCTTTGGTGACATAGTTCTTCTTCCCAAGTACCCTGCTTCAGTATAAATCTTTAAAAGTATAAATCTTCCTGTTTTCTCTTCTCTAGGATTAAGTGGTGGACAGTTACCTCTCACGTGCCAGCCAATATCTTTTACATCAGAGTCCAGGGAAAAGACATCTGGGAAGAGGAAGGGTCCTGAACCAGACCCCGTTTCATGGTTTTTCCTCGCAGGCCCCTCGCAGGGCCATCTGGACTGTCAGTGAAAGCTTAGAGTTTTCAGAAACATAGAAAGAACAACCTCTTAAGAACTTCTCTCTACCTGTGTCTCTTGTTGATTTGGAAAAGGAGGTCAGTTGCTACTTTGGAAAGACAATTTAAAATCAGATAAACTTTTTAAAAAGTGGCTGGTTATCTTCTCCACTTTTTTTTTTCTTTTCCGTTAGGGAGAGCGCCCATTTTTGAGCCCTCTGCCCTAGCGCAAGCACTCTGTGCTCAGGAAGGAAAAAGAACAAAATACTGCCTGGGGAAATGTTGAATTTATGGGAACTGAATTGGGTCATGCGTGGGTTAAACTGTAACAAGAACAAGGGATTTGGAAATTCTTAGAACACTGTACATTATACATATTCTCTGCCTTTTACCAGTTAGGAATCGAGTTTCTCTAAAAATAAACCTGTGACCTCTAGGGAAATCAAGTCCTTGATCTTGGCATTATTAGAACCATGTTCTAACCAGCCTTGCAGAAGTTTTTCTTTTCTTTTTTTCTTCTTTTCCAACTGAGAGGAGGGGAAATAGACTTCCGCATGCGCCCAGACTGGGATCCACCCGGTGACCCGCATCTGGGGCCAATGCTCTGCCCATTAATGACCAAGTTCACACTTAGCAAAAGCTCCATGGAGCCATCCTCAGCGACAGGGCTGATGCACTCTCCAATCAATTGAGCCAAGGATGTGGGAGGAGAAGAGAGAGAAAGAGGCGGAGGAGAAGGGTGGAGAAGTGGTCGCTTCTCCTGTGTGACTGACTGGGACATCCACACCTGGGCCAATGCTCTACCACTGTGTTAACCCTCTTTCTTTTTTTTAATGTTAAGTTCAAATGAGTTGTTACATATGTACCGATTTCTGAAGCCTCATTTAAAATATTATGTGTAAGAAGAGTTCCTGTTGTGGTAAGCCAGTGGTGCAACTGAAAACGCACTTGACTATGATCAGAAGACTCCAGGTTTAACTTCTGGGTGGGTTGTCTTTCTTCCATTCACTTTTAGGTGACTCTTATTTAAATTGATACTGAAATGAACTATTAAACATTTTTTCGAATTTCAATTACTGTGAAACGCTCCCTTTGTTTGTTGCTGCAACCCCACGATGCAACCTTGGCCTATTGCTTAACTTGGAGTGAGTCCTCAGAGTCATCAAAAGAACATTCACAATCTAAGATGGTAATTTTGAAGTCTCATACTGCTGATGAGAGGGAGAAGATTACATAGAGAGTGGTGGAACATTTGAAATCAAAGAGGCTTGAAAGGGAAAGAAGTAAAAAAGTTAAAAAGGTGGGTGTAAGAGCATAACATTTTTCTCATTGGGCAAAGACCTCACCCAGATAATGAAAACAACCTAAGTGTTTAATTACAGATAAGTGGATAAAGAAGATGTGGTACATTCCACACATCTGTGTGGTATGGAATATTATTTAGCCACGAGAAACAAGGAAATCCTGCCACCTGCGACAACCTGGGTGAACCTTGAGGGTGCTGTGCTAAGTGAGATACCTCAGAGAAAAGACAAATGTCCCGTGATCTCTTTTATGCGTGGAATCTTAAACAACAACAACAAACCAAACTCATAGATACAGAGAACAGATTGGTGGTTGCTAGATCAGAGAGTGGGGTGGTAATGAAAGAAATGGGTAAAAGGAGTAAAAAATAAATAATAAACATCCCTAGAATGCTTATTCTATAGTCACTCGAACCTGCAAATCCAGGATGCGCTGTCCACGGTCCTACTGCTGGGCGCGTGCCTGGATGTCATTGGCTGGAAATGTCCGAGCGGAACAGCTTGGCTGCCACGATACCCTGTCTGCGAGGCCCAAACACCGGATTTGTCTGTCCCGCCGCCTCGTCTCACTCTCACACCTAAGTAAACCCATCCACACTGAGTGCATCCCAGCCAGGACTGTTCTGTGCTAGATGGAAATAAACATTGAACCCACTGACGTGAAGCTTTTCAGTGCCCAGCTGACGACTTCTGTCTGTCGGTGGCCGCGGCACCCAGAAAGCCTCGGCTAGGTGACCAGGTCCGGCTCAGGTCCTGGCTCCGGGGAAGCCTTGGTGTAAACATGCGGGTGGGGCTAAGATCCGCGCACCGGGAAGACAAAGACTGGAATCTCAGGTGGGGCTCATGTCCCGGGCCGAGGAAGCCACCGCCTGGAAACTCAGGTTGGGTTCAGATCCTTGTGTCACGGGAGCCCAGATCTGGAGACGCGGGTCAAACTCAAGTATTTACACCTGGGAAGCCCCGATTTGTTGTCAAGGGTTGGGATCAGGTTACCCTGCTTGGAATGCCTCTGGTAATGGGGGGTCTTTCTTTCTTTCTTTCTTCTTTCTTTCTTTCTTTCTTTCTTTCTTTCTTTCTTTCTTTCTTTCTCTCTCTCTCTCTTTCTTTCTTTCTTTCTTTCCTTTCTTTCTCTTTCTTTTTCTTTCTTTCTCTTTCTATCGTCTATCCATCACCTAGCTTTCTCCTATCTGTCTAATCTATTCATTATCCATCAAGCTATCATTTATCTACTAGTCACCTGTCATCTACTCATCTATCTATCTATCTATCTATCTATCTGACACAAATCAATTTCTTACCGGCTATTTGATTGTATTTTATGAAGTGCTTGTTCTAGTCACCTCCAGAGACCCAAGGGGAAAGTGCGAACAAAAAAGCCTATTGGAGAAAAATCAGAAAAACCGCTTTATACCTTGGAGATAAGCAAACATTTTGTAGATGGGACAGAACAAGCACTAAGCGCGCGCGCGCACACACACACACACACACACACACACAAGACATAATGACCTCATAAAAACTGAACACCTTTGTTCATCAGAAGACTGAGAGAGAAAATATCAGCCACAGACTGGAAGAAGATATTCGTAATAAATATATGCTTAAAGGTCTTGGATCCATGTGACATAAAGAACTCCTAAGGTGCAATGGTAAGAGGGAAAGATCTACTTTTTTTTTTTTTCAGAGACAGAGAGAGGGATAGATAGGGACAGATAGACAGGAACAGAGAGAGATGAGAAGCATTAGTCATCAGTTTTTCGTTGTGACACCTTAGTTGTTCATTGATTGCTTCTCATATGTGCCTTGACTGTGGGCCTTCAGCAGACCGAGTAACCCCTTGCTCGAGCCTGCGACCTTGGGTCCCAGCTGGTGAGTTTTGTTTTTTTTTTTTTTCTCAAGCCAGATGAGCCCACGCTCAAGCTGGCGACCTCGGGGTCTCGAACCTGGGTCCTCTGCATCCCAGTCTGACGCTCTATCCACTGCGCAACCGCCTGGTCAGGCAGGATCTACTTTTTAAACAAAATTCGCTGTCTTCTGAGGTGTCCTCATTCTTAGAATTCTTTTCCAGAAAAAGTCTAGGGACTGACCTCGCAAATAAGCATCTGGGTCTCAGTGGTGCTTCTGTGAAGAGGACTTGGAAACCTCGAGCTGGGAACTCACGAAGGCTTAGGCATTTAGTGCAGAAAATGCAAATATAAAAAGCCACAGATGGCCCTGGCCGGTTGGTTCAGTGGTAGAGCATTGGCCTGGCGTGCAGGAGTCCTGGGTTTGATTCCCGGCCAGGGCACACAGGAGAAGCGCCCATCTGCTTCTCCACCCCTCCCTCTCTCCTTCCTCTCTGTCTCTCTCTTCCCCTCCCACAGCCAAGGCTCCATTGGAGCAAAGTTGGCCCAGGCGCTGAGGATGGCTCTGTGGCCTCTGCCTCAGTGCTAGAATGGCTCTGGTTGCAACAGAGCGATGCCCCAGATGGGCAGAGCATTGCCCCCTGGTGGGCGTGCCGGGTGGATCCCGGTCGGGCGCATGCAGGAGTCTGACTGCCTCCCCGTTTCCAACTTCAGAAAAATACAAAAAAAAAGCCACAGACAACCACTGTTCCCGCCTGGTTTCAAACCAGGGACCTTTTGTGTGTGAGGTGAACATGATAACCACTACACTACAGAAACCACGGTACTAAGTCAGCTTTACAAGATATAACAGAATTAACTACATACTAGTTTTGTGGGTGCTCACCAGGCTAAAAATTTCTAATTATTTTTCTTTTAGTATCCTTCCATTGACAGTGCATGTCTTCCCCTCGCACTTTTTATTTAAAATAAAAATGTAGAAACTCCATGACTCATCATCAAGCATAACTCAAAACCAGAGTCCACATTCCTTCTCCCACACCAAGCAGGCTGACCTTCGGCTCCTGGGGGTTGGATTTCAAAGAATGACCCTGCGTTACCTTCTGGTTTTGATTTCCATTTCCCTCTCTGGTCTCGAGGGGTCAAGACCTCCAACGTCCTCGAGGGCGGTGCTGGCCCCGGGAACTGTGTCCGGTTCACCACCAGGGGGGTGACAAGTGGGGTACATGAGCGGATTCAATGAGTGATGAAGGGTCTGCATCTGACAAACAGTGACATTGAAAACTTGCGCTCTCAGAAACTGAAATTTAGATTGGACACAACGTTGCAGAAAACAGAGAAGGGAGGCAGAATTTCCCAATGAGCGAGATGTTGAGTCTTTTATTTTCTCCGACATCAAGTTGGCAGCATAAAATGACATTGTTTATTGTAAGAATGAGACGGCACTCGAACATCAGATGTGCAGGCTTTATTAGAGGAGAAAGACCTGCCGGGTGCTTCTCAGGGAAGAAGGGCCCCCAAAACAGACTGAGGTAAAACTTTATAGGGTTCGGTAGCCTCGAGCAAGGGTGTGCTGGTATGTTCGGCTTTCTGGAATACCCCTTTTTGGAGTGACTGACCAGCTTCCTGGAATTCCTTTGTCCCAGGGGCGATTGTCCGGTAATTAAGGGTGAGGTCAGGCAGCCAAGCGGAACAGCAAAAGGGCAGTTGTAATTCATGTATCTATCATTTATTATTTTCAATAACTTGATTAGACTCTCATTTTAAAGAAATTAATGAGTAGCCCACAGGCGGCCCAATCCTGTCCTAGGCTCTGAAAGTACCAGGTGCCGTGAAAAATTGGACAGGCCTGAAATAGCAAAAGGCACGTGCACTATTATAATAAAGTTAAACAAAAGAAGTTATTTTTTTTAATTGCCAAATAAAACCACAGAGTTAAAGGCTCACAACATTTTCATAGAAGCAAAGGAAAGAGGCTTTCCCAACTCCTAATAATTAGGAAAGGCTTTCAGAAGAACTAAGAACTGATTTGAGACTTAATGGATGGAAAGAAATCAATCAGTACGTTGTTCCATGATGGGCAGAAACAAGCAACTACCTAACATAGATTTTATATCTTAGATGCTAGGAGTTACTGCCCTGTTCAGTGGGCCAAAAGCTATGTGCCACAATATTGGGGCAGGGCTGGGTGGAGATTGGCTATTTTCATGAGTCATCAGGAAAAATGTTGACAATGTCCCAGTTGTGTAAAAGTTCATTAAAGTATTTGGAACCCAGCAGTGAGTATCTGAGTCTTGAAAACTAAGACCAAGAAGCAAACCTCACTTACCCTAAGCAATTCCAATGCTCATCCCAAAACATCAGAAAAGATATTCTCAGTTGCCAGCATAGGTATTTTGGTGTTCCATTTTAAGGAAGATTAAATCAGATTCTCTTAGGTGGTTTTATAAAGGAACATGATTTTTCATGCCATGTTAGAGGAGCAAAATTTGCTCCAGCAAGTTGGGAAAACTTGGCACTATTAAATAAAATGAAAAACACATTTTTAAAGCATAAAAATGTATCCTAAGTTTCTACCAGAAACAGAATAACATCGCATTACTGCATTTTGAGGAGTGGAAAGATTAAAAAAAAAAAAAGACTTGTTAAATCACTATCTAACTTTCTCTCTGAGCTCTTTTCATGCTCATGAGTTCAGGAAAAAGTGCACTGTTTGAACATTATGGGTGCCATCTTCCTTCCTGCTTTCAAGTTTCACAAAGCCTCCCACTTGTATACATCAGAATACTTTAGTTCAGATGCAGCTTTTGCTGAATATGCCATTAAAAAAAAAAGCCCTGGCTTTGCCAATATTAGCAATATTGAAAGTACTATTTGAAAGTTCTCTAAATACTGGTAAAATAGAGATTCCACGTTATAGTGTTGAATAATGAAGGCAAGTTGCATCACAATGTGTAAAAATGTCGACTTTTATGAAAAAAGAAAACAAGAATTTATGTTTGTATTATATAAAAAATTGGAAAGGATATATAAACTATGAACAGAATTTATCTATAGAAGTTTGGGGTGGTTTAGGCATATGGAAAGGAGATTCTTCATTGTACCTTTTAATACTTTCTAACTTTGAAACATGTGAATATATTTTTTACCCCGAATTAAATGTTTTAAAAATGAGTCTTCTCTTAGAATGTTTACAAAGAAGCTCTGTTTCTTTCCTGGGTTGATAATAATAATAATAATAATAATAAAACTTTTCCATATCTGTCACTTAAAACCTCTTGCCTCAGCTTTTAGTGAACTAGTGAAGACCCAAGTTTGGGTGTGGAAAGAGTGAATGGTTTTACAAGTTCTTTTTGGAAGAAAATAATCCAAATAGGTCAGTTTCCTTAGCAAAGATGTTTCCCAGTGGAAAAAAATGCCACAAGGGAATATTTCCTTTGGTGGGTCACTACTGTTTTTTTCCCGGTGATGGGACTCAAACAAGGACCTAAACTTTGGAGGAAATCAGAAATGCATGTTCAAACAAATCTTCTAAATTCTCACAGACATTGATTGAGACCTCAAAGTAAGCCTCATCTGTGTATAAATGTAATAAAGGCATTTCAAGCTTGGCCATTGTAGGGTCACCCAACCTTCAGTTGCTAGCACCATACTCCAATGAAATGGTGGTTTTATAAAGTTGTGTCCAGTTTCATAGTTGATTTTTGTTAAGAGAATTTGTCAATCTTCTCATATTATCATGCCAGAGCGCATCTCCAATATAGATTATTTTGCCTGTTCTTGACCTTTATATAAATCGAAACATACAGTATATACCATTTTGTATCTGGTTTCTTTGGCTCAAGATAATAACCTTGAGATTAATCAGATTTTGCATTTACTCCCTTATTGCTAAGTAAAATATTATTTTTATGACTATAGCACAATTTGGTTTTCCATTTATCTGTTAACACACTTGCATTGCTTCCAGTTGTTGGCTATTATGAATAAAGTTAGTATAAACATTTTTGTACAAATCTTTTCATTGATACATAATTTCATTTTTCTTGAGAGAATGCCTGGAAGAGGGAATGCAGAGTTACAGGCTAGGTGTGTGTGTGTGTGTGTGTGTGTGTGTGTGTGTGTGTGTGTATAGCAGCAGTAGTAGGTTTATAATTTTACATTCCCATCAGCCATGATGGGATGTTCTATATCCTGATCTTTTGAACTTTTAGGGGATTTTGTTTTGTCTATTTGCTTGTAACTCAATTGGGTGAAAAGTGGTATTTCATTGAGATTTTAATTCACATTTCTTTAATGACTAAACAGGTTGGGCATTTTTAAAATGTGATTATTGATCATACATGTATTTTTTAGGTTGAAGTGCTTTTTTACTCACTTGTCTTATTATGGATTTCTGGGTTGTTGTTTTTTTTTTGTATTTTTCTGAAGCTGGAAACGGGGAGAGACAGTCAGACAGACTCCCGCATGTGCCCGACCGGGATCCACCCGGCACGCCCACCAGGGGCGATGCTCTGCCCCTCCGGGGCTTCGACCAGAGCCACTCTAGCGCCTGGGGCAGAGGCCAAGGAGCCATCCCCAGCGCCCGGGCCATCTTTGCTCCAATGGAGCCTTGGCTGCTGGAGGGGAAGAGAGAGACAGAGAGGAAGGAGGGGCGGGGGGTGGGGGTGGAGAAGCAAATAGGCGCTTCTCCTATGTGCCCTGGCCGGGAATCTAACCTGGGTCCCCCGCACGCCAGGCCGACGCTCTACCGCTGAGCCAACCGGCCAGGGCCAGATTTCTGGGAGTTTTAAAAAATAGTCTGGACCCAAGTTCTTTGTCAGATATACATATTACGCATGTTTTCCCTCAGTCTTTTGCTTATCTTTCCATTTCTTAATGATGTCTTTTAATGAGCAAGGGTCTTTAAAATAATGTCCGATTCATTCCTTTTAATGTATTTTATGCTATTTCTTCTTAAGAAATATTTTCCTACTATAAGGTCATAAAGAATTTTCCCATTTTTCTGGATATTCTATAGCTTTAGATCCATCTTGTAGTTAAGCTTTTAGTATCATGTGAGATGGGTGTGAGGTTCGTTTTTTCGCCAAGCTCTGAAGCTCTGAGAATGCTTGATGAGAAAGCAGCCTACACCAAATGCAAACTCATCAGATATTAAGTGGAAGGGAAGTTTGCAAAGGAGATTGAGCAAAGCAGGAGGGAGATCATGAATATGTGAAGAATTGAGAATAGACCTCATTGTTTTACTTCTCGGCAAGCACTGAGAACCCATAATGTGTCAGACTGTGGTGGATGTGGTGAATATACAAAGGGAGGCACTGAGGCTAGGCTTTAGGAGAAGAGATCATTCCTCAGGGTTTGGAGTCAGCACAGAAGGACGCTACTTCCTCAGAGGAGAATGGGTGTCGTGGCTTCTCTTACCAACCTCGTTTTCCCGACTTGTCTTTCCTTGTCCCCTAATTCCCAGCTCTCTGACTTGTGACTTCCTGCTCCTGGTGGCTGTTGCTCAGAGTGGGGAACAAGGGCACTGTTGGCACAGCTGAGCCACGCTGAGAGGACCCTTGGGATTGGGTCCACCTCCCAGAACCTGAGGGTGTCCCCACCAGAAAGCTTTACCAGAGCCCTAATCCCTAGGGTTGGAAGCTGGAAGTGTCAGAGAGTGGCATTTGATTTGTAGGAAAAGTTGGTGAGTGGAAGGTTTAGAAGTGAGACTAAAAGAGAGATAGGAAAGGACGAAGATTAAGTGATGGGAAGACAAAAGAGGCAGTGAGGAGGGACATAAGAGACAGAAACAGAGAGAGCCCCTGGAAGACAGAGACTGAGAAGGCAGCAAGGAGGACAGGGAGAGTCTGAGAGGGGGAAAGAGAGGCAGAGAGAAAGAGAGAGAGAAAGAAACTGACTTAAGTGTCACAGAGACCAAACTTGAGAAAGAGAACACAGCAGCAGAGATAGCCCAGAGCAGGGAAAGCAAGAAAGGAGGAGCAAGTGAGAAACACCGACTGAGAGACAGGGACAGAGAGAAATAAACGGAGAAACAGACTAAGATGTACACACCCAGAGAGAAATGAAGGTATTTGCAGAAACAGGAGACTGGGACAAATAGAGATGACAGTGACAGAGAGAAAGAGACTGAGGAAGAGGGCTACAGTGAAAGGGTGAGAAGCAGACAGTGCAGGGTCTGAGGTCCAGAGAGACATGCAGAGGGCACCCAGCAGAATTTGATCAGGAATCTGATTAGCAGGGAAAGGGCACCAGCATGAAAAGTGACATTTCTCTGACATCTGACATTAAAACACCATGTTCACAGTGAGAATCACCATCCACTTATTTTTACAGAGCTTTTTTCCTTGTAACAGAACAGTTTTAGTTGGAGGTGAGGATGGTTGTCGACATAAGTCAGTCATATGCAGAACAGGTGCTGAATCCCAATTCTTGGGAATTTCCTTTCTAAACAAGCTGCTGTTGGCCTGACCTGTGGTGGCGCAGTGGGATAAAGCGTTGACCTCGAACACTGAGGTCGCCGGTTCGAAACCTTGGGCTTGCCTGGTCAAGGCACATATGGGAGTTGATGCTTCCTGCTCCTCCCCCTTCTCTCTCCCTCTCTCTTTTTCCTCTCTCTCTAAAAATCAATAAAGAAAATATTTTAAAAACAACAAACAAACAAACAAACAAAAAAAACCAAGCTGCTGTCTCCAGTGAACAAATATGTCCTGGCCTGAGGTGGCCACACAGGGGGTGGGTGGTGAGTGTGATAGGGGCCTGGTGTTGTGTATGGGGCCTCAGTATTGTGTACAGAGAGTTGGACATAAAGAGGAACTTTAAACTTGCTTTTAGTGCTGCTTAGAGTAGAAAATCCCCAATAGTCTGTACAAGGAAGTTAAGCATTGACCGGAGCTTGCCTGTGGCCGTAGTTTAGAAGAAAATTTTTACAAGCCCAACTAGTTAGATATCTTGACTTAAATCTTGCCTACAGAAGCAGGGTGTGATTTTAGCCTTGCAGCATTTACAGGAAGAACTGTAATCAGCTTTAGAACAAAGAATGCTTTCTATTGAAATGTCAAGAATGTTGGTGCATACATTTTGTAATAGCTATGACTTTGTGATTTAATACTGCTCTCTCCATAGGCTTGGGGGCTGTTAGCTGTTTCTCAGCTAGCAGTCGCCGGCCGGCTAATAAAGCCTCATTAAATTTATAATTAATTTGGGCTCCGATCAATAATTACTCGCCTTCAGTCCATAACAGTGAGGATGTGGGGCTCAGACCCCAGCCCCAACGGGGGTCTCCTTCGCCAGCTTGAGCCAGGTCTGTAGCTGCTGGAAGATGCTCTGTGGAGAGGTGGAATTTTGAAAGTTACATCCCAGCAGGAGGGAAGGAACATGCAAATTAGTATGCAAGTGAAAATGTAAATCATCCAGAGCCTTTCCGGTCTTACCTGGCGTCCTAGGTGAAGGCTGGGAGAGTCTGAGGGCCTCGCAGGGGCCATGTCGAAGCAGTGAGAGGCACCAGGGATGAGAAGGGCTGACACCGAGGGTCCCAAGGCCTGTGTTACACTTAGCACATGCCAGGGGTCTGTATCCCCTGGAAAGAGAAGAGAGAATGGTGTGCTGAGCTGGGGCAAGGTGGAGACTCCCGGGTCAGGTTCTGACAGCATGCTCACCATTAACGAACAGCACGTGGGTGGCCCCTGGGGTCTGGCCACCATAGTAGGAGTTCGTCTGGGCCACAGCCTGGGCTATGGATGAGGTTGAAAGCCCGAACACCTGCTCACATAGCTCTAGCTGAGAGGGCAGTGCTGGCAGGTGGGAGAAAGGACATGTAGGGTCCTCACAGGTAACATCTGTGGAGGGAGATATCTGTAAGTGTGGGGTATAAACTCAACGCCCCAGTCTCCTTCAGTAATCATTTACAGAGCTCTCCCCAGTAATGACCAATGAGTTCACAGTCCTGTCGCAGAGACACTCCTGAACCCCAGACAGCGAAGGCCCAGAATGACAGGACTGTGCCAGGACAGTAATAAGAATAAAACAAAATGACTGTATATGAAAAATAGGATATATGTTTTCAGTAGAAGGAGGTAAGAAGCATGGAGATGCATGCAGTTGAGGGAAAAGAAAGTTGAAGGTACTTTTTGCATAAGGATGGATAAAAAGGACATGGGTTTTTGTTGTTCTTATTGTTTGTCTGTAAAGAAAGAAAAAGGAAATCAATTTTGTCCTAAAATAAAGATTGCTTAAAATATGGTAAAAAAAAAAAAAAAGGACAAAGCCTGAAAAAGTTGCAGAAGGTTTGTATGAATTGTAGAAAGTTCATGGAGGGATCTGGAGAAAAAAATTTAATATATGGTCAAAGTAACTAAGGTTAGGATGGTAACTAAGTCAGTTGTGTTACTGATATATATGAATGTATGTGAACTCTCACCAGGTCTTTAACTATAGCCATTTTTAAGTCTTTTACCATTATAGACAGTTATTGTTTTATTCTCATGCTTTGGGAAAAAATGTTTCTATGAATAGGTCTCATCTTCAAAGAGGATAACTTTAAAAACATAACATTGAACTTGGTAAAGATTTACAGAACTCTATGGAAAACTGCATCATAAAACTGCTAACAAAAAGATCAAGATCAACAAAAATTAATTAGATAGGACTAAATTAACTGACAGGATGGTTATGATTTTTATGACTTTTTATATGAAATATTATTAGAGTTTGATCTTTGTTTTTCTGATGTAAGATTTACCCCTCCCCAACTACCTATGACCTACAACAATTTGGTTTTACCTTTGTAAGCAGAATTAAAACAATTTTTTCCTTCCTTCCTGTTCTGTCTGGAATTTCAGGTACTCTTAACTAATCAACATGTAACCATATTTAAAGATGTCGACTCTTAAGATTCATGTTTCCAATTTAGAGGAAGCTTCTTGCACCTATTAGAACTCCTCAACCAGCAAAGGATTTAAAATTTATAATCACTTAGAAGTGAAGAAGACAACACCTGTTCTGGACAACTAACCCAAGATTCCAGAGTAGGCCTGGGCCTGTAAAATCTATACCTTCCTGCCCTGGCCGGTTGGCTCAGTGGTAGAGCGTCGGCCTGGCGTGCAGAAGTCCCAGGTTCGATTCCTGGCCAGGGCACTCAGGAGAAGCGCCCATCTGCTTCTCCACCCCTCCCCCTCTCCTTCCTCTCTGTCTCTCTCTTCCCCTCCCGCAGAGAGGCTCCATTGGAGCAAAGATGGCCTGGGCGCTGGGGATGGCTCCTTGGCCTCTGCCCTAGGCGCTAGAGTGGCTCTGGTCTCGATGCCCCGGAGGGGCAGAGCATCGCCCCCTGGTGGGCAGAGCGTCGCCCCTGGTGGGCGTGCCGGGTGGATCCCGGTCGGGCGCGCATGCGGGAGTCTGTCTGACTGTCTCTCCCCGTTTCCAGCTTCAGAAAAATACAAAAAAATAATAATAATAAAATAAAAAATAAAATCTATACCTTCCTTCACCTCATCCCTTACTTTGGTTCCATCCTATCTCACAAAAAATATGGGATCAAGAACTCGCTATAATAATTATTTTTTCCTTTGCCCTCTGATTTTTGACTAGAAATTTAACTCATCATTGAGCATCATCTTTAAACCTACTTCCCAGGTCCAACCATGCAACTGGTTCCACACATAGTCAAGGATGTTCAATGCCTGGTGATATCATCTCTAGTGAAGGTACCAGATTTCGAAGAATAATTTTCCCTTGGGCAGGTATGACAATGACTGCTACAGCAATAGGCAACAAGAAAAAGAAATCTTTCAATTTCCTTGCATGAGTTATATTAGACAATAGAATTGCACTTAACTATATTCAGGCTGATCAAAGCGGGGTTTGCTCTGTTATTAATACCTCCTATTGTACCTGGTCTGGTAAAATAGAGATAAAAGTAGATAAAATCTGAGCACATGTCAAATGATTAAATACCATGCCCACTGACACGTCATGGTTTAAAAAAAATTTTTTTTTTTTGTATTTTTCTAAAGCTGGAAACGGGGAGGCAGTCAGACAGAATCCCGCATGCGCCTGACCGGGATCCACCCCGCATGCCCACCAGGGGGTTGCTCTGCCCAACCGGGGCGTTGCTCTGTTGCAACCAGAGCCACTCTAGTGCCTGGGGCAGAGGCCAAGGAGCCATCCCCAGCGCCCGGGCCATCTTTTGCTCCAATGGAGCCTTGGCTGCGGGAGGGGAAGAGAGAGACAGAGAGGAAGGAGAGGGGGAGGGGTGGAGAGGCAGATGGGTGCCTCTCCTGTATGCCCTGGCCGGGAATTGAACCCGGGACTTCCGCACGCCAGGCCGACGCTCTACCACTGAGCAAACCGGCCAGGGCCTAAAAATATCTTCAGTTGACTGCCCTCAGTTATTGATTGTGGTTTAGAAATATTCTTCAAATGGAATTTAATATTTTTTTGTTATTATAGAAAGTTTTGCTGTTATAAATCTTTGTGTTTTACAGTTTGATGTTATAGACACCACTCCGATAATGATTGTTTAATATTTTGAAATGATCATTCAGGCCTATAAAATTTTCATATAAGAAGAAACCTCAAGAAACTACTGAAGATGTTTCCCTGCCCTTAAAGAAACATGGTGGCAAAGCCTTGCCTGTTCTGGCACTCTTGTTGCTCAAATGTGGGCTCAGGCTTCTAAAAAAAAATCACTTTTCCTCCTACATGAGACATGCCATACCAGGAATGAGCCTTCCTGGTGAACAAAGACTGACAATGATATGATTGATATATCCAAAATGAGCCACCTGACAATGAAAAACCAAAAATGCTTTTCATAACTGATCAGTGCTGATTTCTGATAATTGATCAACAATGTTTTTGAAGAAAAATCAAAAAGGAGAAATATAAAACATACATAATAATATAAACAGAGTCTCTTTAAAATGAAGTTGGATCTTCCAGGATAGAGAAACTATCTTGCATGTTTTACACCTCAAAACTTTGAATGTTAAAACAGGGCAAAATAACTTAGGACTGGGCCTAAAGAACTGTTTGTAAGGATAACAAGAAAGCAGGTATTATGAGTACCAGACTGATGACTACTGGACTGAAAATTAAAATATTCTTTAGAATGTCTATTCACTTATGTTAGTTTATCTGCATCAATAGAAATAAATGTCTTCCTTCTACTGATGTAATTGTTCCCATCCCTTTCTCATAAATACCCACTGCCTATGTCTCCTAATTGGAAAATTTCTTAGATTTTTTGCCTGAATCAGTGCTTCTCATATACCCTATTTCCCCATGTATAAGACACTCTTTTGGGGGAAAATTTGGGGTCTAAAATTTTCTGAGTGCGTCTTATACAGTGGTTATAGATTTTTTTTACTTGCATTTCCCGCTTTTTTGCACTTGTTTTTGCACTCATTGTTGAAGACAGTGATTTGTCATCAGATACAGATGAGGACAAGCTAATGGATGGAAGTTTTGACAGTGATGAGGAGTTGTATGAATTTTATGATGAATAAAACTTGAGTTCAATAACAATACTTTTTTTTTCAAATTTCAGGCCCCCAAATTAAGGTGTGTCTTATACATGGGATCATCTTATACATAGGGAAATACGGTAGGCATTCTTATTGCTATCAAAAAAATATATGTTGCCTGTCACCTATCACTTTGATAGGCCTTTTTTTTTTCCCCCTTTAAGACTATCAGAGGTGAGGGTTGGGCCAGGCACTCACAGAAGCCGAACTCAGTACATGTCTGGTACAACCACTGCCGGTCACCCACGCCAGATACTTGGGGCTCCGTGACCCTCAGCTGTGCCAATGTCTCTGCTCGGGAAAAACTTAAACACTTCTGGCCCAGGCTGTGCATGACAACCTAAGGGACAATATATACATATATACATTTATAAAGATCTCCCAGACCCCCAGCAAGCCAGAGCCTAGAAGCATAGGTTCCCTACAAGGCAAAGGTCAGAAGTCAGAAGAGGGAGTTCCTGAATTCTCCTGGGAGTCAGTGATCAGAAGGGAGTGGCCGCCTGGGTCCCTGTGAATTAGAGATTAAGGTACTAGAAGACCTTAATTACCCGTGAGACCTTGGGCAAGTAGTAATACGTTGGACTTCAGTTTCTTCATCTGCAAGTGGGGATAATAATAGTGCCTATATCCTAGAAGTACTGTGAGAATTCAATAAAATAATATATGTGAAGCACTTCGCAGAGCTCTTGGTGCAGAGAGCGCTGTAAAAGTGACGGCTGGATTGCAACTGTGAGTTCCGAATATGGGTGTTCTGGTCTCCAGAAAAACTGTCCTCAGGGCTATTTTTTTCATTCAGTCTATAAATACTAATTGCCACTTGCCGTGTGCCAGACACACTGTTGCAGGCTGGGAGAAGAGGACAGAACAAGACAGGCAAAGTAGATAGCACAGTTGCTCATTCTGCAAAGTGTGTGAGCCTTTCATAGCCTTTCCCCGCCCCACCCCCCATTTCACCTCCCCGAGGGCCCCGTGTCATCCTCATTTGACAGCTGAGGGCAGTAACTCTTAGGGTTCACGGCTGTCCACGATTGCACAGTGGAGGTCGAGCTGGAGCCACTGTCTGCTGACCCTCCCGCCGTGTTCAGGGGCGCTCACCTGCGCTGCCCGGCGCAGCCCGTGGTAGGGATCGGGGCGGCTGCCATTGTTCCTGCCCTCGAGCAGGAGTCCGCAGAGCTGTCGCACACTCAGCGGCGCCCCGACCTGCCCGTCATACTGCACGGCTCCTCCCACCAGTGCCTGCAGCGCCTCCAGCAGCTCCACGCGGTTCTCGGCGCGGCCCAGGGACGCGCATGCGCCCAGCTCTGCTCTCAGCGCCGCCCGCACCGCCCCTCCCGCGCGCAGCCTCTGCTCCACCTCCGCGAAAGCCGAGGACGCCGCCGCCCGGCACTGCCGGGAGGAGAGACAGTGTCGGCGGAAACCTGGGCGTGGGCCCGGCCTATCTCTTCCAGGGCCGGTAACCTCCTAACCTCCTAACTTCCCCAGGCTGGACCCCTGTCAGCACTTCCCCGGGCGCCCTCCCGCCAGCCCCGCCCACACCGAGCCTCACCTCCTGATAGGACCGTCTCTCTTCAGGCCCCGCCCCCAGCCCAGCCCCCTTATGGTTTCTCCCTGCGCCTGTCTGGAACCACCCTCAGCTCCAGTCTTCCAGGATCCGTCCACTTCTTCCGGCTCCCACCCCCCGAGACCCCCTCCTCCATGCAAGCTGCCCCAACCTGAAGGCCTCCTCCTCTCCCACCCCCCTCGGACTGGCCCGCGCCTACTTCCGGGGACCCGCCGATCGCCGCGCTCGTCAGACTCCTGGACACCACCTGTGGTCGGAGCCGGGGAGGAGAGGCGCATCAGGGACCCGGACCGCTGACACCCGGCTCGTCCCGGCCCCGCCCGCCTCCTTACCTCGTTATACGAGGAGAAATCCAGCACGGCCCGCACCGGGGCTGAGGAGGCGACCGCGGCGAAGAGGAGATGCGGGAACTGGGGAGGAAAAGTCGTCAGGCGGGGCCGAGTGCCGACGACACCCCTGATCTTCCGCCCAGTGTGGACCACGCACTCTTCGTGTGGCCCCGGGCGGGTCCCTCTCTCTGTGCCCCGGACCCTTGTGAAAACAGCTGTGGAAAGTTCTCCTGGGGGTAGGGGGTGGGGAGAGGGTGTTCCTACCTCTTGAGATGGGGATCCCTAGTCAACCCCACCCCCCACCCCCGTGTGCTCTCCGAGGGGTCGCGGGACCTTCAGCCGGGCCCAGGCGGCCAGGGAGCCGGCATAGGAGCCTCCGAAGCAGACCCAGGGGCTGGAGGAGGAGACGTTGAGGAGGCGGGAGAGCGCGAGGCGGGCGGAGACCACGTCGGCCAGTCTAGGGTCAAGGGAAGGCTGGTCAGTCATTTCTGGAATCCCTTAAGGCCCCCCCCACACTGCTGTGTCTGGGTGGGGGGCTTGTCTGGCCAGAAGCCAGGGCTCTTTTCTCATGAACTATTTCTGAAGACTTTATCCACACATCCCATTTCTTCAAGTGGCTGGGCCAGGGGAGACCCTTTGGAGAGCCACCACCCCCCTTTCCTTCCAGATTAGGCGGGAAAGGAAAAAATCTCAACGCAGTTTAAGCGGAAACCTGACCTAGTAGAGCTGAGGGCAGTCGAGAAGAGTTCCTGAGGAAGCAGAGGAGTCCTGGGCCGAATAGGTTAGAGTACTGGGGGGAGAGGGTTACAATGAGAGGAGAAAAGAGTTGTCGGGACATGTCTAACATCCTCTTTTCGATCCTAAGTGCTTTCTTTCCTCCCTAACCTTTCTGAAGCAATTTGCAGTTCGTGACACCCTACTGCAGTCAGAAATCTTTGTGGATAGATTTGGAGACAGGGAGTAACATAGAAGCAAAGAGATGGAGATACGGAGAGATAAGAGACAACAGTAAGACAGAAATGCAAAGAGAGGATTACAGATAGATACAGAGAGACACCAAGTAGGAGAGGAGAGACAAGTGTGGAGAACAATAGAGCAGGTGAGGGAGAATAGCAGTGACATTGCTAGTAGGAGTAGGGTGCCCTAGGTGAGGGAGGAAGTGATGCAATATCTGGGGGGAGCCCACTCCTTGCAGAAAGGAGTGTTCAGAGGCTCCAACGTACCTGTATGTCGGGAGAATAGCAAGAATGTCCATGCAGCTGGAGCACAGTGAGAGAAAGTGGAGCTCAGATTGTTAACTGAGAGCCAGAGCCAGTCAGCCCTCATGGCCTCTGTGGAGATTTGACTTGACTGTGAGTGAGATGAAAGATGTGAAGGGTTTGAGGTAGGAAGAGTGGTAATCTGGTTTATACTCTACTGATCACTCTGGCTTCATCTGGAGAACAAACTGGAGTGGTCAAGGGCCGAAACAGACCTCTGAGGAGGATGTGTCATCCATGTAAGAGACCTGGTCATCTGAACCATCAGCCATAATGAGACAAGATGAAAAAAGAATACAGTGTAGGAAAGAGAGAGACAGAGAGACAGAGAGAGAGACCCAGAGATGAAGGGAGAAAAAAAAAAAAACACTGAAAGAAAAAAACATGAACCAAAGACTCAAGGTCAACCTCGGGCAGTGGAGAACAGAGATACAGACACCCTCAGTCCATGGTCCCAAACACTTTCCCTTCCCCAACTTACGCATGACGGCTGGACAAGAAGCGAAGCTGGGCCATGGTCAGGCCCCCAGCAGGTATACTCAGGCCATAAAATCTGTGTTCCAGGCCTATCACCAGGGCCCTCAAGGCTGGTGCCAGGGCTGCAGGGTGCCCTGTGAAGAGTATGGAATGGAGGTGTGAGGTGGGTGTAAACCTTTGCAGCCTTGAGGGGTCACAGCACTACCGTACACAGTTCCCGTTCTTGTCCCTCACAAGCTTTCCAGCTATGTTTTCCCCATCCTTGCTTCTTACCTTTCATCACTGAGCCTGGCCCGAGGCTGCCCTCACCCCCCAGATGCAGGAATACAGGTCCATCTTGGCTGGCCCAATGCTGGTCATTTATCCAGTACCGCTAAGAGATGGGATGAGGAAGAAGAAATGGCACTGTGATCATTCTGACGTATTTATTTTATGTTCATCCCAGTCTCCCTTCCTAATAGATCTTTTTTTTATATATATACTTAGTCGTATTTGAAACAGGCTTGTTTATTTATGTGTTTATTTCCCTCCTGTTTGCCTCCTCACCTAAAATGTAAGAGCTACAAGAGCAGATTTAAAAAAAAAATTTTCTCTCTTATATTCCACTGGGTCAAGGATAGTGGTGTGCACATGGTAGGTGTACTATATATTGAGATAGTAATTGTAGGATAAATAACAAATACTGGTAGATTTAGTTATCTCCACTAAGTGTGAGATAGCTTTAGCGACTGTATACAGAGTAGGTGTAAAAAATCATAAGTTTGTTCATTCAGTAGATATCTTCAAATGCTTGTTGTGAGTCATGGCTTGCTCCAAAGCTGGTCTAAATTTCTGCTACACATTGAGACCTGGTGGTGGGTTTAATGTTTAGTCTGTGGGACAAGGAGAAGGGGACTGAGGGGCAGTGACACACACACACACACAAAGAGACAGAGGGACACACACACACAGAATTGAAGGACAGGACCCTGGGACAAAAGAAGTAGGAGAATGGGGAGGGAGACTAGGGGACAGAGGGTACATCTAAGACAGGGTGGGGCTGGACTAAAGGCCCTAAGGATGCTGACAGCAATACAGGGTGAAACTGAGGGGGAAGAGAGGGGTAGACAGAGGTGTGAAGACAGGGCAAGAATGCAGAAGTTGAGGGACAGACAGAACAAAGAAGTAAGAAGAAGGCAGAGTAGGCAGTGGACTCCCCCTCTAGCCTCACCTGTAGAAAGGACCGTTTGTCAGATGCGTTGAAGGGGTCCAGTGGCTGCTCCAGCCACCCCTCTTTAGGGAGGGCCGCAGCCCCTGTGTCCAGGCTCAAGCTCAGAACAGAGCTCTCCTGAAACCGCTGAATTTGCTCACGGAGGCGCCTAAGAAGAGAAGCTGTGGAACATGGAGTGGATGGAGTCAAGCTGGGCCCTCTTGGGACCCCTGCCTGACCCCAAGGCTCCTCCTACCTGAGGATGCTCCTACCTGGAGCTGAGGACCCCCAGAGGGAAACCAAGAGGAGAGGGCCCAGCCACAGGGCAGGCCCCGCAGCCATGTCCAGTCCTCTGCGCAAGGGCCTTACAGAATCTTCACTATGTCCACAGTGCTGTCCTTTAGACTTTATAGGCTTTCGTCAGGAGCTCAGGTTTCTTTTCAGACACCTCTCTCGGGACAGGTCAAGCGTCTTCAGGAGCCACCAACGCGGGGCAGGGACGCCAGAGTCTGTGTCTAGAAACCTGATGACGCAGCACCTAGATCTCCAATTTCCTCTCTCGGCTCCTGATTTTCTCTCTTCCTCGTCCCCTGACCTCTCTTCTGTTGTCCTTCAGCCTCCCCTCACCGTGCCTCTGTCTTACTTCCCTGTCCTCCAATCGTCGTTAAAATGAAGTAAACAAGAAAGTCTCTTTTGGAAAGAAATGAGAAAGATAACCTTTATTTCTAAATGCACAAGAATGTCAGTAAATTTTTATTCCTTTAAGTGAAAGTGCGCCCCCCACAGCTGGCCGGTTAGCTCAGTTGGTTAGAGTGTGGTGCTAATAACTCCAAGGTCGCAGGTAGAGTCCCCGTATGGCCAGGTGAAGAAACTACCTACCTTTTCCTGTTAGATACCCGGCTTTCTATCTTAGAAATTTAAGTTAAATTTGCTGCAGTCATTTCACACATGAGAAGCAGCCTTTCTGATATAAAATTGGGATTAAATGCTGACTTCATGCCTTAATCCTCAGCAGTGACACCTTCCTTCTTTCTCCCCCTCTTCAAAGGAGGGGAAACAAACAGACTCGTAAAAAAAATAGCATAAACCTTCAAATATACCTTTTAGTAAGGAAAATGAAGGTACACTATTAGTAGGGGTGGCCCCGGAGGCGCGATGTGTATCTGGTGTCCGCTGGCCATCCGAATGCCACAGTCTCCTTGTCAAAGTCTCTGCGTGTCCTTTAGGGTCTTGTCTACACTGTCGGCTCCTCTTCCTCTGCATTGCTTGTTCAGCACTGTTGAGATACACACTTCCTATTGTTAAAACAGTTTTCCTTCCCTTCCCTCCCCTCCCCTTCTCCTTCTTTCCTTCCTTTTTAAAAAAATTATCAGTAGACTGTAGACTTCCACCAGAATTTCTGTCCAAAGGGACAGATTATTATTATTATTATTATTCTCTTCCTCCTCCTCCTCCTCTTCCTCCTCCTCCTTCTTCTTCCCCTTCTCCTTCTCCTCCTCCTCCTCTTCCTCCTTCTCCTCCTCCTCCTTCTTCTCCTCCTCCTCCTCCTTCTTCTTCCCCTTCTCCTCCTCCTTCTCCTCCTCCTCCTCCTTCTTCTCCTCCTCCTCCTCCTTCTTCTTCCCCTTCTCCTTCTCCTCCTCCTCCTTCTTCTT
Source organism: Saccopteryx bilineata (assembly GCF_036850765.1). Lineage (NCBI taxonomy): Eukaryota > Metazoa > Chordata > Mammalia > Chiroptera > Emballonuridae > Saccopteryx > Saccopteryx bilineata. The sequence continues at coordinate 81,062,242 of NC_089500.1, read as the reverse complement.
CTTCCCCTTCTCCTTCTCCTCCTCCTCCTCCTCTTCCTCCTCCTTCTCCTCCTCCTCCTTCTCCTCCCCCTTCTCCTCCTCCTCCTTCTTCTTCTCCTCCTCCTCCTCCTTCTTCTCCTCCTCCTCCTTCTTCTTCTCCTTCTCCTCCTCCTCCTCCTCCTCCTCCTCCTCCTCCTCCTCCTCCTCCTCCTCCTCCTCCTTCTTCTTCTTCTAAACCAGGACAATTCTGAACACAAAATCTACATTTGGTAACTAGTTGTAGAGCAAATCAGACTATGTTTTTAAAAGTTGGGATTTTGTTTGCAAATCTGATTAATACACCGATGTAAAGGAAACCAAAGCCTACCAAAGTCAACATTTAGGACAAAACGATGTGTTTGTAAAGGTCACATTAATTTGTAGAATACACAAGAATTTCAGAAGTAAAATATAATTCCAGCAAAAAATGAAATATAGACTATCCATGTTTGACAAATGGGCATTTTCAAAGGGTTGGTGAAATCAAAGCCAAAGCTTCTTTAAGGAGAGAGTAATATTGGTAAGGCACAGTACCTTCCAGAGAGTTGGTACCTGATGTTTTATTTTGGGGGGGAGGGCGGCAAGGGGCTTAGAGAATGGAGAACTTCCAGAGACGGAGTGGGTTGACAGAACCCAGTTACTGGGGAGAGATGCTGTTGTTTGGCCCTCAAAGGCTGTTTACTGAACTGAGACCATCTCACCCTGTCTTTCAGGAGGCCGGGGTTGATAGTGATTGGTTGTTTTCCAAACGTGTATTCACAAGATGATTATCAATGATATAGATGGATTTGGTTTAAAATCAAGTCTGGTGGCTACCTGTTATGATTACAGAACAATCAGTCTTTTCCTAAGTTTGTGATTATTTTATGTTCTCAACATTTTACTTTGGCCTAAAAGCAAAGTCTTTCTTTCTTTCTTTCTTTCTTTCTTTCTTTCTTTCTTTCTTTCTTTCTTTCTTTCTTTTCTCTCTCTCTCTCTCTCTCTCTCTCTCTCTCTCTTGTTCTCTCTCCCCTCCCTCCCTCCTTCCCTCCCTCCCTTCCTTCCTTTCTTCTTCCAAGTAATGTATATTAAAAACACCAGTTTTATCTCAGAGTGTCTCAATTCATCTTAGACACTTTTTAAAGTTTCAGTTCGGTGACGTGATGAATAGCAGAGCTGGAGTTCGGGACATGGTTAGTGGCAGAGTTGGGGTAAGACGGTGGAATATACGCAGTACGTACTAGGTAATTTAAAAAGGCGACTTAAAGTCTGGGCCTGCAAATGGAGCGTGAAGATTTTGACTTGGTGGATATGAAGAGACTCAAATAGAACAAATTCAGAATTTTTATAAAAAGTGCACCCACAGGCTGTTTCCGCCCGGTTTCGAACCGGGGACCTTTCGCGTGTTAGGCGAACGTGATAACCACTACACTACGGAAACACCGCTGATAGTTCCCGCTCTCATTTCAAAACTAGTTAGAATTAACTTTGCATTTGTTCTTTCCTTCAGGCTTTCTTTTCTTTTCTTTTTAAGTTTAGGCACTGTTTCCCCTCCACATTCAGCTCCTCAGCATCCACGAGTCTGAGAACCCGCTGCTCCCAGGAGCTCAGCGAGGGAACGAGCCCCGGGCTGGGGAGCTCAGGCGCCTGGGAAATTTCATTTCAAGAATTGTATTGGTATGTTCTGCTCGTTTCCATGATCCCCATCTCTCGGTAACTGTACTTACTCTTCAGAAGCTGGACAGACCGACCGAGCTCAGAGAACCAAGGGAGAAGGCCTGGGGTGGACCGTGATCCGTCCAAATCCGCCAGCGAGGGAGGGGGCGGGGGGGCTGCAAGTCAGTCTACTCTTGGTCACACACTTCTGTTATATTCTGTATCTCTCCTGTCACTGCTCTGGGACGTGTACCTGCGTGTCTTATGTCCCATACATAACATTTCACAGCGGGAAGGTGATCTTGGCGATTCACCTTACTCTTCTTGTTTAAACATCCCGTTTCCACTGTCTCAAGTCACCGTCTTTCCCGGGAACCGAGGCTGCCTGCCTCCCACTAGTTTCTTAAGCTGACCTTCCCTCTCCCACCCTCGAAGGCGATGAGTCGAGAAACGGAGCTTGTTCCCAAAGTCACCAGGAGAAACTAGAGACAGAAGAGGCTTCTGACCTCTGAAGATCACAGATTGGCTTCCTCTGAGGCACCGAGGCAGCTGAACACGACTTGATCAATATATTGGGACCGTGGAGAAAGGCAGGTGTCTCCTTAGCAGTCTCTAGCCCACCTTTTATTTTATTATATTTTTGAGATCAGATCAGGAGGATAGACGGCTATGACATTAACGCATATGTCTGTGAACCTTTCTTAGCAATCCGATGTCGCGTGTATACTAAGGAAATTATTAAAAAGCTCTGGTCGCTGGAGGCACCACGTGCCCTAAAGGAGGAAAGGTGTCTCCAAGCTGATCGTAATAAGTTTGTGGGTAGCAACTTAGCTACCATAAGCTTGAGGCATGGAATGACAGCTATGAAAGTCACAGGGATTTCTCACAGAATGATCTTAATGGTCAGGGAACTCTTGCTGGGGAAATGATGTGACTTAAACAAACGTGAGGTAGTTGAAGGCCGTAACATGGAGAGCGGGTTCCTGCAGTGGGCTGAAGCTGGACCAGAGAGTGAGTGGGTCTGAGAGCTCCGATTCTAGGTGTGAACTAGAGCCTTCCTTCCTTCCTTCCTTTTCCTCGTGAAATTCCTCCCACCGTGGGTAAGATGACATGAGCCAAGGCAAGGGGCTCACGGAGACCCTCCACGGTAGGGATTTGAATTGAACCTGAATGTGATGGGTGGGGAAGAATGGAGTGTCCCAGACGAACGGGACCATTTCCATTTCCACCCAAAGACCTCTTGGCTTTGGTGTAAATGAAGAAAAAGGGCCAATATTTTGTGACGTATTTTTCAAGCCTTCCTACAGTTTGAAAGAAGTCCACAATGATCGCTCACATGTCCTTTTACCATTGGAGAGTGGCCCTCAGCTTTTCTTGCTGAGCGCTCGGGTCTAAAAGTCAACGTTCCCCGACAATCTCTCCTGCCCCTGGGGTGAATCCATTACTCCAAACAATCTCCCAGACCTTGTGGAAAGTGGGCATTACCAAGAGCCATATGTCCAGGGCATGTTGATCTCATTTTCTTTTTGACTACCTGGTGCCGGTGCAGGGCATTGAATGTTATTTTCTGCTAAGGGGCAAATGGCCTCACTGGCTTATTACAGTATTTACAATTCAGGAACTAACAATTCTAATTAGTTTTAACTTGGTAATATTTAGTACAGTTTGTCATTTTCGGCACCGGGATGGCCGAGTGGTTAAGGCGTTGGACTTAAGATCCAATGGATGTATGTCCGCGTGGGTTCGAACCCCACTCCCGGTAACGTGATGGTAGTAGGCATTTTATCTGAAAAGATTTCCTTGTACGGAATCAAAAGGTATTCCAGCTCTTAGAGTTGGGTCTTACCTTAAGTTTTGCAATCTGACTTGACTATATTGGTGGGTTTAGATAATTTAATTTAAATGTGTTTGTATTAAAATTTGTTTTAGTTATTTTATGTTTTCCTTTCATTTTTGTTTCTTTTTTATCTTTCTTCCTTTCTTTGAAACATATGAGCATTTTTCTTAATTTGATTTTATTGCCTTGTCATTTATATGTCTTTTAAAACATTTTTTAGTGCTATCCATAGGATTTTCTATATACAGCTACAATGAATCAGTCTGCCTTCAAATAATATTATACTGTCCCGGTGTGGAAGCTTACTCCTTCCAATATCTGTGCTATTGTTGTCATATATTTTTATTTCATGCACACTATAATTGTACAGCATATGTCTACTACTTTTGCTTTATGCAATCAATTATTTTTAGATTGGAATTGGGAGAATTTTTTAATTTGTACTTACATTGTAACTATTCCTGTAGATATAAATTCCTTCGTATCTCTCTGGTTTCATATTCCTTCTTGCTGAAGAACTTCTTATATTATTTTCTACTTACAGGTCTGCTAGTAAAACACCCTAGTGGTTTTTTTTGTCTGAAAATATCTTTATTTTTCTTCATTTTGAGGGAATGTTTTTTGCTTGGTAAAGAATTCTATTACTAACATTTTTACTTAAATTGGTCTCTCAGCACTTTATTTTTATTTTATTTATTTTAAATTTTTTCACTTACTGTCTTTAGAGAGAGAGGAAGAAAGACAGAAACAATTTGTTGTTCCACCCACTTATGCATTCAATTGGTTGCTTCTTGTGCTTTTCTTACAGGAATCCAGTGCAACCCTGGTGTATCAGGATAATGCTCTAATCAACTGAGCTACCCAGCCAGGGTTCTCAGCACTTTAAAATGTCATTTCACTGTCTCTGACATATCTAAAGGAAGTCTTCTGTTATTTTTATCTTTTTTAGCTGTATATGATATATATTGTAGTTTTTGGCTGCCTTCAAAAACACGCATTTTGTTGTGGTTATTAGCAGTTTGAATATGATGTACCTAGGTTTTTGTTTGTTTGGTTTTTTTCCTGGTGTCTTTCTCTTCTTATAAGGACACCAGTCCAATGGGATGGTGGACCCACCCTAACGACCTTGTTTAAGTTTATTTACCTCCCTAAAGGGCCTATTTCCAAACACAGTCACATTTTGGGGTGAAGACTTCAACATATGAATTTTGAAGCCCCAATTCAGTTTGTAACAACACACATTTAATATTTGACAATTTAGTGCCAACACTTGGCCCCTGTCACTCTGTGATTCAGTCCCGTCCACCTCTTTAGGGACTCCAGTTCCATGGTAGTAGTAGGTCCTATTGTAATTTCTGGCCTACAACAAAGATTCACCACAGAGCAACTTAGGGATGCTGAGTGTACTTATGAATTTATTTCTTACAGCCTCAGTGAAAATTAACTCCTCTGCAGAAGCCCGTGATAAATAGTAAGTTCATTCTAGAATTTTAGTCCCCTTAAGGCTGTAGTTCTACAGTATACAGCCCTCAATTATTAATTATAATTTAAAATTTTTTATTTATTGATTTTAGAGAGAGAGAGGAATGGAGAGAGAGACAGAAACATCAATCTGTTCCTGTATGTGCCCTGACCTCAGATTGAACCTCTGTGTATCACAGGACAGCACTCTAACCAACTGAGCCATTCAGCCAGGGCAATTATTATTTTTAATTGATAAAAACATTAATGCTGTCCTCAGGCCTTTCAGTTAATATATTGAATCAGATATCTCTGCCTAGTAAGATCACATCAATGAATTTGGTTTGATTCAACTTTATATTCTTTGAACTTGATCCTATATTCTTAAGATCCATTCCTATTCAAACTCGCCAGGTTTCTTTCGGTATCAATTGGCAAAATCATGCAATTCTTTTTATGTGTATCACACCTCCTCATGGGTCACACTCTGTCCTTGACACTTGGGTCACTTATACAGTGCTGTGTGTAGATTATAGCTCAAGAAAACTGGGGAGGGGGGGGGAATAACATTAATTCACACACAAAAAAAATTCTCCAGGAATTTCCTTAGCGTTTCATGACTGAAAAATGCTTGAAATTTTTGTAAGATTTAGAGTCCTTTGGCTTGGTTATAAGCTTTTGTTTTAATAAATTCAAAAAGAAAAAATAAGAGAAATACACTATAACAATTCACATTTTCTGTGGCGAGTCCAACCCACGGAGAGTTTCTCTCATCTCAGATGGGAGGGATAGACCTAGCAGCAGTTGTTTCCGTAGTGTAGTGGTTATCACGTTCGCCTCACACGCGAAAGGTCCCCGGTTCGAAACCGGGCGGAAACAGCAGGAGTTTTCCTGAAATGCACTTGATTTCAGAATTTTTGACTTGCTTGTAGATATTTACTAATTACAGAGCTCAGAAATCTTGCACTTGCTTTTTGATAGAAAGCAAGAGTTATCCTAAGAGAACCACCGGGTCACATCACTTTTCTGTCACCGAGAGGCAGCGTTTCCCTTTGTCTCCTCTGCCGGTGCCGCCGCCGGAAAGGAGGAATAGTTACTCTTTGAATGGAATAGTTGCTCTTTGAATCTGGATGGCAGGATTATCTGACCAAGACTTCCAAACAGCCGTCATAAAAATGCTTCACTGGAACAGGTAGGAGCATGCTCACAACCAATGAGAAACACAGAACGCCTCAACAAGAAACAGAAAGCATCAGATAAAAAGAAAGACAATATGAAGAACAACATGAAATTTTAAAATGAAAAATTCAATAACCCACACAGAAATTTAAGGGCATGGGCGCAACAGCAGCAGGAAAGGGATAGAGGAAAGAATTAGTCAACGGTAAGAAAGGCAGAGCAAGAAAAAGAACCTTCATGGCAGTCCTAGCAAACGGATCCACGCAGGCGTCGTTGGTGTGAATGTAGTACATCCAGGCACTCTGGAAAACAGTTTGGCGTTTTCTGAAAAAACAAACAAACAAACAAAACCCAAGAAACTAAACTAAACACGGTATCACCATGCGACCAGCAATTGCTCTGCTTGGCATTTAATTCCAGAGAAATGAAGACTTATGTTCTCATAAGGACTTGTATAAGAGGGGACAAATAATTCTTTTGATCTAATTTTTATCTGAGCTTTGGATCAGTCAGGGGAAGCAGCATGACACTTTCAACTTCTGTGAAAAACAGCTCGAGGTTACTACCCTGCCAGTGCGGCTTCAGAGAATCTCGTCCACAGGAGAGAACCCTGATGGAGTGGTGAACTTATAAAAACAATACCGGTCGAACTTTTTTTTATTTTTCCCTCATGTTTCTTGGAAATTAACGTTTAACTTGTGGGAATTTAAGCTAAGCTATCTGAAACCGGGTAAGGTACACTTTAAAAAAAAAACCCACATAAAATATGTCGAATACGTGCTCTACTTTCTTGCTTGAGATTAAAAAAAGAAACTAGGGGGATGAGGGGAGGGGTTCAGAGAAGGTAAAGGGATTCGTGAAATTATATATAACACAGAGATATAGATAGCAGGACAGCAAATCCTAGAGGGAAGAGGGGAGGGTGTTGAGGGGAGGGGGTCAAAGGGGGTATAAAGGGGGACACAGGGGTGGGGGTGGGGAGTTATATTCGGTGGGACACTTGAATCCATGTAAACACTATAAATTAAAATTAATAAAAAATTTTAAAAAAGAAAAAAGAAACTGGCTATTCATCGTTCCATTTCCAAAAATTGGCTAAATGCTAATTTATTGTAGCTATGGCAAGTGTTCTGGTGGTGATAAGAGAAAACAAGGGAGCCAAGGAGCTAAATGCACGGAGCTAGAATGCACGGAGACGAATGAACGTCTTCCACATGTTTCACGTGACAGATAAATAGCGAGGCCAAGTACCAAATCCTGCATCCCATTCAGCTTTTCCCGATGCCTGCATTCAGACTCCGCTGCTCTCCACAATCTATTGGCGTTACGGAATGAGAATCCTGCACCCTACCATTTCTGAGACAGAATTTAAGGTATTATTCTGAGGCCCTACTGGGAATAAATTTTCATGCGATATTTTACATGAGCCAATCCTTCCATATCAGCATTTCTCAGCAAAACACCCCACTGTCATCTCCTGACCTCAGAATCCTCATTTCCTCGCTGGCATCTAGGTTTACAATTTTTTTTTCTATCATTTAATTTATAAAATTATGTACTTTTATCAAGCTGTCTTCAGGACTGATGGCGAGAACACTCTTGTGTCGCAAGAGGGCTGTGAATTCAAAGCGGCCCCCCAAATGCCAATGGAGCCGAGAGACCTAAGGACGAAGCAGCTTGTCGGTTAATGAGTTGAATAGGCGACTTAGTGCAGAAACGCAGTCCCGGGCGGCGGGACGAGCAGCATCTCCGCGTCCACATCCCAGACATGCGGCTTCCCGGCTGAAGCCCGGGGTCTGCGCGCCCGGCGAGGAACGTGGGTGATCGCAGGGGCCGGCGCCCGGTCTGCCTGCAGCTTCTCGGGAGACGACACATCCAAGCGCCGCTGCGCAGAGAACTGCCCGGGTTCCGCGGATGGACAGCGCCCTCGTGTGCGTCCCAGGACCCTGGCATTAGCACCAGGACGGAGTCTGGGGTTTTGCACACCTCTCCAAAATTACAGAGAGCAAGGGGACGACTCCAACTCCAGATATTCATTTTAAGGGGAGGTGGAAGGTACACGCTCCATATGGAAGCTTCCCATGGCATATACAGCGTCAGCGCCTAAAATGGCCCAGTACTTAATGGATGGATGTAGCGGGTCCATTCAAACGCAATAAAAAGTAAAAAAGCAGAGAAGCAATGAATGGGAGCGGTGTAGGGTCCAAAAGAGAAAAAGGAGCAGAGGTGGCTCAGGAACCAGCGTTCCGCTGGCCCCTGCTCGAGTGGACACCTGTCTGCAGGTGGCCGGGGCCGGCTGGGAGGGGCACCTCCCCTGCCATTTCCGGCGTTTCTCCCGATCCACTGATTCTGGACGCCCCGGCTCACGGGTTCCGGGGGATCCGGGTTCTGCGAGACCGGAAAGAGTCACGGGCTCCCGCACGGTTTTCCGGCCCCCGCGGACCCAAGCCCACACTCGGGCGCCACCACGTGTCAGAAGCCCTCACTGCAGCTCGGGACCCGCGACCCCGCTCAGGGAGTCTTCTGTTACTTTAAGAAAGACCAGATTTTTCCCGGAAGGAGTACGTGTATTCGTCCCGGCATCTTGTGTGACCCTTTCTCCTTTTTTTTTATAGGAAAAACGAAAATTCTTAACCTTTCGCACAGAGAAAGCCCAGTGACTTTAGTCGAGCATGATCATAAAAGAGCTAAGTGAAAGGCACTCCTTCACGGGCGGCCGGTTAGCTCAGTTGGTTAGAGCGTGGTGCTAATAACGCCAAGGTCGCGGGTTCGATCCCCGTACGGGCCAGCTGTGGTCACCTTTTCCTCCTCTCCGTCACCGTGGACACTGCACACATCCGATGACAGGTGTTCCTCAGATTATCACCGCTGGGCGACGTGATCCGCCAGTTTTTTTTCATCTGTGAGAAATAACGTAGAGACTCGGGACGGAGAGCTTTAAGAACACTGGAAGAGGCAGGGCGGGCGCATTTGGGGAGCAGGGCAAATAAGGGACCTGGGGGTTTCCTTACACCACTCGGCACAAAGCAGGAGTTGGAGCAGGTCCGGTGTGAGGGTCGTAGGTTCGAACTCCGGGTCTTTTCTGGACCCGCGGAGCTCAGACCCGCAGGGACGTCTGACTGTGTCCCCGGCCATATGAGGTTTGAGTGACAAAAGCAGGTGCGCCATGGGGATAGCACGGCGTGGCCTCGTCCACCTGCTGCGCTCCTAGCCCGCCGTCCCTCGGCTCCCAGCATAATCCTTCTGCTTGTCTTGTATGTACAAGCATGGGGCCACTATGAAAATGACCCTGAGGACATTGATTACACAACAATGTACGTAATGTCTCCGCCAGGGAAAAGAAGCGCTCAAGAAACCCAGGAAGGCGGTGTTCCCTCTGCTTGGTGGGTGCTGTCTCCTCCAGGCCAGGGACAGTGACCGGCTCAAAGGTAGCGCCGGTGAAAAGTAAAAGCATTAATAAAGGGCACCTGGTTACTCCATTGTATGTTAAATGATGTACTTACCGAGTTCAAGTACAGAAAGACGCAACAGGCTGGACCACCAGAGGCCTGTGTCCAGGAGCAGTCGCGTAGGCATTTTTCTGTGATGCTTTCAGTCCTTTATTGACTGCACGTGCTCTCAGGGAAGATTGAAAGTAAACAGCTCTGCATAGGCGAGGAACGACTTAAAATGGCTATAATTGACTTATTGTTCATGATTTTCAAAAGCGAAAGAGCTGATGAGAGTCAGCCATATAGAACAAAAAGAACGCCACTGACAAGGAATTTTGGTTGTCTCTGTGGAATGAAAAACAGGATAACAACCCAAAGTAAGTTTTTAGACAAAATACCTGTAGACATAGTCATTAACCATATTTTCAAAGAAGGCAACGAACACTATCTAATTCATAAAAGTAGATGAACAATTTTCACAGAAAAAAAGGTCTTGAGATGTAACGTATACTAATCTTAACATGTAATATGTCATGAATATACAAACCATGTAGTAAGAATATATTAACCTAAAAATAAGGCCTTTCGAAGTGACAGGCAACAAGCATTCATTTAAGATTGATAAGAATAGCTGTTCCGGAAGCACTGATTCAGGCACAAACCCGAATACTGTTCTGATTAGAAGACAAAGGGCAAGGGAGATTTATGAGAAAAGGAAGGGGAACAATTATATCAATAGAAGAAAGGCATTGCTATTGGTGCAGAAAAGCTAAAATAATGACCCTAATTCTAAACAATGTTTTTAATATTCATTCTGGTAGTCATAATATCTGCTTTCTTGTTATCTTTGCAAACAGTTCTTTGGGACACAAGTTTGCTTAGGTCCAGTCCAAAGATTGTTTTGCCCTCTTTTAACATTCCAAAGTTTTGAGGCATATGGCATGCAAGGCAGTTCCTCTGGAACAGCTGCTCTGGCTCCGTTTTAAAGTGGCTCCATTTATTAGTATTTTTTAAAACAAATATATCAGGAATATATCAACAATAAGAAGCGGGAGATTCGTTAAGTCTGGAGTAGGTCCTACGTATGTATATATTAATGAGACTCCATAGGTAAGTAATGTAAACCCCAGTTGAAATTCAGTGGCCCAAAAGATGCTAGATTCAAATTAAAGAGGTTAAGTTAAGATAAAGTTAACATTTATAAAAAAAAACTGAAATCACACCTGATTATACTCTACTGCTGTCATCTAATATCAGCAAAAACAGCACCAGGACTCTGATTAACAGAAAAATGTCATCAATGGTAATAACACTGATATATTTCTAGGAATTTCCCATTTGGTATACAATGTCTGAAATATTTATATGAATAACATGTTGCCCATGCAAATTTGACCTAGGAAAGACTAAGCTTTTCTCCTTCTCCTTTTTCTCTTCCTCCTGGCATTGCTTCTGATTTGACAACTATTCCTATGCACCGATGAATAGTAACGTATCAAATAACCCTAATTCTTCCTAGCATCTTTTTGCAAGGTGAAAGAACAAATCTCTATGATTTTCCAGAGGCATTCTGGGAAGTCTCAAAATCAGTTGTAGGTGCAAAAGATATCCTGAAAGCTTAATTTTATATTTGGGATTTTGGAAAAGCAAAAATTTAAAGTCATCAGCACACTGGAACACTTAGGATAAGAATTGGACCATGCAACGTGTTCAAGGAAGGAAGGGACTCTTTTGTAAATTTCTGTCCTGATTTGAGGCAAATAAGGAGGAAGGCAGAGAGCTTTTTGTTTTGTTTTTGTTTGTTTGTTTTGTATCTGCTTCCTCTCATTTGCCTTTAGCACAGAATAATCTTTATGCAAATGTGGCATATGGTAGGGGTGGAATGATTGCTTTCTTTCATGGCCATCTCTTTTGCTCACATTTCTTTGAAAGTAAATGGAGGAGACATTCTCTGGGGGAAAAAAAAGCATGAGGAAGATGAAGTCAAATTTATTTTTGAAATATAAACAAGATTTTTGGCATAGTGCAGAACTACTTTTACTAAGGTGCACAGTCACTGGCTCTGTGGAACTTTAATCATACACTTGGATATCTCTTTAGATAACATGGAAAAGCCCAATGTGTAGGCCAGTGTTATGCAGTATACATTCCAGCTTATGAACAACAACGCCACTTACGATTCAAGAACACGGTCGTTTCTTTGTGACTCATTTCCTCTCAGTGTCGTTGAGCGCCAAAGTTTCCTCTGCACTTAGCAGGTTCTACTGATACAGAAACGTGGCAGCCTGAGGTTGTGTGAACCCCAAATGGTGAGAGTCTGAATTTCACCAGTGTTCTCTTACTCATTCTCAAAAATAAAAATGAGTCTGACTCCAAACCAAGTGTCATGGCTTATTAATTCTTTGCGTGATATCAACAATGAACTCCATCACTTAGCTGTGTTAAAAACAACAACAGACCGCAAATGGCAGGCACTTGTGCTGAGCCCCACCAAGACTTACTTAATCTCTGTCTGAAGTCCACTCTCGCCCAGGAGTACGATTTTATACTAATCAGTCTAAAATTTCCTGGTCAGCACGAGTGAGGTCATCTGCCTGAAAAGACTCCCTGCCTTCCCCTAAGGGAAGGTGACCTTGCTTGAAAGAATTCACTTTTTAAATTTTGTTGTCCCACCCTTATTCTGCCTATAGAAGCTTTCCTTTTGTACAAGTGGAAGAGCCTTTCCAGTTGCTAGATGAGATGCTGCCTGATCCATGAATTGTTCAATAAAGCCAATTAAATCTTTAAATTTACTCGGTTGAATTTTTATTTTTAAGTAGACAATGTTGGCTGTTATAGGTTAACACAGCGGTCCCCAACCTTTTTTGGGCCACGGACTGGTTTAATGCCAGAAAATATTTTCATGGACTGGCCTTTAGGGTGGGATGGATAAATGCACAAAATAAAATTATGCGACCGGCGTAAAAACTGTGGTATTGTAAAATATAACTGTCGAACTTACGAGACAAGCATCAAGAGTGAGTCTTAGACGAATGTAACAGAGAGAATCTGGTCATTTTTAAAAAAATAAAACATCGTTCAGACTTAAATATAAATAAAACGGAAATAATGTAAGTTATTTATTCTTTCTCTGCGGACCGGTACCAAATGGCCCATGGCCCAGTACCGGTTCGCGGCCCGGTGGTTGGGGACCACTGGGTTAAGAGATCCAAGGCTGAACTTTCAAGACAGAATTTGAAATGATTTCTGCTCAGTTTATATTCCAGTCTTATCAATCATCAGGAAACAAATCACTTTCTTTTTTTTCATTTTTTAATGAAATGAAATCTATTTGGGTGACGGTTAAGACATTATATAAGTTTCACACGCACAATTCTCTAACACCATATATCTTGTGTACATTGCATTGGAATTTAACATTGTGTGCTCACCACCTAATGTCAAAGGTTTTGTTGTCCATGCCTATGAGTTTGTTTTGTCTGTTTGTTGTTTTCTGTTTTAAATTCCACACAGCACATGGTCCTTGTCCTTTTATGTCTGACTTGTTTTGCTTAGCATAATATCAATCCATTTGCAAAAGGCAATATTTCATCTTTACTTATGGCTGAGTAGTAATCCATCATATATATGTGCCACATCTTCTTTATCCAACCATCCATCGAAGACACTTGTTTCCTGGTCTTGGCTGTCATGAATAATGCTGCCATGACCATACGGGAACATATATCTTTATGAAGAAAAGTTTTCAATTTTGGGATGGTAGATAGATACCCAGAAAAGGGATTCCTGGGTCATATGGTAACTAACTCTATTCTTACTTTTTTGAGGATCCTTTATACTGTTTTCCATAGTGGCTTACCAGTTTACATTCTGACCAGCAGTGCACGAGGGTCCCTTTCTCCACATTCTCTCCAACAGTTGTTATTTCTTGTCTTATTGATAGTAGCCATTCTAACAAGTGAGAGGTGGTGTATCACCATAGTTTTGATTTGCATTTCCCTTACAGCTAGTGAAATTGAGCATCTTTTAATTTATTTGTTGGCCATTCCTACATCTTCTTGGGAAAAGGGTCTATTCAGGTCCTCTGACCATTTTTTAAAAATTGGATTGTTTTGCTGTTATTGAGTTGTATGAGTTCTTTATTTTTTGGATATTAGCCTGTTATCAGTGGTATTGTTTGCAAATATCTTCTCCCATTTGGTTGGTTGCCTTTTCGCTTTGTTAATGGTTTCTTTTGCTGTGCAGAAGCTTTTTAGTTTGATGTCCTGTTTATTAATTTTTGCCTTTTCTTCCCTTTCATTTGAAACCCTTCACTTTCTATCAATTACAGAAACCTCATTCATTTTTCTCTTCATGCCAGTCTCTCATATTGTGAAGCAACTATCTGTCAAGAGACTCTCTACAATTGAAATAACAATTCAATACAGACTTAATCAGCTATATAAATTCCTCAATGCCTCTCTAACTTAATGGCATGTATACTATTGAAAACAAAACCAAACAAGAAGGCCCCGCTGGGATTCGAACCCAGGATCTCCTGTTTACTAGACAGGCGCTTTGACCAGCTAAGCCACAGGGCCCCCTTTCAGATAAATGTTCAGTTATATCATATTTGTAACTTTTTCTGTGAAATGTAGCAATTCGTTAGATCTACTTGATTTTATGTCAGAGAATACATATGTATTTCATAATTCGTCCTAAAGCAGAAATATCAACATTAAGAATGCATTCTGTATTGCAATGTTTTTTTTAAATGATTTTTAAAATAGAAATGAATGGATTTCTATTTCGTGGTGACTATCGCCCTCTAGAGGAAATATTGGATATTGCAGCACATTTTAAATTTGTTTCTTAGTTAAGTAAAACCTTTTTTTGTCCACAAATGTTGAGTCACTATTGTTTTCAGGTACTTTTCTAGGTGTTGCAGTAGAACAGTAAACAAAACAGACAAAAACTTCTATAAAATTTGTATTTTAGGGGAAGGTAAAGAAAGCAAGTTTTAACAGTTTGGTCTCCAAACCGCAAGCAAACAAGTGATGCCAGAAGCAATTCCTCTGCCACCAGGTGACAGAGCCCACGGTGCCACCTTCCGAACTAATCCACTGCGGATGGCAAGGCTGTCACGCTCCTACTGATTCGTCTAACTTGCATAAGAAAGAAAGCACAGCTGAGGACACACGGATGCGGAGGCGACTGGCAGCCACCTGCTTCCACCTTGCCCAAACCAGGGGCGCCGACAGGCCCCACCGAGCAAGGACAGCCTGGGTCTCAGCGGACCTGCCTCTCCACGTGAGGCCCGCACGATGAAACGTTACGGGACACCGTCTTGTTCTGCTTATTGAACTAACTTGGTTCTTCTCCTCAAAGACTGTAAAACTGAACGGAGGGTTTGGATTTATGTAGTATATTCTCTTTGTCCCCATGTCCTGCTGCCATCCCTCTCTTTCCTCATAAGCAATGTTTCTAGTTTGTTTATTGTGCACCATTTCAATCACATGTAATTTTTGCAAAGTGGATATTTTTGTTTTGTGTACATGTATCATACATATATGTAAACGGTATAGTATATATTCTTATGCCTTTAAAAAACACTGTGACTTCAAGATCCATCCAAGTTGCCCTGTGTCATTGCTTCTAACTGCTATACACAGTCTGGTGGTGGGCACCCACGATATACTTCCTACCTTGTATCCCAAAGATGGACTGAAAGGTTGTCTCCAATTCCACTGCTACAAGTAACCCTGCCTCCTTGGCCAACGCCTTTATGTACTTGTGTGAGGACTGCATTGTCAAAAATATATGCAGGAGCAGAACGGCTAATTAGTCCCAATTGCTCTCCAGTCTGTCTACACTCCACTGACACTGCATGTTTCTTTATCCTGCCCATGCTCAACAGTATCCTACTTTCTACTTTGTAACTTAATATGTGTAGAGTGATGAATTCCACCATTGCTTTTTAAGGTTTGCATTTAAGTTCTTTAAAGACGTGGAGCATCTCTGTTTAGCCATCTGAATTGCGTCATTTGCCCATGTTCTTATTGAGGATAATGTCTTTTTCATGTTGATGTACAGGAGTATATTGTATATTGTAGTTATCAGTCTATTGTGAGGTTTAGACCTTGCAATATTGTCTACTACATATTATGTTACCTGTCTATTGACTTTGTCGGTGGAGAAACTTAATGGCAGAAACTTGATTTTGTTAAGGATTTGTCTTTTTCCTCTCCTATGATTGGTACTTTTGAAGTTATCTTTAAAGAGTCTTCCTCTGCTACAAGCTATAAATGTTCTCTCCAAAACGTATAGATTTTCTTTTTCACATCCAACTATCTGGATATCTAAATAAGTACATGATTTTATGTGACAATCTATTAGAGTTGTGGCTTTCACTGCCCAAAGTTTTGGTTTAGTAAAGGTCTCCAGGATGTGTGGGTCCTCGTGCAGTACCCTATATTTCTTTATCTAAACCTCCTCACAGTTTTATGCCTTGAATAAAATTATGCGTTTTTTCCCATTAGAATGTATGTCCACAAGGTCAGGGAGACTCCAATTATCTCCTAAAACCCAGCACTATTCATAGCATATAAATAACACATTTTAAATAAAAATAATTGTTTGAATTAAATTTTATGAATTTCCCATTAAACTATCTTCCAAAGATTTGTTTTTATGTTCATGTAAGGCTGGGCCAATGTTCCAGGAGTCTCTGACATTAATCCTAGGCTCCCCAAACTGTAAACAAGTATTGTGGTTCTTACAAGAAAAAAACATGAGATGAGAGTTCTATGTTGATATGACGAGTGAATGGGCAAGACTTTTAACTTAAAGTTTATAATCATGTCTGGTGGGTTTGATCCTTGCTTGATCTTATCTTCTAATCTGTCATTCTCAATAAAAACTGGAGACTACTTTCACTGGTGCCAGAGAACCAATGAGTTTCCAATCAGGATATTTGATTATTTTTCTTTCTCCTATAATCCTGCACCTTACCTTCAGGGCCTCAAAAAAAAAAAACCCACAAAAAAACCCTGGTAGGCAATATTTCATAGGTGCATGGTCAAATCTTCCTACCATGGTCCTGGGTCACCACTGATTTGGAATAACCACCCCCAGTCCATCAGTGTCTAAGTCTACTGTAATTTGCTTTTAAGGAATGAAATTGAGAAGATCTCAGGCAGCACAAAGGAACAACGAGGGTCAGTAGTCTGATCCTTCCTGCTTGGCCTCATGGCCCTCACCAATGGCTTGACTTTGGAAAGGCTCCCAACACGCAGGGGGGCTCTGGAGAGCAGAGCTCAGAGTTCACAGGGGACTTGTCGGACAAACACAGAGTCGTAGAGAGGGAGGGCAGGGAGAGATTACATAGGAAGAGGAAATTTTTCCTCTTCTACCCTCTTAGAGTCTCTCTCTCTGGGCTTGAGAATTAAAAAGACATAATATAGATGGATAGGAGAAAAACATACAAATTTCATTAAATAATTTTACATGTACATGGGAGTCCTCACAAAAGAGTGAAGACTCCAAGAACCAGCACTCACACACCAGTTTGGACCAATGTGAAAACATGACAATACAAAGAAGTGGAATCAGGGCAGTTAACTGTGGAAAAGTGACTAGGAGGATAAGGGTTAGTTTAATAAGTCTTATTTTTTCTTTTCTTTTTTTTTTTTTTGTTGGTCCAGATTTCTCTCAGCCTCAACTTCCTGTCTCTGGTGGTAAGACTGTTTCATCCTCCTGATGCAGTAAGGTACCTTTCACACGAAATTTACTCTCCTGCTTTTAGAAAGAAAAAGAAGGGCTAGAAAGTTTATTTTTGTTGTTTTGTTTTCAAGTGCCTTTAATTAAATACAATTAATATTGTATACCAGGGGTCCCCAAACTACGGCCCGTGGACCACTTGCGGCCCCCTGAGGCCCTTTATCTGGCCCCCGCCGCACTTCTGGAAGGGCACCTCTTTCATTGGTGGTCAGTGAGAGGAGCACATTGACCATCTCATTAGCCAAAAGCAGGTCCATTGTTCCCATTGAAATACTGGTCAGTTTGTTGATTTTAATTTAATTGTTCTTTATTTTAAATATTGTATTTGTTCCTTTTTTTTTTTTTTTACTTTAAAATAAGATATGTGCAGTATGCATAGGGATTTGTTCATAGTTTTTTTTATAGTCCAGCCCTCCAATGGTCTGAGGGACAGTGAACTGGCCCCCTGTGTAAAAAGTTTGGGGACCCCTGTTGTATACTCTGGTTTCTCTTCAGATCGTATACATCTTTCACCTTTTACAAAACAATCAAGGTGCAAGTGGTGTATGTATTTTGAGGTGGTCCTACAATGTAAAACATTTATTTACCACCCACCTTAATGTATGAATATCCTAAGCATAACAATGAGCAGTCCTCAGTTGGCTGATTCTGACCCAGTCACAAATAAAGGGAGGTGGTGGGAGAGGTGCTCATCAGGTCCAGAGATCCTGTTACTTGCTACAGGCTGTGTAGGCCACACAGCGTTAAGGTGTGTGCACACAGGGGGTTGCTATTGGGGCACCTCAACAGGTGAATGGATGCACAGAGAAGTGTTCAAAGGGTCAAGGATGTGGTTTGAGATTACTTTTTTCTCGTGTGTTTAAAATGACCACTAGAGAATATTTCAAGCTTGTGCGCAAAAAAGATGAATGGGAAATGTAATTTAGCACCAAAACAAAACAAAAGAACAAAAAGGAAGGAAGGAAGGAAGGAAGAAGAGAGGGAGGGAAGGAGGGAGGGAGGGAGGGAGGGAGAAAAGTAAGGAAAAAAAGAAAAAAAGAAACAAGAGAAAAAAAACTCACCAAAGTTCTTTGAATCAAATAATTATAAACATTTTCTACTCTATTTATTAAGAAATGCAAACAGTGCAAGTGTATGGTTCCATAGTGCAGCGGTTAGCACATCTGCTTTACACGCAGAGGGCCCTGGGTTCGATCCCCAGTGGAACCAGGGAAAGAGGGATTTTCTTTACTTCCCTTCCCCCCTCGAAGGCAAACAAAGTGGGCGTTTTGTTTCTAGTCCCCCCATGGGGTCTCTGGGTCGCGGTGGAGTGGCAGATTACCACCAACAGTAGTCCCGTTATTTCTGCTCCTCTTGACAACAATGGAGTTAGAAAGAAAGAGGTTTCAGTGAAACCTAACCATAACCACGTTCTCACCGCTAGAATGCGGGAGTTTAATCTGCAAGAATTCCTAAAATCGTGAAGCTGGGCAGAGGGACGAGGACCCTCCGTGGAGAACGTGTGGGCGGGTCCCAGCAGGGTCTGCTGGCCAGCACTGCCCAGTCCTGGGGCTCACAGTCTTTATCCAGAGAGTACAACTCCAGCACCTCCCTGAAAGCTGTCAGGAAGGAGACTGCAGGATTATTCTCCTTACAGGGGGAAACAGAGGTCTCTGGTCTGGGGGTGGAGTGGTACTGAACACATTTAATGGCTGAGCTTTCTTATTTAAAAAGAAAAAAAGAGAGAGAAATCTATGAAAACCTTACACAACGAGCCCTCCCCAGCATCACTTCTATGCACAATAACACAGGCAGGATCATCAGGAATCATCATTTCTCTCCTCATAGAGATTGCTTCTACTTGTTCCACTCAGATTGGAGCCTGCTTTTCCTGCCCCGTCCATAGGAGTTTGTGATTCCACGTCTCACGCTTAGTTTATTTAGACTAAGGAGTCTGGTTGTGAAGGGAGCTCCCAAACCAATATTCATACATTCATAAAGGACACCTGGAAGATGCTAGGTTTAATCTGATAATTCCCAGTTTATAGCAGACTTGTTAGTGATGTTCACTCAAAACTGCGCAATGTAATTGTGAATTTATAAACAGGTACTTGGCACCAAGGACCCCAGGGTGCCTGCCAGACAAACTGTCTACTCTGAGCGATCCACAAAGGGTGGATTGCTTCACCCTGTCACTCACCCGGTACTACAAGTTAATTTTGCATCAGGTGTAGGACTCTAACTTTCTTCCTGAGAGGTAGCCCCTGGGCCACAGTCTGTGGGTTTTGGCCACTCTGTCCAATAAGAGCTGTATCCCAGAGAATTGTAAGGCCAAAACGTTGGTCTCTGTCCTAACTCTGAGTTTCCTCATTCACTGCTGGCAAAAGAAGTAACAGAAGCTGATCCCTCTGGGTTGAGACATATGGGTACCCATCTTCATGCATGTGAACTGGAGTAGAAATAACACACAGAGGTTGCTGCAGCCACGACACAGAGTACGAATCACTGTAGGGTCCCAGTGTGTCACCAGAGCCACCTGCCACGGCCCTTCCTCTGGTCACCCGCCAGCAACATTAAATAAACATATTTATGTTACATATTTATCCTGTAAGTAGTCTGTAGTCAATATCTCTTCTATGTGTGTGTGTGTTGTTTTTTTAAAGACTCACTCTGCTCTCTGCTGGGCCGTTAAGTATTCTTGTTGAAGCTCTCACATTATGGTGCAAAGCTGGGTTATTTCCCCGGAACTATATAAAGTGAAGTGCCCTCCTGGATCTAGAGGAGAGAGGAAAAAAAAAGGCCGGGGGGGGGGGGGGAGAGTGTCACTTTTCTTGCAATTGATTTATATTACCCTCCCTTTGCAGTGGTTGAGGCACCTAAAACTTCTGCAAGAGTGTGTGAAACAAGTCAAGATTTTTAGTCTACAGGTCTTCCCACTTCTCTAAGATGAAAGCATCCCCTTTGAATTTCCTGATGAAAGTCAAGAAGCAATACCATCTATGTTTGCTAAAGTCAGTCTTACAATTACCATCCCAGACATCGTTCAGTGTTGATGTTTATATTCGTCTTAATGTACCTGTAAGCATAACATGCAAATGAGGGCCCGGACACCCTCCTGAGGAAAGGCTTGCTGGCCAGGTGCAAAGCTGTTAGCAGAGAGCGCCTTCTGGCTGCTCTTTCCTGGGCAGTCCACACCCCGTGACAGCAAAGTGGGGATACAAGGGTTATTTTGGGCCGATGTGGGGGTCACCTCTGACAATACAGAATCCAGAGCGCCCCATGTGTGCCTGGCTTGTCTTTGTTCAACACTCTCAGCCTTCACAGACTTTGGTCCCTGATAAACATCCACCAGCTTAAACTCCATCTCAGTATCTGCTTCCAACAGAAAGCAACCTGCATCAACACATCACCATGATTGGGCGGGGTGGGGGTGGGGATCCTTTGCGTGTTATCATTTTGCTCAATAGGCTTTCTACAAAGACAAGTGGCACATACATGTATCTATGTGCAGTGAATTACAAAGCATTTCCTCTCAAATCTTTTGGTTTTTAAATCACATACTAAAGGTAATACTACTATTTTTATGGTCTTTTTTTAAAATGTGGATTGCATTCTATAGCTTTTTCTATAGCTAATTTGAATCGTCAAATTTATTTCAGTGATCGGGATTGTTTTTAATTGCTCGTGCAAGTTCATTTACTCACCCTACAAAGTCCTATGTTTATGGTCCTATTCTACACTCACCCACCTATTATTTCATAGCCTCATGGGCTGTTCCCAAGAGATACCAAACACATTTTGTCTTCAGCTTTTGCCTTTTCAATCTCTATTTACTCTTCCCTTAATACCTATTGGTCTAATTTGTTTTCAATTTATGTAGGTCTCTGATCAGGTAACACCTTTAATTAAAGACCTTATCTCCACTTACTCCCTATTAACAATAGCCCCATTATGCTTTATAGTTTAATTCCTCTTTTTTTTTTATGGGATATATATCACTCACTGGACAGCACACATTTACATACTTATGGGTCCCTCACTTTGGTGTGCATTGGAGACAGTTTTCTAAGTTGTATTCACTGTTGCATCCTGAGCTGCTGTGAACTCAGGGAACACGTGTTCCAAAGAAACAGGACCAACCACGAATTTACAAATATGGGATTCAGTACCTGTAAGGTATTTTCTGCAGAGGAAGAAAGAAGGACGTGGACATGCAAAAGCTTTATTTAGAGTGCTCCCAGGCGAGGTTCACTGGTCCACCAGACAGGGCCCAGGGAAGTCACGCAGCTTTTCCCGCCCGTGTGTGTGTGTGTGTTTGTATGTGTGTGTGTGTGTGTGTGTGTGTGTAATTTATAGCGTTAGTAGGGTGGTGGTGGGGCGATAGGTTGTGGCGAAATTTCATTGGTTGACAGACAGTTGTTTTTTCAAAGCGTTTCTGGGCCATTTCTTTTGGCGCTCAGTGGAAAACCCCCAGGTCCAGTGGAAAGTCCCCGGACCTGGTTCTACAAGTGACTTTCCCCCATTGCCAAAAGACCTCACATTTCAACCGTTTGTGTTAGATAGGGGCGCCGCTATTCATCTGGCTACTTCCTGCTGACCAGGGGCCTCATGGGGGAGGGAGGTCAGAAGGTGGTGGCAAATTCCCTGTGGGAAGGACGGAGTAACAGGAGGATCTGTGGGGCCCAACTTTTTAGTGAGCCGGAGATGGGTGGGGCCCAGTGGTTCCGACTGCCAGCGGTCCTGTACGGGGGCAAGCTTGAGGTGGGAAACATGGTACCAAGGTGTTTGCCCTAAGAGCTCAGCTGCGGTAGGAGTAGTCAATATTACCGTATGGGGTCCCGTCCACCTGGGCTGTAGGGAGCTGGGCTGGAGCTCCCTCAGAAGAACTCTGTCCCCTGGTTGGAGGGGGACCGCTGGATGAGCTTCACTTGGACCCCCTATGGGAGGAAAAGTCCAGTCCATGTGTTCCCTAAGAAGATGGCAGAGTAAAGACAGAAGGGGGAGGTATGTGGCAAGAGGAGGGGGGTTGACAGGGAAGTTGTGATTGATTAGAAATGGTCTACTGTAAACCAGCTCAAAGGGGCTGAGTCCAGTGGGGTTTCGCAGGGTTGCTCTGTTTCTGGTGAGTGCCAGGCGGAGGAGGTCTCAATGGAGAGTTTAGTTAGTTGACCCTTCAGGATGCCATGGGTCCTCTCCACCTTACCCGACGACTGAGGGTGACAGGGTATGTGGAGTCTCCAGGTGATGATGAGAGAGATGGCGACCTGCTGGACTATTGGGGCAGTGAAGGCCGGGCCGTTGTCTGACTGGATGGTAGTCGGCAGTCCAAACTGCGGGATGATACATGCAACAAGGATGGGAGCAACGGTGCTTGCCAATTCTTGAAAGGTGGGAAAGGCTTCTATCCACCCTGAAAAGGTATTAACAAAAGTTAGGAGATAGCGGAGTATTTTGTGTGGGGGCATGTGAGTGAAGTCGATTTGCCAATCTTAGCCCAGTAAGTGCCCCCTCAGCTGATGAGTGGGGAAGCGGGGGCGGAGTCCCCCCTGTGTAGAGGCTTTGGAACAGACAGTACATGCTATGTGTACCTTTTCAATAGTCTGCTGGAGGCCTGGGAAGAAAAAGAGTGGTGGCAAGAACCAATAGAGCCTGACCAGGTAGTGGCTCAGTGGATAGTGTCAGACTGGGATGCGGAAGACCCAGGTTTGAGACCCCCAAGGTCGCCAGCTTGAGTGTGGGATCATCTGGTTTGAGCAAAGCTCACCAGCTTGAACCCAAGGTCGCTGGCTTGAGCAAGGGGTTACTCAGTCTGCTCAAGGCCCATGGTCAAGGCACATATGAGAAAGCAATCAATGAACAACTAAGGTGTCACAATGAAAAACTAATGATTGATGCTTCTCATCTCTCTCCATTCCTGTCTGTCTGTCCCTGTCTATCCCTCTCTCTGTCTCTGTAAAAAAAAAAAAGAAAAAAACCCCCAATAGAGCTTTTGTCCCTATGTGTAAGGAACAGTGGATATCAGAAAGGAGAGTTTCAGCCTGTCCTTTTGATGAGGCAGTTCTATCTCCCAGAAATATCCATCCCTGGTTGCACACGTCCCCACCCTTTCTGAGGAGAGCCTGTTCTTCCTCAGGAGTGTAGGAAGGTATCAAGGAGGTGGAGAGAAACATGAGAGGAGAGCGGCAGGCTCCCAGGGTCAAGTTTCAAGCCGCCACATCAGCCTGAGCATTTCCCAAGGCCACCGGGTCCTGAGAGGTTTGATGGCCCCTACAATGTACCACGGCCACCTCAGTGGGTAGCTGTAATGCCTGCAAAAGTTTAGAAATGAGGGTAGCATTGATTATGGGGGAGCCCTCAGTAGTGAGGAAGCCCCTTTCCTTCTATAGGGCAGAGTGGCTGTAGGTGATAAAAAAGCATATTTAGAGTCAGTATATATGGTTATGCGTTTTCCCTGGGCCAGAGTGAGTGCCCGCGTGAGAGCAATCAGCTCTGCTTTCTGGGAGGTGGTGCCCTCTGGCAGCTGTTGGGCTTCTAGGGTGGAGGAGGTGGTGACCACCGCATAGGCTGCCCGTTGTTGTCCGTTGGGTCCCTGTACAGAGCTTCCATTTACAAAGAGTATTAGATCTGGATCTTTTAAAGAAGAATCTGATAATCCATCTCGGGGTCTGTTGAGGGAATCTATTAGCTCTGTACAGGAGTAGGTGGGTTTCGGAAGTGTCACGGAGCTGGCAGTAGAGTGGCTCGGTTGAGTCAGGGAGAGGGCAAAAGAGTGACTGAAGGGTTTTCAAAGAACAGGAGGTGAAACTCTTGTAGGCGGAAAGGACCCAATAGAGAAAGAGATTTGTGTGAAAGGAGGTCAGTGAGCCTGTGGGAGGAGAAGACAGTGATGGGTTGGGAGAGGGTGAGTTTAGTAGCCTCCTTGGTGAGTTCAGCTGCTGTGCCCAGTGCCCGGAAGTAGGGCTGCCAGCCTTTGATGGTGGTGTCTAATTGTTTAGAGAGATATGCCACGGGGAAGTATGTAGGTCCCACAGGTTGAGTCAGTACTCCAATTGTATTACCGTGCTTTTCATCAGTGAAAAGGTAGAAGGGGTGTCTGGGGTCAGGTAAAGCAAGAGGGGGAGAGGAGATGAGGGCATCTCGAAGGGTAAAGAAAGCCCTTTTAACGACATTGGGGGATGTGAGAGGTCCTGTGAGAGTATCTTTTGCAGCTTTGTAGAGGGGTTTGGCTAAGAGAGAAAAATTGGGAATTCAGTGTCTAAAGAAGCCTATCAGACTGAGGAAAGAAAGAATCTGATCAGTGGTGGTAGGTGGTTGGAGACTGTGGAGGGTCTGAGTTTGATCTAGGGTGAGACCTTGAGTGGTGGGGGTTAAGGCGATGCCCAGATAGATTACAGACTGAGAGTGAGGTTGAGCCTTTGTAGAGGAGACACGATACCTCTTTTGCTGCGAACCAGCACGGCTAGTAACTCTGGGTCCCGAGGGAGAACAGTGCGGAATTAAGAAAATAGACCCACCGAGAAGAGAACATGGGATCAGGAGGCCTCTTCAATGCTGATGGCAATATCTGAGAGCCCATAGCCCCAGTTTGCTTTATTATATAGCCATATGCAAATAAGGAAGTCTTTGATACAAAGTCACACATCTGAGGCAAAAAACAGGAACTCTCTTAAGGCATAAACAGGAATCCCCCCACCATACATAAGTGAAATCAACTAACATTTGAACAAACAAAGGGTGAGAGGAAGGGCATGTAAATTGCTTCCAGCAACTTAAGCAAGCAAGTGAAGTGGGTGCAAATACTCAGCATCACAGCCAACATGGAGGTGGAGGGGAGAGAACTTAGCCTTTTGCTAAGCCTCAAACTTACAAAGGCTTTTTGCCACTTGTTGTCTACCACATATCCTCCTTTTCTTTTTTATTTTTAATTTGTGTGCTGAGATTTGCACTCATCTGATTTCCCAGTTTTCCAGATTCTAATTCGAAGGCAGACTGGAAAAAGTACAGAATAAACACAAAATTAGTATAGCTAATGCTAACGGATATCCAAACAAGTATTCTAATACATTAAAGGGATTAAAGCCTTTTATATTATCAAGCAAATTTTTAGCCAATACAGCAGGATCTATACTAGAGTCTTTGCTGTTTTAAATGTCCTTAATATGTTAATGTAATCTCACCAAGTCCATGCTGGCACCATCACCATTCCACATCCCTGCAGATGCAACCCAACCCCACTTCAGTCCCATTGAGAGCCGTCACAAGGAGCAGGAGTCCAGGAAATACATCAGGAAAAGTCCAGGAGTCCAGCAACACATCCAGGAAAAGTCCACATGGCACTGGAATTGTCACATTTCTACACTTTGCAGCTAGCTAGCATCCAAGTCCCAATGACCACTGCTTCTAGCTGGTAATGACTCAGGTAGACTGGAAAAAGCCATCTACAGGCATGTGTGGAGACAGAGCTTCTGTTTTCTTTAAAATGGAGAGATGAACCCAGGGTGCTTTTCCCTGGAGCTCTGCAACCATGACGTGGTGAAGAGAACATTGGGATACACTATGCTGGGTGTCAGAGGTAAATTTGTCTAAATTAGGAGCAGGTCCCAGCCTAAAATAGGCATGGGACATTAAGGCAAGAGGAATAAAGGAGATAAACTAAGCAGCAGAAAATAGGACTATCAACACCCACAACAGAGATCTTTGAGGGATGAATAAAACCCTGAATATTCAGGCAAGACATAGTAAGTATCCCTTGTGTCCGTAAGAAATGAGATCAGTTTACCTGCTACTTGGAAGAAATACCCTAGGCTTGTCCACAGTGACGTGAGATGGGGCTGACAGCCCTGGGCACCTTTAGCCTTCAGTGGCAAGTCCCAGCAGGTTAGTCAAGGTTAGGTCACAGGTGGCTGGAGGAGGGCTAGAAGAGACTGAACCCTCCCTTAGAGGAGCAAGGGGGCAGCTTACCTTCCAATGCCCCTTTTTCCCCACAGCAAAGGCATGTCCCTCGTGGGGGCCAAGAAGCCTGGCAGGCTTTAGCTCAATGACTTTCCTTTCCACTATTGAAGCAGGGCCCAGATGGAGTCCTGTGAGGCTCCTTTGGGGCATTGGAGCCTTTAAGGGCATATGCCAAGAGCTGGTATTTTACCTGATCTCTTTTGGGCTTTGTCTGCCTCTTGGTCATTATAGACCTTAAAAGCCATGCTCAAAAGATCTTGCTGAGGGGTTTGAGTGTCCTTATCAGCCTATATAAACTTTTTCTGTATATCTGGAGCTATTTGGAAAAAGACAAAACAGCATTATTAGCTGGATCAAATAAAAGAGGATAGAAGTTTGCAGGAGAAAAGAAGTTTGGTGTCTCCTGTACATCAGCATTCAAAAGAAATTTTTTTAAAGTAAAAAGCATGATAAGGTAGATTTGCAGGAGTTCCAGGATATGACTCCCCCTTTTATATTTTTTTAAATTGACCTTAAATATTTGCTGGGTACACTTTAATAATACAGGTACCCTGACTTTAAAGGTTGTAAGAAATACCTGTAATTTGAAAGGTTTGACAAAATATGGTAAATGCTTTTTCTACATATGCATGAGCATTGTCGGTTTTAATCTGTTTAGGAAGTCCAGTAATAGAAAATGCATACAGACAATGAGCTATAACATGCTTAGCAGTCTCTCCTATTCTGGCAGAGGCTACTATAAATCCAGAATAAGTATCCACTGTAACATGTTCAAAGGACTGTTTGCCAAATGAAGGTATATGAGTAACATCCATTTGCCAAAATTGTCCTGGTAGGAGTCCTCGAGGGTTAACTCCAAACAAAAGGACAGATTGTAGTATAGGACACCTCGAACAGGATTTAACAATCTGCCATGCTGCTTCCTGAGAAAGTTGAAACTGTTTACGTAGGGCTACAGCGTTCTGGTGATGGATAGTATGAGATTGGATTGCTTGATCTGTCATGGTTGCTCCAATAATTTTCTTTTGGGTAGCCTTGATCAACAAGGGCATTCCCTTGAGATAAAGCTCCAGGGAGCATGGCGTGAGCTCGAATATGTCCTATAAAACATGGAGCTCTATGTTGATGTACAAGTATTTGAAGAAGGAGAAACTGCTGAAATAGTTCTTCATCAGCAGTTGTCCCTAAGACAATAGTCTCTATAGTGGAAACAACCATAAGTAAATATTTGCTGTCCGTATACACATTAAAGGAGGAACATGGCAAATGCTGAAAAGCCATGATAATTGCATGTAATTTTACTCTTTGAGTTGATTTCAAGGTGACTGTTTCAGTATAAACTTATCCATTGATTATTAAGCCTACTATTCCTGAGCTGGACCCATTAGTAAAGACTGTAGGTGCTTCAGGAATGGGCTCATTGACAATTGTCTTAGAAAAGACAAATGTAGTAATTAATGAAAATTGAAGTATTTTATCAGCTGGGTAGTGAGAATCAATTTGGCCTGTAAAATTTGCAGAAAGCAATTTGCCATTTAGTGGAAGTTTCCCAGAGCCATTGTTGTTGATCCTTTGAACAAGGAACAATAATTTGAGGCTCAAAACCTGTAAGAGTTGCCTACACCCCTTGATAATCAAGGAGGCGACAAGATCAAAATATGGAGATAAAACTTAGGAGTAACAGCTAAATGAATCCATTCAATTGCACCTGAAGCTTGCCACAATAGTCCCGTTGGAGTGTAACTCAAGGGACAAATTAGTAAGGCAATTGATTCTTCAGGATTTATGCATGTTAGTTGTGCTTGTTGCAAGGCTTTTTCTACAAGTTTTAAAGCTTGCTGTCCCGCAGCTGTAAGTAGCCAAGGAGAGGCTGGTTCAGCTGAACCTTTAAGAATATGAAAAGTGGCTTCAGTTCCCCAGTAGTTAATTTCAAGGAAGGTCTAAGCCAATTAATATCTCCTAATAATTTCTGGAAATCGTTTAAAGTTTGCAAATGATCTGTCCTGATTTCTAATTTTTGTGGACGAATTTGTTGTCCCTCAATAATTTGGCCTAAATAAGAGAAAGGTAAAGATTGCTGTACCTTTTCAGGAGCTATATAAAGTCCTGATTTTTTTCAAAGAATATTCTAGTTGTTGCAAAATGGTCAACACAGTGTCTTTAGCTGGATGAGCAATAAGAATATCATTCATATAATGAATTATGTATGCCTTAGGGTGCTGCCTTCATACTGGAGAGATAGTTTGAACAACATATTTTTGGCACAAGGTAGGACTGTTAGCCATACCTTGAGGCAAAACTCTCTACTGGTATCGCTCCATTAGAGCCTGGAAATTAAGTGAAGGAACACTGAATGCAGAGCACTTGCAATCACGAGGGCTTAAAGGAATAGTAAAAAAGCAATCCTTCAAATCAATAATTAAAGGTGAAAATTCCATGGAATGGCAGTAGGAGAAGGAAGTCCTAGCTGGAGAGGACCCATAATTTCCAGTCTTATTTATTGCTCTCAAATCTTGTAATAGCCTCGTTTTCTGATTTATTTTTAATAACAAATATAGGCATATTCCATGGGCTATTAGAAGGTTTAATGTGCCCAAGCTGTAACAGCTCTTGCACCAATCAAGTAGCTGCCTTAAGTTTCTCCTGAGAAAGGGTTCATTGGTCTACTAATACAGGATTATCTGATTTCCAAGTAATTGGGTCTGCACAATGCATTTTTGGGGTAGCAGGAGCTACCAAGGCCCTTATGCTAAATTTTGATATCCTAATCCACACCTTCTGGTATTGATTCCACTTCTATGAGGGTGAGAATTCCACACTGTTCTTTTCTCTAGTCCCTTAGTGGGCAAAAAACCCTGATCAAGAATTTGAGTACTGACTAAACCATTAGGACTGACAAGCAATGCTCCCATATTTTTCAAAACATCTCTACCCCACAAATTAACTGGCAATCCAGGGAGCACATAAGGCTAAAAAAGTCCAGAATGACCTTCTTTATCTTCCCATTGTAAAAAACTAGAGCTTTGTTGAGGGGATTTACTCTGCCCTATACCTTGTAATTCTGTGGCTGCTACATGAGTGGGCCAGGAAGGAGGCCAATGTAGCTTAGCAATAACAGATACATCAGCTCCAGTATCTAAAAGTCCTTTAAATTTACACCCTTGTATTGTTAGTTCCATTTCAAGGCGTTCCTGATCTACTTTTTGAATCCAATAGGCAGCATCAGTAGAGCTAAATCCTTGATTCTCTTGGGGTCCTTTTGCAGGGTTTGGCCTGAGAAGCAGAATTAGCATTCTTATACTATTCTTCTAACTGCCTGAAGCAGCTTGAGACAAATTCTTGAAATGACTTATTAGGGCCCTGCTTAATTTTGCTCAATTCCTTTGTTTTACCTACCCGAGTATAGCCTTACACATAAGATAATTTATGCACAAAAACACAAGTATAACATATAACTTTGATTAATCCTAAGACTTGAATTGCTATTTGGCTCCTAACTCTGAACACATCTCACAATGCACTAACCAAATTAGTAAGTCTTAAGGATCTACATTCTATTCTATTTAAATTTAAATGAGCACTCCTTACGAGTTCTAAAATCATTTTATTTTTTTCAATATTAGAGCCGGCATTTCCAATTTTTGCATGTAAGAACTTAATTCAGGCCTTAAAAACAGACAACATTTACAAAGACTAAACAGAAACAAGAATTAGATGAACCAGACAAACCAGAGAGAAACACGGGATTTCAGAGCACTACCAGATTAGAAAGATACCTGCCTGATTTTAGTCAGGGCATTTTCTGACAGAGGGACTGAAGGATGGGACTAAACAAAATCTCCCGAGAAAATTTGCTCTCGGCAGTTGCATGAGAAATTTTGTAGTCAAATCCACCAGGGATCCCCTGCCTAAATTTCCAGGCAAAGAATAGGAAAGAAACAAAATAATAGTTCAGAGGATTGTTGCTAACACATTCAAGAAAATCAGACAATAACAGGAAAAGCTATAACTTTAATAGCTGAGTCTCCTAACCATTCTCAAATTCTATAGTTGCTGTAACTGGCGGCTCAGGCAGACTATGTCAAGACTTCTCTTCTACCTCAATTTTAGCTGAGTGGCAGACCAAGCACCTGGAGAGAACTAGGAGCAGCCACACTGTCCCACGTTCCTTAGCCCCAAGCTGCAAAGTACAGGACCACCTGCCATAGTCTCCTCACACCACTGCTTTCTCAGAACTTTACCTGCTTGCTCCCCTGTAGCAGAACTAACCATTCTCTCCTTCAGGAACCAGGGGCATACATCTTGAATATATTGTAAAAAGCATTCTAGCTGCATAACTCTTCTTACAAAAAGGTCCCCTACTTTTGACCCTAATTGTCACATAGTTTATTACTCTTAACTATACATTCCTCAAAAACTTTCTTTACTCACTGTGCACACTTGGCGAATTCCGTCACCTGCCTTTAGTTTAGTTTTTTTCGTGTTCGAGCCCCATGTTGGGTGCCACTTGCTGCAGACCAGCATGGCTAGTAACTCTGGGTCCCAAACGGTGCGGAATTAAAAAAAATAGATTCACTGAGAAAAGATGAGATTGGAAGGCCTCTTCAATGCTGATGGCAGTATCTGAGTGCCTATAGCCCCCAGTTTGCCTTATTATATAGCCATATGCAAATGAGTAAGTCTTTGATACAAAGCCACACATCTGAGGCAAAAGCAGAAACTCTCTTAAGGCACAAACAGAAATCCCCCCACCATTGCCACAGACCAGCGTGGCTCCAAATAACGGTACGGAATTAAGGAAACACACTTATCAAAACAAAAACGATGGGACCGGGAGGACTCTTCAAAAATGCCTGGCAGTATCCGAGTGCCCAGTTCTCTTTATTATATACCCATATGCAAATCAAGGACCCTGATAAAAAGTTGCACATCCAAGGCTAAGACAGGAACTCTCCCAAGGCAAAAACAGGATGTATTAGTGAAATCTACCAACATCTGAAACAAACAAAGAGTCAGAGGAAGAGCATGTATATTGCTTCCAGCAACCCAAGGAAGCAAGTAGAGTGGGTACAAATACTCAGCATCACAGCCAAATATGGAGATGGAGGGGGGAGAACTTAGCCTTTTGCTAAGCCTTGAATCTAAAATGGCTTTTTGCCATTTATGGTCCACAACATATCCCCCTTTTCTTTTTTATTTTAATTTGTGTGCTGAGATTTGCACTCATCTGATTTCCTAGTTTCCCAGATTCTAATTTGGAGGCAGATTTAAAAAATACAGAACAAACACAAAATTAGTATAGTCAATGCTAACAGATACCCAAACAAACATTCTAATACATTACAGTGATTCAAGCCTTTACGCAAACTCTTGGCCAATACAACAATCCATAAAAGAGTAGTGTCCTTAACATGTTCACCAAGTCCAAGTTGGCACCAACACCATTCCAAATTTCCGCAAATGCAACCCAATCCCAGTTCAGTCCATCAAAAGCTGTCACAGGAGCAGGAGTCCAGGAAACACATCCAGGAGAAGTCCACATGGCACTGGAATTGCTGTCACACTTCTACACTCTGCAGCTAGCATCAAAGTCCCAATGACTGCTGCTTCTAGCTGGTAATGATTCAGGTAGACTGGAAAAGCCATCCGCAGCACACATGAAGAGCTTCCGTTTTCTCTAAACTGGAAAGATGAACCCAGGGGGCCTTATACTGGAGCTCTACAGCCATGGGGTGGTGAGGAGAAGCTTGGGATGCACTAAGCTGGGTGGCAGAGGTAAATTCGTAATAGAAGTTGGCAAAAAGGAGAAAGAGAGCTCTAAATTAGGAGTAGGTCCTAGCCTAAAATATGGGTAGGGCATTGAGGCAGGAGGAATAAAGGAAACACTATATATTAAACAAAGCAGCAGAAAATAGGACTATCAACACCCACAACAGAGATCTTCGAGGGAAGAATAAAAAACCTGAATATTCAGGCAAGACATAGTTAAGTGGCCCTTGTGTAAATGAGATCAGTTTACCTGCTACTTGGAAGAAAGACCCTAGGCTCATCCACAGTGTCGTAGATGGGGCCGACGGCCCTGGGCACCTTCAGTCTTCAGTGGCAAATACCAGCATTCTGGGCAAGGTTGGGTCACAAGTGGCTGGAGCAGGGCTGGAAGAGACTGAACCCTCCCTTAGAGGAGCGAGGGGGCAGCTTACCTTCCAGTGTCCCTTTTCCTTACAGCAAAGGCATGTAAGCCGGGCAGGTTTTGGCTTATATGACCATTTTTTCCACTATTGAAGCAGGGCCCTGATGGAGTCCTATGAGGCCCCGTTGGGGCATTGGAGCCTTTTGAGGGTGTATCCCAAGAGCTAGTATTTCACCTGATCTCTTTTGGGCTTTTTCTGCCTCTTGGTACCTTAAAAGCCATGCTCAGAAGATCTCGCTAAGGGGTTTGAGGATCCCCATCTGCCTATATAAACCTTTTCTGTTTATCTGGAGCTATATGGAAAAAGACAAAACAGTGTTATTAGCTGGATCAAATAAAAGAGGGTAGAAGTTTGCAGGAGAAAAGGATTTGGCGCTTCCTGTTCATCAACAGTCAAAAGAAATTTTTTTAAAGATAAGGTAGATTTGCAGGAATTCCAGGATATGACTCTCCCTTTTATATATTTTTTAAAATTGACCTTAAATATTTGCTGGGTACACTTTAATAATACCTTGACTTTAAAGATTGTAAGAAATACCCATAATGCAAAAGGTTTGACAAAATACAGTAAATGCTTTTGCTACATATGCAGGAACATTGTCAGTTTTAATCACATCAAGAAGTCCAATAATAGAAAATGCATACAATGAGCTATATAACATGCTTAGCAGCCTCTCCTGTTCTGGCAGAGGCTACCATAAATCCAGAATAAGTATCCACTGTAACGTGGACAATGGACTGTTTGCCAAATGAAGGTATATGAGTAACATCCATTTGCCAAATTGTCCTGGTAGGAGTTTTTGAGGGTTAACTCCAAATGAAGGAACAGATTGTAGTATA
Organism: Saccopteryx bilineata; assembly: GCF_036850765.1. Lineage (NCBI taxonomy): Eukaryota > Metazoa > Chordata > Mammalia > Chiroptera > Emballonuridae > Saccopteryx > Saccopteryx bilineata. The sequence goes on along the minus strand of NC_089500.1, from coordinate 81,028,962 downwards.
GGACACCTTGGACAGGATTTAACAATCTACTGTGCTGCTTCCCAAGAAACTTGAAACTATTTATGTAGGGCTGCAGCGTTCTGGTGATGAATAGTATAAGACTGAATTGCTTGATCTGTCATGGTTGCTCCAATTATTTTCTTTTGGGTAGTTTGACCAACAAGGGCATTCCCTTGTGCTAAAAGCTCCAGGGAGCATAGAGTGAGCTCGAGTATGTCCTATAAAACATGGAGCTCTCTGTTGATGTACAAGTCTTTGAAGAAGGGAGAAATTGCTGAAATAGTTCATCAGCAGTTGTCCCTAAGATAGCAGTCTCTATAGTGGAAACAACCATAAGTAAATAGTGAGAATCAATTTGGCCTGTAAAATTTGCAAAAGCAATTTGCCATTTAGTGGAAGTTTCCCAGAGCCATTGTTGTTGATCCTTTGAAAAAGGGACAACAATAATTTGAGGCTCAAAACCTGTAAGAGTTGCCTACATTCCTTGATAATCAAGGAGGTGACAAGATCAAGATATGAAGATAAAACTTTTTTAGAAGTAACAGCCAAATGAGTCTATTCAGTAGGACCTGAAGCTTGCCACAATAGTCCCGTTGGAGTGTAACTTGAGGGACAAATTAGTAAGGCAATTGATTCTTCAGGATTTATGCATTTTAGTTGTGCTTGTTGCAAGGCTTTTTTTTTTTTTTTTTTACAAGCTTAAAGCTTGTTGTCCCGCAGGTGTAAGTAGCCGAGGAGAAGCTGGTTCAGCTGAGCCTCTAAGAATATAAAAGAGTGGTTTCAGTTCCCCGGTAGTTAATTTCAAGGAAGGTCTAAGCCAATTAATGTCTCATAACAGTTTTTGGAAATCATTTAAAGTTTGCAAATGATCTGTCCTGATTTCTATTTTCTGTGGATGAATTTGTTGTCCCTCAATAATTTGGCCTAAATAAGAGAAAGGTAAAGATTGCTGTACCTTTTCAGGAGCTATATAAAGTCCTAATTCTTTCAGAGAATATTCTAATTGTTGCAAAATGGTCAACAGTGTCTTTAGCTGAATGAGTAATAAGAATATTATCCATATAATGAATTATGTACATCTTAGGGTGCTGCCTTCATACTGGAGAGATAGTTTGAGAAATGTATTTTTGGCACAAGGTAGGACTGTTAGCCATACCTTGAGGAAAACTCTCCACTGGTATTGCTCCACGGGAGCCTGGAAATTAAGTGAAGGAACACAGAATGCAAAACACTTGCAATCATGCGGGCTTAAAGGAATAGTAAAAAAGCAATCCTTCAAATCAATAATTACAAGGTGAAAATTCCATGGAATGGCAGTAGGAGAAGGAAGTCCTAGCTGGAGAGGACCCATAATTTCCATAGTCTTATTTATTGCTCTCAAATCTTGTAATAGCCTCCAGTTTCCTAATTTCTTTTTAATGACAAATATAGGTGTATTCTATGGACTATTAGATGGTTTAATGTGCCCAAGCTGTAATAGCTCTTGTACCAATTGAGCAGCTGCCCTAAGTTTCTCCTGAGAAAGGGGCCATTGGTCTACCCATACAGGATTATCTGATTTCCAAGTACATACAATGCATTATTGGGGTAGCAGGAGCTACCAAGGCCCCTATGCTAAACTTTGATATCCTAATCCACCTTCTGGTATTAGGTGCCACTTCTATGGGGGTGAGAATTCCCCGCTGTTATTTCCCTAGTCCCTTAGTGGGCAAAAATTCCTGATCAAGCATTTGAGTGCTGACTAAATTATTAGGACTGACAAGCAATGCCCCCATATTTTTCAAAACATCTCTACCCCACAAATTAACTGGCAATCCAGGGAGCACATGAGGCTGAAAAAATCCAGAATGACCTTCTTTATCTTCCCATTGTAAAAAACTAGAACTTTGTTGAGGGGATTTACTCTGCCCTATACGTTGTAATTCTGTGGCTGCTGTATGAGTGGGCCAGGAAGGAGGCCAATGTAACTTTGCAACAACAGATACATCAGCTCCAGTATCTAAAAGTCCTTTAAATTTATGTCCTCTTATTGTTAGTTCCATTTCAGGGTGTTCCTGAACTATTTTTTTTTTTTTATTTAATTGGCAAAATCAGAGGAGCCAAATCACCAATTTTCTTGGAGCCCTTTTGCAGATTGTGGCCTGAGAAGCAGTATTAGCATCCTGATACTATTCTTCTAACTGCCTGAATTAGCCGTGAGACAAATTCTTGAAATGACTTATTAGGGCCCTGCTTAATTTTGCTCAATTCCTTTGTTTTGCCTGAGTATAACCTTACACATAAACATGACGATTTATGCACAAAAAACACATAACTTTGACTAATCCTAATATTTAAATTGCTATTTGGCTCCTAACTCTGAACATACCTCACAATGCACTAACCAAATCAGTAAGTCTTAAGGATCTACATTCTATTCTATTTAAATTTAAATGAGTGCTCCTTAAAGTTCTAAAAACTTTTATTTTTTCTAAATATTAGAGCCAGCATTTCCAATTTTTGCATACAAAAAACCCTCCTTAATTCAGGCCTTAAAAACAGACACATTTTAGACAACATTAAACAAAGATTAAACAGAAACAAGAATTAGATGAACCAGACAAACCAGAGAGAAACCCGAGATTTCAGAGCACATCCAGATTAGAAAGATGCCTGCCTGATATTAGTCAGGGCATTTTCTGACAGAGACTGAAGGATGTGACTAAACAAAATCTCCCTGAGAAAATTTGCTCTTGGCAGCTGCTGGGATATTTTCTATAGTCAGATCCAACACAGGTCCCCTGCCTCAATTTCTAGGCAAAGAATAAGAAAGAAACAAAATAGCTCAGAAGATTGTAGTTAAAACATTAAAGAAAATCAGACCATTACAGGAAAAGCTGTAACTTTCCTAATACCTGAGTCTCCTATCCATTCTCAAGAAAGTCCAACTTCCACAGCCAATAATTATCCCCGGAGAGACAAGCACAAGCAATCGCCTTCCAGCCATTTGGGGGAAGAGCCTTTGAACTAATAGTATCTAATAAACCAAGTGAAAAGGGGGCAGTAGGCCCATACTGAACACAAGCAAGTTTAAGCTCTTTCAGAGTTCTAAAAGGTACAGGTTTATGTTCTCGCACTAGTCTCCCTGTATCATCCTGTCTTTCTACAACAGGAAAATGGGTAAAGCCATCATTTATTGTTTCCCCTACATTTTGAGCCTGATCTATAGATTGTTGGAGAGGGGATTTCCCAGATTTTGAGCTATAGATTGTGCAATCAGCCTGATAAGGGAATGGAGGAGCAGAGGGTTGAATGTAGGAAGGAGCTGAGGGCAGCAGAGGCCCCGTGGCTAAGGCAGCCATAGCCACGAATTTTTCATCCCCCTGTCATCCTCAGACTCCAAGTTATCCTCATATTCACATCCCTCTGTTTCCAGCTCACCCTGATACTCTTCAGACAACGATTTGTCTTCATATGGAAACATTTCTACATAAAGGTCCCTTATTTTTTACCCTATCTGTCCCATAACCTTTTACTCCCGACTACACTTTCCCCCAAAACTTTTGTTACTCACTGTGCGCACTTCACTTGGGGAGTTTTGTCACCTTCCTTCAGTTTTAGTTTCCTCGTACTCAAGTCCCTGTTCGGGCGCCACTTGCCGCCGATCAGTGCGGCTCCAAATAACAGTGCGGAATTAAGGAAACACACTTATCAAAACAAAAACAATGGGACCGGGAGGACTCTTCAAAATGCCTGGCAGTATCCTGGTGCCCCATAGCCCCAGTTCTCTTTATTATATAGCCATATGCAAATCAAGGACCCTGATAAAAAGTTGCACATCGAAGGCTAAGACAGGAACTCTCCCAAGGCAAAAAACAGGATGCATTAGTGTAATCTACCAACATCTGAAACAAAGAGTCAGAGGAAGGGCATGTATATTGCTTCCAGCAACCCAAGGAAGCAAGTAGAGTGGGTACAAATACTCAGTATCATAGCCAAATATGGAGATGGAGGGGGGAGATCTTAGCCTTTTGCTAAGCCTCGAATCTAAAATGCCTTTTTGCCATTTATGGTCCACAACACACCATGCATAAGCAAAATCAACCAACATCTGAACAAACAAAGGGTGAGAGGAAGGGCATGTAAACTGCCTCCAGCAATTTAAGCAAACAAGTGAAATGGGGCTATGGGATGAGTGTAAATACTCAGCTTCATTGCCAATATGGAGGTAGAGGGGGCAGAACTTAGCCTTTTGCTAAGCCTCGAATTTACAAAGGCTTTTTGCTACTTGCAGTCTACCACACCCTTTGAAGCGAGGAAGTTGAGAAGGGTGGCAGTGTGTTCTCTGGAGGTGGAGAGTGAACGGCTGCAGAGGAGTAGGTCATCTACATATTTTAAGAGAGTACTAGTTTCGAGATTGGATGCAGTTAGATCTCGGGCCAGCGCCTGTCCAAATAGGTGTGGGCTGTCCCTAAATCCCTGGGGCAGGACGGTCCATGTAAGTTGTTGGGCTACGTTAGTGTCTGGGCATGTCCAGGTGAAGGCAAACAGAAAGTAAGAGTCAGGGTGTACAGGAATGGTAAAGAAGGCATCCTTGAGGTCTAAGACTGTAAAGTGAGTGGTGTCAGGGGGAATGTGTGAAAGTAACGAGTATGGATTAGGGACCACCAGATGGAGGGGCACAACCTCCTCGTTAATTAGGCATAAGTCTTGAATGAGGTGGTAAGCCCCTCAGGGTTTTCGAACAGGAAGGATAGGGGTGTTGCAGGGAGAGTCCATGGGGATGAGTAAGCCTTGATTTAAAAGGAGGGTAATTATGGGTTTAAGGCCCTGGCGGTGATTTGCTGAAATAGAGAATTGGGGTCTAGATGGGAATTGGGAGGGATTCTTCAAGCGGATGTGTACAGGTGGGTGGTGGGTAGCTACCACTGGGGTAGAAGTGTCCTAGATTTGAGGGTTGACAATATCTGGTGGAATAGGGGGTGTGATCAAGTTAGGGTGATCTGTGGTAGTAGGAAAGCCTTCAGCCAGGAGTGGTAGAAGTGGGAAGATGCTGTCAGCTGCATAGTGGCTCTGAGACTTTGTAGAATGTCCCAACCCAGGAGGGGTACAGGGCATGATGGCATAACTAAGTAGGAGTGCGAAAAGGGGATTCTGTCCAAACTACATGTCAGGGGTGGCGTGAGAAGGGAAAAAGAAAGGGTCCCATCTACTCCCATAACTGAGACCTGTGAGGGAACTAGAGGTCCAGAGTGTGATGGCAAAACAGAGAAGGTAGCCCCCGTGTCCACAAGAAATGAGATGGACTTACCCGCTACCTGCAGCATTACCCTGGGCTTGGCGAGGGTGATGGGGGTCTCTGAGTCCAGGCCACGTCAGTCGTCCATGAGACTGAGAAGTTCGAGCAATGGGCCCACCTGGCTGGCTTGTCCTCCGTGTGGAGAATCCTAGGAAGAGCCTGTTGCCCGAAAGGGGCAATCGCTCTGCCAGTGACCGGGCTGCATGCAGTCAGGGCAGGGCTTAGTGGGTGGTCTCGGGCAGGGACACTGCCGGGCCCAGTGACCCCCTTTACCAATTTAAAGCAAGGTCCTGGCGGGGTTCCTCTTTGCTGCCCAGACTTGGGTCGGGCACCTCCTATACCTTGCCCCTGTTGCTCTGCCCACCTCAGGGCTGCCACAAGAGCCTGGGTTTGGAGCATTACCTTCTGCTGCATGCGGGCCTGGCGAGCAGCCTCGGCCTCTTCCTCCCGACCATTAAAAACTTTAAATGCCATGTTCATCAGGTCTCGGATAGGGGTGTGGGGGCCCTCTTCTGCCTTTTATAGTTTCTTCCGAATGTCCGGGGCCGACTGGGAAATAAAGTGGATGGCTAATATAGTGGCCCCGGCATCGGAGGCAGGGTCCAAACGAGTATGGAGGACCATAGCATCAGTGAAGCGGTTCAGAAAGAGGGCCGGGTTTTCCTCAGGTCCTTGAGTGATTTCTCTCAATTTGTCATAGTTAACTACCTTTTGGGCTGTGCTCTGCATGCCAGCTATGAGACATTCAATCATTTGGTCTCGTCGCCTCCTACCTGTTTGTCCGATCTGGTAATCCCAGTTGGGATCTGTGTCGGGGACCGCCTGTACCCCAACAGGCATTTGGTCGTTTGTGAGGTGAACCTGATCGGCATGATTCCGTGCCGCTGTCCGGATTCGGTCCCGTTCATCGGGGGTAAGGGTAGAAGACATGATAACATAGAGATCATGCCAAGTGAGGTCATACGCCTGAGTGAGGTATTGGAACTCCTTGGTATAGGCGGTAGAAGAGTAGGAGCCTAAACGCTTTTCGATGGCAGACAGATCAGAGAGGGAGAAAGGCATATGAACCAGAACAATTCCTTCAGCTCCCGCCCCCTCGCGGAGAGGTGGCTTGGAGCGAGATCTGGTGTGAGCACTGACGGGGGAGCAGAGAGAGGGACTGGTATCTGCAGGCAAATGAGAAACGGGATCCAGTGATGGGAGAGGAGGACCCTGATAGGGCGGAGGGGGTTGTGCAGGAAGGGGAGAGAGTTCCTCAAGGGGGTCGGCCAAGGAGGAAGGATCAGGAGCGGAGGGTTTAGCTGAGGTTTCTCTGGCAAAAAGGACCTGTGCTGTAGAGCAGGCAGCACAGAGATTAGGATGGGAACGCAAATACCAGAAGCCCTGAATGTAAGGGATCTCTGACCATTTCCCAGTTCTCTGGCAATAGTTTTGTAAATCGGTGAGGGTGTTAAAGTCGAAAGTCCCTTCAGGAGGCCACCTGGTCTGGTTATTCAGTGGGTACTGTGGCCAGGCCACAGTGGAGAAGAAGATCAGTTTCTTCTTCTTTAGGGAGGGGTCTATGTTTGAGAGATTCCGGATAAGGCACCCAAGGGGTGTTTTTGAGTCAGGTTTAGATTCCTGTGCCCCCATGGCCGCTCTCAGCCTTGGAGTGATCCGAGATGAGAATTGGCCTCCCGCAAGTCAACCTCTGGCCACGGGACAGTCAGGCAGAGTGGGAGTGTCCAGGACGTCTCCACGGGCACACACGAACTGGGAAAAGGTAGGAGGTCCCTGACACAGCTGCGATTACGGACACCCTGTCTCGGAGTTGTAAAGAACTGAGAGGAGGCCGGAGGCAGGGGACTTACCGCACCAAGTGCCGGAGTGTGGGGGGAGGTCGGAGGTCCCGGTGGAACTCCGAAGGGGATAGGAGCGGCCCTAGCGGGCTCAAGCTCCTCCCAGGTTTCTGCACCAAATGTAAGGTATTTCCCGCTGAGGAAGAAAGGAGGTAGCCACTAACTGTGGACTAGCAAAAGCTTTATTTAGAGCACATCCCCTGCGAGGCTCACTGGTCCGCAAGACAGAGGCCAGGGAAGTCGCGCAGCTTCCCTGGGTGGGAGGGGGCGGTTATAGGGTCGGTAGGGTGGTGCTGGGTGATAGGTCGTGGTGAAATTTCATTGGCTGACAGTTATTTTCTTTTTTCAAAGCGCTTCTGGGCCGTTTCTTTTGGCGCTAAACGTAAAATATCCAGGTCCTGTGGAAAGTCCCGGGACCTGATTCTCCAAGTGACTTCCCCCCATTACCAATCGACTTCACAGTAACTTATGCTTGTTTTAAATCAATAAACCATGTTCTAATTCTTACTGGAATTAAGTTAATAGAAAGGAAATGACTGCTAATAGGAGTATGGCAGGTTGTGTGTATCAGCTTTTTCGGACAGTGTTAAGTGGCTCTGAAAAGAGCCTTTGTTTACCAGGGCTAACCTGGCTCCTCACTTGGCCTTGTGGTGGCTCTCGGTCTTCTTGGGCAGCAGCACGGCCTGGATGTTGGGCAGGACGCCGCCCTGCGCGATGGTCACTTTGCCCAGCAGCTTGTTGAGCTCCTCGTCGTTGCGGATGGCCAGCTGCAGGTGGCGCGGGATGATGCGCGTCTTCTTGTTGTCGCGGGCCGCGTTGCCCGCCAGCTCCAGAATCTCCGCCGTCAGGTACTCCAGCACCGCCGCCAGGTACACGGGCGCGCCGGCCCCGACCCGCTCGGCGTAGTTGCCCTTACGGAGCAGGCGGTGCACGCGGCCCACGGGGAACTGCAGCCCGGCCCGCGAGGACCGGGTCTTGGCCTTGGCTCGCGCCTTACCGCCCTGCTTTCCGCGTCCGGACATGGTAACTTTTTGAATTTCCCTCTAAGCTACAAAAGTGAAAGTGCAGAGGCAGTACTTTTTATTAACATTCTGCGCGCGAAAAATCAGGTATGTCATTGGTTAACATTTCAACTTCCTTTTAACCAATGAAAATGCAAGTTTGAGATTCTTGCGTTCTGATTGGGCAAAACTAATATTTTTGGCATTGCGCTGATTACTAACCAATCACACACAGGATTTTAATTCATCGCCTTATTTGCATGCGAGGTTGTATATAGATAGGACTCGTAAAGCTTTGTTCTTACAATTTCTCTGGTTTCTCGACTTCATCTGTTTTTCTGATTATGCCTGAGCCCGCCAAGTCCGCGCCCGCCCCGAAGAAGGGCTCCAAGAAGGCGGTGACCAAGGCGCAGAAGAAGGATGGCAAAAAGCGCAAGCGCAGCCGCAAGGAGAGCTACTCGGTGTACGTGTACAAGGTGCTGAAGCAGGTGCACCCCGACACCGGCATCTCGTCCAAGGCCATGGGCATCATGAACTCGTTTGTCAACGACATCTTCGAGCGCATCGCGGGCGAAGCGTCGCGCCTGGCGCATTACAACAAGCGCTCCACCATTACGTCCCGGGAGATCCAGACGGCCGTGCGCCTGCTGCTGCCCGGGGAGCTGGCCAAGCACGCCGTGTCCGAGGGCACCAAGGCCGTCACCAAGTACACCAGCGCCAAATAACTGCCTCTTGAGAGCATTTCTAATCCAAAGGCTCTTTTCAGAGCCACTCAGTTGTCAATATTAGAGTGTAGGTACACATTTCAAATATGAAACGAAGTGCTGTACAGAAGCTCTGGTAAGTACAGGTATAATTTTTCAAAACATTAAAACGTAGAACAATGCAATATATTTAAGGGTATATGCGTGTAAAGTCAGGAAAGCGTAGCAACAGCGAACACTATAATCAGGACAGTGGTTATTTTCAGGTCAGGGGAATGGAACACCCATGCCATTGAGAAAGGAAACAATTGTTTAAAGGTATTTTCATTTCCGTCGTAACAATATAAGTGGTTTCTTGAGCGCCTTTGGTGTATCATTCTATTTTAGTATCTAAAATAGTACCAGAGGGCAAATGTAGGAAAGGGTCAAAATATATTAAGTTTCTTAAGGCTGCCTCAAATGGGTTGTCATTTGTAAACAACTATAAAAGAGCTATTTTAAAGTAAAATGGAGCTGCCATGCCAGTGGAACTGCGTTGTTTCACTGGAGGGTTGTAGCGGGGTAATAACCTTTGGACTGGGCCTAGGACAACACTGTGTACTTAAGAACTGCTTGCAAAGAAAACAGGAAAGCAAATATTTTAACCACTGAACTGATGGCTACAAGGTTGAAGATTAAAAATATTTAGAATTAGAGCTACCATGCTAATTTTTCTGTACCAACAATGCCTTTCTCTTTTACATTTATGTATTTATTCCCCTTCCCTTTCTCATAAACACTCCTAGTGTTTGTTTCCTCATCCCGACACTGGACTCCTATCTGAATCAAGCTGTCCCTGATTTCAAATAAAGGCTTGTAGTTTTTCACTTTCCAAGGCCTTATTTTTTCAGTTAACAAGTAAAATGTAGAGAAAGATTCATGTTTTCCAAGACCTCCAGTAGAACTCTGCCACTTTACCTTCTGAAACGAAACCACCAACGTATTCCTTTGTTCAGACACCTTGCTCTGGTATCAGTACATTTACCAAAAGGAGATTAGTAATGGCCAGGACCATCTGGACTCCAGATCTCTGGCGCAGGGTTACTAGGCTCCAGACAGTTCCAAGGCTGAGCTGGAAGTTGGACCGTGGGAGTGGGGGGTGGGGGACGCAGGCTCAACCGTCACCTCCGACATCGTGACCGGAATACGTCCCCCCACATTTCCAGCACCAGAGTTAACCTTTTTCGATGAAAGCTTGGCCAGAAAAGGGCCTTTAGTTTTGTTACAGAGCGAGTTTGTGGTTTCAATCTGAGAACATACTTTAAAATTGATTCACAGCCGGCAGATTAGGAGACGAACCGGGAAGAGGGAGGGAGGAAGCAGAGAGCCTGTGACGGTGGGAGGGAGCTCCTCCTTCACAAATGGAAAGTGAAGATTCTCCAGATTCAGAAAGTTAAGACCCGAGTTAAAACACGGACAACCCGGTCAGTGGTACTTTACAAACTGGTTGGCCTCGGGTTTAGGGAGGGGCCGCATCTGAGAATAGAAATTAGCAAGGCCGTTACATTAAAAATCAAAACCGATTTAAGGGACACTGGCCTGGACCAAACAAATTATGAGTGAATACCTAGTATTGTTTTCATCTATCTAGTTTGGGTTTGTGATCAGCCAGCGAAACCCTTGTCCAAAAATTGAATGCGACAACCCCCTCCCACAGGACTAAGGGGTTCCTTGGCACTCCCAGAAACTGTCCGAGCAAACACAGGCTGTCCTCCACTCATCTATTGGCAGTCCCGGAATTGTCCACAAAAAGGACCAAAGCCGCGCACAGCTCTTTCCGAGGGGAAGTGGGTGGCCCTGAAAAGGGCCTTTGGTAAGACGCGATTAGAGCAATAGGAACGACTGACTCAGCCGCCGAAGCCGTAGAGAGTGCGACCCTGGCGCTTGAGCGCGTAGACCACGTCCATGGCCGTGACAGTCTTGCGCTTGGCGTGCTCCGTGTAGGTGACGGCGTCCCGGATCACGTTCTCCAGGAACACCTTGAGCACCCCGCGGGTCTCCTCGTAGATGAGCCCGGAGATGCGCTTGACGCCGCCGCGCCGGGCCAGGCGCCGGATGGCAGGCTTGGTGATGCCCTGGATGTTGTCGCGCAACACCTTGCGGTGGCGCTTGGCGCCCCCTTTGCCGAGACCCTTCCCGCCTTTGCCGCGACCAGACATTGTTAAGACACCGGAGATACGAATTGTGCCAGCGCCGTCAGCAACTCCCTCTTATAGGGAACCCTAGCGGACCAGAGTGAAAACCTCAAAGAACTGTGGCTGGAAGTCCCTCTGGGTTGTAGAAGACCTAGAAGCGGAAACCCCATTACGTGTACTAGTTTCTTTCTCCCTGCCCCCGGAAATTCTTTTGAATCCTCAACACCCGTGTTGTTTTTCTTCCTACTTTATTTAATGTGTCTCGCGCCCTATCCAAATTTTTTTAAAAAAACAAAACCTTAACATTGTAGAGAATATGTTTTAAAAAGCAATGACGAAAATTTTAGGTTTCATTTCTTTAACCCTGCCGGCATGAGTTTTGTTTCAGGGCTTGCGGCAGGTCAAAGGAATGTCCGATGTCACAATTCCGAGAAGTCTTGGATGGTTGAAACTGCTGACGGTTGGAAATGTACAAACATCCGTAATTAGTGGAAAGCACCCCTACGCCCCCTTCCTACTTCCCTAACCTAACCGTTAAAACGTGGCCTAAGACTAGCTGGGGCTGCTCTCCCTTATGAGACAGCCTGGCAGGTTTTCTTTCTAATAAAGCCTGATTCTCTAAACCTTTCGGTTGCCAGTCTTCTTTTCAGTCTAACATTTGGTGCCAAAACCTGGGATTGGGTACTGGCTGCCTGGACGATCCCCCTTTTCCCGCCAAACTTACAACCAGGGAAGCGGTGGACAGCGACAGCTCATTCTGGGCTTACTCCCGATTCTGCTTGGACATGTGATTGTGGGCTGATTGGCCGGCGCTCCAACCCTATCCCAAACCCCTGCCGACCCAGAGGCAAGGATCCCTCGGCTTATCCAGAATCCGGTAGGCTCCCTTTATTCCTCCCAATAAACCCCCTTAATTCTCACGGGCCGAGATTAGCGAGGACACTACTCCAGGTGACTTGCCCCTACAGATTACTTAACAAGTCCAGGCGCCTGGCCAAGTTGCCCTTCTCTTCTCTGGAACTGGGATCCCGGTGATGACCGACCTCCTCCCGTTCTACCTACTATGAAACAAATAGTGAAAAGAGTTTGAGGGCTCTCTTCTCTTTTCCTATTTTCAGCCCACCATGGGCTCCTCCCAATCTCTACCCTCAAAAGCTACTCCATTAGGTTGCCTCCTAAAAAATTTCATCAAACTCGATGTATGGCCAGTAGCCACGGCCACCATCACAGCCGCCTGGCCCAGTAGTCAAACCCAATGGTACCTATCACCTAGTTCAGGAATTGTGGACTATTAACGCAGCAGTATTGCCCATTACCCCAGTGGTACCAAATCCCCTACACCATTCTCCCCCCCCCCCCCCCCCATTTCTTCAAATAACACCTTCTTCACGGTCTTAGACCTTAAAGACGCCTTCTTTACCATTCCCCTTCATCCGGAATGCCAAAACCTCTTTGCCTTTACTTGAACTGACCGGATACTTGAACCCTCCCAACAACTGACCTGGAGGGTTCTCCCTCAGGGATTCAGGGATAGCCCTCATTTCTTCAGTCAGGCCTTAGCTACAGACCTTAAATCTCTTTCTCTTCCCCAAAGTACTATCTTACAATATGTAGATGATCTCCTCCTTCTTTGAGAGCCCACACTCTTATAGGGGATTATCCCACTTCAGCCACCAACCGAGCAAATAAGCTATAACAAACCTATTGTTCCCAGCTCAAAATATTAAAACCCTGCTCGGGGACCAGTCACCCTGAACACCCCCCTGCTTTCACCTGCCCCTTTGTGCTTTACTGCTCAAGGGGCTGTCCCAGTGGGTCACCTCCCTTCTGACCTCTGCAACACCACAATAACTATCCAATTTCCCAAAGGCCATCAGAATCATTGAGTTAACTATCAAGTCTCTTCAGAAGCAAACGGATTATTTTCTAATCCCGTTCGATTCACAGGATCCTCTACTCTTACAGCTTCACAACATAAATGCTCCTATCCCAGCACACAGCTATATCCCTGGCTCACTACCCCTACCACACAGTTGCAATGCTCTAAGCAGGCCTCTGACCATGTCTCCCCCCTAGTGGGGGCTGCACTTTCCTCCACCTTGACCATCTGGAGTTCAGAGCTCGACGGACGAAACCGACCCCTTTTCCATCTATTCTCTATTCACCTCTTGGCCTCCCTCACCTAATCAGGGGCTTTCTACTTGTGTGGGACCAACACCTATATGTGTCTCCCTATTAATTGGACAGGAACCTGTCTATCTCACCCCACATATCAACCTAATCCCACCCCATGAGTCTCTTTCAATTCCTAGTACACTACCCGTCAATATAAGGACCAAACGAGCTATACAGGTAATCCCTCTTCTTGTTGCTTTAGGAATCTCTACAGGAGTAGGTCTAGGGGCAAGGGGGACTGGCCACTGCCCTGTCTTATTACCACTCTCTCTCCCTGAAGACCTCCAAAACTCCCTGAAAGAAATTGCCTCCACTCTAGTAAAACTCCAGGATCAAATTGATTCCCTAGTCACTGTCACGCTACAAAATCGCCAAGGACATGATCTCTTAACAGCAGAGAAAGGAGGTATTTGTGTCTTTCTAGGAGAAGAGTGTTGCAAAAACAAACCCAGTCGTAGACTCAGTGGTTTCGCACAAACTGGGTGTCTTGGCTATTGCCTTTCATTGTTCCACTCACTTTCCTATTTATTATTATAGCTTTTAGACCCTGACTCTTACGTCTGTTCACTAGCTTCTTACAGAACTGCATGCTGGCCTTCGCCAATCAGAAAATTGGAGAAATCTACCTAGCCCTACACACCAACCCTGAAACCTGCCCTTGCGAAACAGAAAAATCTAGACCCCTGTAAATAAACCCCTACCCCTCAGGAAGCCATCACTGCACCTTTCTATTACCCATTGAGAGTAATCCTTAGGCCATAACCCTTCACAGCCCCTACTCAGGAGGAAGAAGTTACAGAAGATGATGACCTCCGTCCCCTTTCCCTTAAGCCTCTCTGGGAATCATTTTCTAATAGTCAGGAATCTTAGGTTTCATTTCTCTAATCCTGCCGGCATAAGGTTCATTTCAGGGCTTGTGGCAGGTGACCAACCACAAAGGAATGTCCAAAGTCACAATTCCGAGAAGTCATGGACGGTTGAAACTGCTGACGGTTGAAAATGTACAAACATCCATAATTAGTGGAAAGCACCCCTACGCCAGCAATAGTGCAGCCAATTGGCAAATACCTCGCCACCCTTCCTACTCCCCTAACCTGACCGTTAAAACGTGTCCTAAGACTGTAGCTGGGGCTGCTCTCCCTTACGAGACAGCCTGGCAGGTTTTCTTTCTAATAATAAAGTTTGATTCTCTAAACCTTTTCAGTTGCAGTCTTCTTTTCAGTCTAACAGAAAATATTTTGGTTTTATCTTTACATACATATATTTTTCTTTCTCTAACAGTATTTACATAAGGCTATGCCATTTTGGAACGTTTTTCTTCTTAATATACAGGAGAGACACACTCCATATACTGACTGCGCAAAAGCAGAACAAGATGGAATAATAAGGTAAAGAATTTTAACATCTTCCAGATATATTGTTAAATTCTCTTCACCAAAGGTATCAATTTTCATTTTCAACAGCAGCTCCTGGTATGTCTTACTAATAATGGGTAGAACCACTTAAACATAATTCCAACAACCCAGATATAGAGAATTAACTTAAAACAACTGGTCAATCTGTACAACAACACAGCAAATATTTCCCCACTGACTTGAGGAACTTTATTGTAATTGAACATTTCACTTAAAATTAATTCTTGAGTGTTGATTGTTCTGCTGATCAGTCTATATATAGTGCTGAAGTATTACAATTTATTTCTAATGTTGAAAAATATTTTAGTGTATGGCAGTGAATTCTCACCCATTTTTTCCTCAAAAATTCTATATCACTATTCCTTTGTCTTAAAGTTACAAAAATGTTTTGTCTACATAGAAATTCTCTTAGCACTCTAGTCAAACTGTGTTAAAGCTATCCATTTGTTTGGGTAAATTTATCTTTGAAATACTGTGTTCTTTTAACCTGAAAAATACTACCAATCTACTTATATACCTCAGTAGAGTGTTTTCTAGAAAATCTATCCTTTAAAAAACAAACAAACTGACATTAATTACAAGAGCAATTAATTTTTATTAGTGGAATATGTAGAAAGTTCAAAGGAAGAGAAAAGAAAGATACTTCTCTTACTATATTTATCCAACGTTAGTTAGCTGAGATACATTTTACAGACTCTTCTCTATTAAAATTCAGTAAAATTTCCACCAATCAGAAGCCTCCTTCCCTATATGATTTTTTTTTTTTTAATTATAAACTAGTTATAAGGTTAGCAATGGATGGGTATCTGTGTGGACGAAAAAGGAACCAGATGCTGAACCTGACAAGGTTTCTGCACGGTGGATAGTCTGAAATTAAGACTTCTAACTAAAAGCAGCTCGTGGTAGGTAGTCTTGTCCTAGGGAGGCATTGTTCTCTAACAAAAGTCAGTGCTTACCTTAATTGAGCCTGTAGTCTTTCTGCACCTACATTAACTTTGAAATGTAAGAGTAATCTTTTTTTTCCTGTCCCCCAGGCCACAGTCACCCCACCACAGCAGAAACCATAAACCTCCTTATTGTTACTATTATGTTAATTGTTAACTGCTAATTATCTTGTACCTGCCTGTGTAAAAGAAGTATGTGTCTCTATACATTTTGCTTTTCACCCAATCCCAAAGACACCCCCACCCCCACCGCGCTCTGCCTTTTCT
Organism: Saccopteryx bilineata; assembly: GCF_036850765.1. NCBI lineage: Eukaryota > Metazoa > Chordata > Mammalia > Chiroptera > Emballonuridae > Saccopteryx > Saccopteryx bilineata. The sequence continues at coordinate 81,013,166 of NC_089500.1, read as the reverse complement.
CACCTCCTTAAATCTATCACCAACAGATTTCCTTTAACCCCCTTAACATCTTCCCATTTGATTCTGATGTATAAAATAAGTGGTGAAACTGTCACTTTCTGGAACATTTTCTCAATCCATTGAGATTTTGCTTCCCGGCAAAAGTTTGTCAACGGTTTGGCTCAAATAAACTCATAAAAATTCTGACAGGTTTGGACATTTCTTACGTTAACATCTGAAAACTTTGTAAGATTCTTTGTACTTCCTGAAACTGATAGCCCAAGGCGTTTGTTCTTCTATAAACATTGTTTGCAGAAGGTCACCAAAGGAGGGACTCGTGCACAAGGCCTGACGAGTTTTATAAGAAATTGATTTACGCACCTGTGAACAGGTGGGCTGAGTTCAAAATGCAGCAGCCCCAAGTGTCTGAGATTTAAGCTCTTTATAGGGTTAGTGAGCAAGGCTAGGGAAGAGGTTAGTTTTGTCAGGAAATGCTGGGGCACGGTGAGGGGACTTGCTCAAGCAGGAGGTTGGGTGAGGGGACGTGTGGGTTAATCAGTCAAATTTGCTCAGGTAGAGGTACTGAAACTGCCCTGGTACCAAATCATTTAAAGTTTAACCTGGTTGTGGGGTTTTTTGGTAAGGGGCCCTGGACCCAAACCTAGTAAACATATTATTCTATAAAGATGTGCTATTTGAGCTGTTTCCTAACACACCACAAAACTCCATATATCAAGATAAACTTAGTTAAAACCAAGGGATTTTTCTTGTATTTTTACATTCTTTCACGGTTGAAAGGGAGCAGATTATATCACCCCTAATTATGCTTCTTTGGCATAAAGGTTATTTTGAGATGAGGAGGAGGAGGACTGAAGAACGGTGCTCTTCCACGGATGGTGCGGCTTCGGGAGGGACGCGAGGGACGCACATGGAGCGTTGTGGGAGGAAGGAGACATCCGCCTAGCCAGCCAGATCAGGAGAATCAACTCGTGATAAATGGGGTGACAGATGTTGCAGCCAGATCGCCCTCAGATCCTGAGCTGATTATTTTTGAAAAACAGCAGACAAGAGAGAATCTCTGAAAAAAGTATAAGTTCATCTTGGCCCAGTAGATCAATTGATTAGAGCAGGGGTCCCCAAACTTTTTACACAGGGGGCCAGTTCACTGTCCCTCAGACTGTTGGAGGGCCGGACTATAAAAAAACTATGAACAAATCCCTATGCACACTACACATATCTTATTTTAAAGTAAAAAAACAAAATGGGAACAAATACAATATTTAAAATAGAGAACAAGTAAATTTAAATCAACAAACTGACCAGTATTTCAATGGGAACTATGCTCCTCTCACTGACCACCAATGAAAGAGGTGCCCCTTCCGAGTGTGCGGTGGGGCCGGATAAATGGCCTCAGGGGGCCGCTTGCAGCCCACAGGCCGTAGTTTGGGGACCCCTGGATTAGAGCATTGTCCCAATAATTAAGGTGAAAAATCGTCATCTTTTAGGGAGCACAGTCCTTCTTTTGTAAGTTCCGTCCTCCCTCGAAAAGTGTACTCCTACATGTCCTCCTTTTTGTTATTGGAAGACTCATCTGTAAATGTCCGTATTCGATCCATTGCAGAGTTGATCCATTGCGTGTGATGTGATATACCTAAATGAGTACTTTGTTCTTACAATTATTATTAAAAATCAACAGACGTGTAAACATAATTATAATATAAAATATTACAAATGTTTTTATTATGCATTTATCATATTATACTGTATTATTATTGCAATTAATAAAATTTTTATTTATAATATTGTTTTCTTCAATTTATTTTTGTCCTTTTCATTGTAAAAAAGTTGGTCACCTTACAATACTCCAAAATTGGGAGTTTGATTCCAGACCAGGGCACACACAGGAATCAACCAATGAATGCATAAATAAGTGGAACAATACAGTAAATCAGTGTTTCTCTCTCCCTTAGTCTCTCTAAAATCAATAAATGAAAAAAATAGAAAGTTCCCTTTTTGTAGGGGATATTTATATTTATAAAGAAAATCTCCATTTGTAAGAGTTTCCCTCCCTGTAGGGATGTTGGCTCTAAATCACAAGTTGCATCAATGCAGAAAGCATCTACTGATTCTGCACAGCAAAACCTACTCTCTTCCAGGTAACCTCTCTTAAGTGCCCTCCTGCTGCGTCCTCTCACCCGTCTTTTGTCCTTTTCTGAAGATGGTAAATAAGGTGGTGGTGGCTTGGAGCATTTTTCAGAGTTTAGTCAGTTTTACTGAGTATCTGTCACATATACATAAGCTATACAAGTTGATAAAATTCTGGTTATTGTTCTTTTATTTATCCACATTTATTTCAGGGAGTTTCAGCCAAAAACTAAGAATGGCACAGAGAAAATTATCTTCTCCTCTCCTACATAGTAGCCATCAAATCCTGCAGCCAATTTTATTAGTTACAATTGCAAAATACATCCTGTACCCAACCTTCTGTGCTGCCTCCAGTGAGGACAAGCCACATCTATCTCTCCAAGAGTGCTCCAATACCTTCCTAATTTATATCTTCCTAAAATTTGTATTCACCATACAGTTGCTTTAGTGAACTTTCAAAGAAATGTAAATCTGGCTATGCAATTTCTTTGTTCAAAGCTCATAGAATGGACATTTAGAATGATTTGCAAAACTCAGCATAACATATAAAAATAACCCTACATGATGTTAAAGCTCTAGACGATTTGACCTCTTCCTGTCTGTGAACTTACTTTCTATCCCTGCATCTTCAGCTCTGGATCAAGCATTTCACCTCAAGCATTTGTATTATCTTCTTTGCTTAGAAATTACCCCCCAAAAGCAACAGTTTACTACCAGGTTTTATTCAAATCTCTGCTGAAAAACAATCTTGGCAGAATTTTTCCAGACTTGTGGTAGTGGGTTGAAGAGTGCCCCCTTTCCACTTCCTGTCTACCTGAATCCTCACAATGCCACCTTATTTAGAAATAGAGTCTTTGCAAATGTAACTGTAAGAAGCTCGAGATAAACACATCTTGGATTTAGAGTGGGTCCTGAATCTAGTGACTGCTGTCATCATGTAAGAAGAGGGGAGGACAGACACACCAGCAAGGAGGGTGTGAAGGCTGGAAGTCTGTGACAAGCTGAGAAACACCAAGGACTGCAGGCAACCAACCACTTGGAGACCTCTCTCAAAGGCTCTAGAATAAACCAGCTCTGGCAGCACCGTGATCATGGACCTCTGGACTCTGGAACTGTGAGTTTATATATTTTTGTTCAATGCCATCAAGTTTGAAGTAACTTGTTACAGGCAGCTCCAGTAAATTAACAGTGACATAAAGAAAGCACTCCCAGCTACCCTGGCCCTGGTGTAGTTTTCTTCATAGAACTGATCATAGCCTAAATTTTACTTATTTTTTACTTTTGGGGGAGGGGGTGTCCATTTGAGTGTCATTTTTTCATTGCTAGAAATTGTTGCCAGCATTTTAGGTGGCAAATATATAGAGATTAGGATGGGAAGCAAGGTTTACAACTTTTAAACTTGACTTTAGAGAGAGAAGGAAGGACAGAGAAACATCGATTTGTGTTGCACTTATTTATGCATTTGTTGGTTGATTGTTGGATTTGTCTGTAACCAGGGATAGAACCAGCAACCTTACCTGGACGTTATCACCAACTGAGCGAATGGCCAGGGCTGAAGCAAAGTGTGTGTACTTTTGTTTTAAAATTAATAAACCCACACAAGATACATATGTACTGTATTTCTTCATGCAGTTTTTCCCCACAATGTTCTGCTTCCAACGGGGGAAAAAACCATGACTTTTTCCCCCAACCACTTTTTCATTTTTCTCACCTAACAAAACAAATGCTTAACTCTACCAGAAAATACAGGCGAACCTGGAAAGAGATTTAAGCTGCTCAACAAGTCACTTTTAATCCCGAGGGCTGCTGTAACGATCGCCTTAATTACCTAATACAAATTATCAGCCCGTTTCACTTGGTTGATGGCACGTTTGTTTTTGACTCTCATACTATTGTTAGTATTGTGTTTCTGGGGTATTTACCTACTATCATCCATTGTCTAAATACAGTAGAGGTCATACTCAATTAGCTACTATCGCAGGAAAAAGGCAAGCCCTTTTAGTGCAAAAGTGGGTGGCTCTGAAAAGAGCCTTTGGTTTAAGACTAAGGAAGATACCAAGATCCCACTTCACTTGCCCTTGGCCTTGTGGTGGCTCTCGGTCTTCTTGGGCAGCAGCACGGCCTGGATGTTGGGCAGGACGCCGCCCTGCGCGATGGTCACTTTGCCCAGCAGCTTGTTGAGCTCCTCGTCGTTGCGGATGGCCAGCTGCAGGTGGCGCGGGATGATGCGCGTCTTCTTGTTGTCGCGGGCCGCGTTGCCCGCCAACTCCAGGATCTCGGCCGTCAGGTACTCCAGCACCGCCGCCAGGTACACGGGCGCCCCGGCCCCGACCCGCTCAGCGTAGTTGCCCTTGCGGAGCAGGCGGTGCACGCGGCCCACGGGGAACTGCAGCCCGGCCCGCGAGGACCGGGTCTTGGCCTTGGCTCGTGCCTTACCGCCCTGCTTTCCGCGTCCAGACATAATGAATAAGTCTCTGCAGTCCGTCCACCCTCTGAGTGGGGTCACCGAGAGTCGCCCTCTTTATAGTCCTTCTTGGGCGCGAAAGTGAAGCTGTGCCATTGGCGGAAAGTTACAGACCTCTCATGTAAACCAATGGGATCCTGGTTCTGAAATACACTTCTTTTGAGTGGACGATGTTCCTGTGACGTTTCCTGAAGTCGCCACCAGTGACACACGAGTTTAGCCGACGCCTCCTTTAAGAGGCTGTGAACCGAGAAGACATTTGCAGACTCACACTCATTCCTCCTGTGGCGTTTCTGCTTGCTCTGCGGTTCCTCCCGACCATGCCCGAGCCCGCCAAGTCCGCGCCCGCCCCGAAGAAGGGCTCCAAGAAGGCGGTGACCAAGGCGCAGAAGAAGGACGGCAAGAAGCGCAAGCGCAGCCGTAAGGAGAGCTACGCGGTGTACGTGTACAAGGTGCTGAAGCAGGTGCACCCCGACACCGGCATCTCGTCCAAGGCCATGGGCATCATGAACTCGTTCGTCAACGACATCTTTGAGCGAATCGCGGGCGAGGCGTCGCGCCTGGCGCATTACAACAAGCGCTCGACCATCACGTCCCGGGAGATCCAGACGGCCGTGCGCCTGCTGCTGCCCGGGGAGCTGGCCAAGCACGCCGTGTCCGAGGGCACCAAGGCCGTCACCAAGTACACCAGCGCCAAGTAATTCCCTGTTGGAGGCACTTCTTTATCCAAAGGCTCTTTTCAGAGCCACATATGTGCTCAGAGAGAGCTGGTGCTAGTTCCACTGATGTGGTACGCTAACTGGTTTAATCTGAAAGTTTAGCAGCGATCTTTTGAGAATTTACCCTCCTGTTAAGGTAAGCTTGAGGTCCGTAACGACCAAAATAAAATTAACCTCACTTCTTAAAAAGTCCTGGAACTGTTGTGTAGAAACGCTTTGAGCTTTTTATTGTCACTTAGGGACTTGCTAACTTTAAAAGGGTTCTGGTACTTTTTTCAGGGTTAAGGAACGTGGAAGGGGAAATGTGAAACTAATCAACAATCCTAGGTCTCATATACCGGGGATAGATTTGCACTGGCAGCCGAGGTTTGGCGGGTAATTTGAATTCGCCTGGGAGCGCGCGCACTTGCTGTGTCTGGCATTGTTCCCGCCATTCTTGTAACAAAAGGTTTAAAAATAAGTGGCAAGTTCAGCCAGGACAAACGGTCGGAAACCCCCTCACACCCCCTCGCCTCCCGGAGACAGGAGGAGCACGTAAGTCCGCTGACAAAATCAGGCGCCTTTCATGGGGAAGCTGTAAAGGTATATAGGACTCAAGAAAGCCAACTTGGGGAGCTCGTATCTTGGTGCCTATTAGGGCACGGTGCTTCACCGGCTAATAAATCCTCCTCCTCCAGCACGTTGTCCGAGCGTCTTTGTCCTCTGGGGGTCGTTTCCTTTTTTCTTGCAACAAAGTTTATGATGCATTGGCCCGGAAGCGTGGAGGAGAGACGCCCGCGATTGGCTGACTTGGGCACCTCCATTGGGGAGCTCCCAAACGGCCCTGTAGACGCTGCCCACTGAGCGCGGGCCTGGGATTTCCCCGTGCGGAGGCCTCTGCAGGACGGACTGGGGGTCCCAGCAAGGACCAGATAAGAGAGGAACAGGAGAATGGGGGCATGCATGAGTTAGGGTAAGGAAAACCAGGCAAAGGTAGCTAGCTGAGGTCCGGCCCCTTTTGGGGGGAGAAGAGAGGATTGATCACCCTCTGAATAACAGGTTGGGAGTGGTGGGAGGCTGTGTGAAAGAGAGTGTGGAGTAAATGAGAGGGACATCGCAAGGGGTTCCGACTCCCTCCACAGGGCAGAAATAATTGTTGAGTCCCTAACGGTGGGTCTGTAGGGCGCCTCCTATGGTTCAGACGCAGAATTGCCTGCTGGTGGTTTATATCAGCCTGCTCTGAGCCAAAAGGGTCCCATATCTCCGTGAAGAAAGTGGCTGGTGACAGACAAAGCGAGTGACCTCCCCTCAAACTTCCCCCTACTGTTTACCCAGTCTCTTCGTGTGGCATGACTGTTGTCTGTCGTGGGAGGTGTGGGGGATTCACAGGGAAAACCCACTCCCTTGGCCACAGTGGTCAGAACTTTAAGAAAGGGTTCTCGGGGAACTACCGAGTGACCATGTCCCCAGGAAAATTGAGAACCTTGTGGGAACTGGAACGGCCCACGTTTGGGGTTGGGTGGTCAGCAGAAGGAAGCTTGGATAGGTCTATTGCACAAAAAGTGTGGCAAATTGTCACTGGGGATCCAGGCTACTGGTACTTACTGGTGCTAGTATGCACCAACTCAGAGAAGTAACAGAGACATTGCTTAGAGAAGTTATTCCAAAGTTTGTACTGCCACTTTGGGTAGGCTCTGACAATGGCCCTGCCTTTGTGGCTAAAGTACAAGAGATGGCTCAAGCCTTGGACATCTCTTGGAAGCTTCATGCTGCAAACAGACCTCAGAGTTCGGGGAAGGTGGGATGAATGAATAGGACCCTAAAGTTAGTGCTTAGCAAATTATGTAAGGAGACAGGTCTTAAATGGGTACACGCTTTACCTTTAATATTGTTTAAAATCTGGTGTACCCCATCCAAAAACACCAGATACTCACTTTATGAAGTATTATACAATTGGCCTCCCCCAATATTACATAGCTTGCCAGGGACGCCCCGGGAGCTAGGAGAGACAGAGCTACACCAGTAATCAGAGGTTCTAGTCTAGGCAGACTGGCCACTACCATTTCCAACTGGGTGTTAGAAAGGGCTCCGATAAGTCTGTTTGCCCCTGTCCATCCTTTTTCCCCAGGAGATCAAATGTGGGTCAAGGATTGGAATCCAGCCCCCCCACCCAAGAGGAAGAGGGATCTTACACTGTAATCCTGTTATAGGACAGTACTGCTTAGCCAGAAGAGGAGGAAATTATACGGAATCAGTTGGGGAATTGACTTGGTTCGGCCAACGGTATTATAATGCATCTTCTGTCAAGAACAGGTGGTGGGAAACCAAACAGAAAAATCTGCTGGTCGAGTTTCCAGAACTGGCCAAGGCCTGGTGCACTCCTGGGCAAGCACAGACTCTATTGCAGGGGTCCCCAAACTTTTTACACAGGGGGCCAGTTCACTGTCCCTCAGACCGTTGGAGGGCCGGACTATAAAAAAAAAGCTATGAACAAATCCCTATGCACACTGCACATATCTTATTTTAAAGTAAAAAACCAAAACGGGAACAAATACAATATTTAAAATAAAGAACAAGTAAATTTAAATCAACAAACTGACCAGTATTTCCATGGGAACTAGGCTCCTCTCACTGACCACCAATGAAAGAGGTGCCCCTCCCAGAAGTGCGGCAGCGGAAATGGCCTCAGGGGGCCGCATGTGGCCCGCGGGCCGTAGTTTGGGGACCCCTGCTCTATTGGATCTGTGGGGTCAGGACCAACAGCTGCTTTCCCAGAAATGGGGAAGGGAGCTGTATAGTTGGAATGATAAAACCTTCCTTCTTCCTCCTGCCTCCTGGGATAGGAGAGTTGCTGGGCTACCCAGCCCCTCAGCCCTCCAGATAGGGGAATGGAAAGATGGCAAGTGGCCCCCACAACAGATAATTCAATACGATGGGCCCGCCACCTGGGCAGAAGATGGATCTTGGAGATACTGTACCCTCATTTACATGCTAAACTGGATTATCCGATTACAGGCAGTCTTAGAAATTATTACCAATGAATCCGGGAGGGCTCTAACCCTCCTCCACATGACAACAAACCCAGATGCAAAATTCCATCTACCAAAACAGGTTGGCTTTAGACTATCTGCTGGCGGCAGAAGGAAGAGGGTGTGGGAAGTTTAATCTCACTCATTGTTGCCTGCAAATAGATGACCAGGGCCAGGTGGTTGAGGCTCTCATAAAGAAGACGGTAAAATTAGCACACATGCCAGTATAAGTCTGGCATGAATGGAGCCCTGACAGCCCCCTTGTGGGATGGTTCTCAGCTTTAGGAGGGTTCACAGCCCTAACAGGAGGAGTCCTGCTACTCCTAGGAATGTGCTTGATAGGCCTGTGTTTGCTGCCACTTTTAGTTAACAGCCTAAAGGGCATGGTGGAAGGCACAGCACAACAGCGAACCATGGCACATATATATTTTACTCATCACTACCATATGCTCCTTCAGGGTCTGTTAAACACGTGAAGGTATCTTTTTAAAATGAATGAATACGAATAAAGTTTAAAAACCGTTTGTGATTTTTGTCCAGACATCTTTTGCGAATGTCCTGATGTATCCCACAATGCACTCAACCTCTTGATTATCACAGAGCTACAAAAATAATCTGGTCCTACATCAGTTGAAATAAGAAATTTGGTTCTGATAATGCCACTTTGAAAAATATTTGATACTTTGTATTCTAAACACACGTTTAGAATACAAAATCTTAGAATTGGTATAAACATGTTTTTACTAAGACTCCTTCTACCCATATTTTCATTATTGCTCCTGGACACAGTTCTGTTTTTTAATCTCCATACTACACAGTGATCAGTGCCTACATTTCAGCTTCGTTACACTATGTCCACACAGGTTTTGCATAACTTAGTTATGTTATTATGTTTTACTAGGATTTGTTTAAGAGCTTATTTTTCTTCTCATATTATTGTGGGTGCTTGAAGGCAAGAACTATATTATTTTTCTTAGTTTCACAGCTTTCCTGTATAGCCTTTCCCTCAAGTATCTAGCATAGAGAACAATAACAACAAAAAGCCCTCTCTGAATTGGTCATCAGTAATTGACTGACCAGCTAGGTGATGTAGGGCCCTGTTAGAAATTAAGAGCATCACTTAAATTTTAACCATAAAGAAAAGACAGGACATTAAGACTAAGAGGTGGTATCTGAATGAAGAAGGAGATAATGTGTGATTGGTAAGTATCAAATGGTTAATAACTTGAAATTTGACATTCCAAATAAGTGCTATTCTGTGCTTCCTTCTTAAAAATTAGGACTGAGTTGAGAAATTTAAATTGACTCTTGAAACTGAAGCAGAAAATAATTTAAAATAGAGAAACTCATGATTAAATTGCTACACATCTAGAAGAGAGAGAAGGAGGAGGCCACACTTGACATAGCTGGTATCATATCAGCTGCCTCTCACCTCTCGGGTATTTATAGTTGTTATCAGTAAAATAGACTCTCCTGCACAAGGCTGTGGGATCAGCACTGGGGTCCTCAGAGTCCCCGCTCGTGGCAGTGGGGGGACGTGCTCCTCCCAGGACATGGTGTAAACAGCAGGGACCATGTGTGGCTTTTCCAGGGGGGCACATTTTACAGGCTTCTGCGTTTTCCCAGCTCAATGGAAAACAGAGGAAGCTGAGGGTTTTGACCAGTCTCCATGGGTCATCAAGAAAGACATGATGGTGCTATTGGGAGTGACCTGGGTCCACCCTCAGAAAGAATGTCTGTGGGGACATCCCTCTCAGGGATTCCCGACACCCATGCCAGCCTCAAACTACTTCATCCATCCTGTCACCACCAGGGGCCAGTCCTTCCCTTCAAGAAGTAATTGAAGTAATTGAAGAAATGTGAGCATGAGTGAATGCATTGAAATGTATACCATAAGAATGGGTAAGTAACAAAGGATAAAGTTCTTCAGTTACTCTTTGGGACGAGCATAAGCATAAACATGTTTGCAGAGAGAAATGACATGGTTAAGAGTCATTTGGGTTATGAAGGTGAGGGCAGAAGAATGAAAAATGGGGAGAGTTCGGAAAGGAACACTTCAATCAGCTGGGACCACTGTCTCTGGGTTTGTCCTGGACAACCTGGCTTACTCCAGGATTAGTGGCCACACTGCAAAAAGAAACAATAGAGGTGAAATGTGGAATCAGAATTGGTGAGTTGTTTGAAATATTTATAGAGTTCAAAGCCCTTGCCTAACTAATTCTCCTAATTATGAACTGTTTGAAAACAAAAGCCCCTTTAAGAACACAGCAGGTTACATCGCGTAAAATTGAGGGATAATTCGCAAAATCTGCTCTGAAGGTCTACGGCCATGCAAATGCAAGAATAATCACATGCAGAGAAAGGAGATGGGAAACGCGCAGGTCACAACGATCTGATAAGGGTCAGCTTTCTCTGGCTAAAGCTCAGGAAAGTACTATTTGACATCAAAAGCCACACGCTCGACGAGGGTGGGATTCGAACCCACGCGTGCAGAGCACAATGGATTAGCAGTCCATCGCCTTAACCACTCGGCCACCTCGTCACCGCGAGACTAAGCTTTGGAGACTGTCATTCTTGAATTCATTCCCGGGAATTCACAGGACACTCTCGGGCGGAGAGACCCTGCAACGTGGCCGAGAGGTATCTGGGGACGTGGAAACGGCTTTCTTCTCTCCGCACAAAAAACAAGAACCGGAGGGGAAGCAGCGGGGAAGCCGCCAGAACGCGATGAGACACGTGTGCGGGGCTTTCGCCCGTCTGGCGTTCTGGCGCGGGGCGTTTCGCCCGCCTGGCGTTCTGGCGCGGGGCGGGGGGCAGGGCTGGTCTGGGGCAGGCACGGGAGAAAATGTTCTGAGCGCCTCTGTCACTCGTAGACGAGGAAGTGTTTGGACTCAGGGAGAAGGCAGCTGATCTTGACCCAACTGCCACCAAGAAACATCTGCAGTGCCCGGAGCTGCCCTTTATATACAGGAGAGGGAGGTGCAGCAGCCATCGGAAGTCGAGGACCTTTCACCCTGGGTGTGACATGCAAGCACACACTCCCCTGTATCTCCCTCAGCACTGTGTGTTCTCCCCTGGGAAACTTTTTATTTAATTTATTTATGTTGTTTCTGGTCCTTCTGTCTTTTCCGAATGGGGCTCTCTTGCTTTCCTTATTAAGATGTTATTTATTCTGACGTTCTTTCCTTGCTCTAAAATATACCATGGTACATTATTATAGAGTTGAAAAGGAAACAGGTGTGAGACACATAAGCGCATCAATGGGCAATTCAACAGTAATAAGTGGAAACTTCAGTACTTAACTGTTGATAAATAATAGAACGAGATAGACAATCAGCAAATATTAAAAAGACTTGAACAACAGTATCAACCAACTTCACCTAACTTCCACCCAGTAACAGCAGAATACAGATTCTTTTCAAGAATACATGGATCATTCTTTAGGACAGACTATATATTATTTAAAAGTCTCGATAAAAATAAAAGGATGGAAATTATGCAATATTCTCTGACCATAATTAAATTAGATTAGAAGTCAATAACAGAAGGAAATCAACAATCTATGTGTATAAAAGAAATCAGGAGGGAAATTTACAAGTATTTTGAACAGAATTAAAAAAACCATAATGCATCAAAATGACGGCATTTCATTTAAGCAGTACTTATATCTTTAAACACCTATAATTAAAGGAGAAAGACCTCGAATGAATAACCTAAGCTTTTATCTTAAGTACTAGAAAAAGATGAGCAAACCAAACCCAAAGCCAGTACAAGAAAGGAAATAAAGATTACAGTAGAATCAATGACATGGAGAAGAGAAAAACAATAAAGAGCTAATGAAATGAAAAGACGAGTCTTTTGAAAAGCCAGCAAAAAGGACAAAATTTAAGCTAGACTGAACAAGAAAAGAGAGACGATGAAAAATCAGGAAGGAAACAGGACATCACTACTGATTTCACAGAACTTGAAAACATAAAGGGCGAGGGACGTCATACTAACAAATAACATAGATCAAAATTTTCCCAGAGGATATACATTATGGGAAAGAACACAAGAAAAAAAATAGAATATCTGGATAGATATAGAATTTAAAAAAAAAATCCGTTGGTAATTATCTTTCAAAAAAGAAAGAAAAGCTCAAGCCCAGGTGGCCCTAATTAATGAATTAAACGTTTAAAGAGAAAATATACCTATTTTTCAGAAACTCTTTTAAGCGTACACAAGAGAGCTCCAGGAAAACGGAAGCGCCCTCCTGTTGCAAAACGATGCTCCAGGTGAGGCTCGAACTCACAACCTCGGCATCACTCGCACACATACTGCCGTATAAGTACCGCGCGCTGACCGATTGCGCCACTGGAGCTCCTGCCCGCCACTTCCGGTCACTGATTACTCGGCCCACGCAGTGAACCTCCGGCGTCGCCTCGGGTGGCCATGGCTCCAACTCGCCCCGCATGCGGGAGCCCCGCGGCTGCGTCTCGCGCTTAAAGGCGAACTGGGTCCAGCTGCGGACCCCGATCTGGGCCACTCCTCCTGCGGGCACTGAGACGCTCTGCGCGCGGAGGGACGCGGCCAGGGCGACCGGAAGATCCCGATGAGCCCGGCGTCCAGGGGAGGATGTTTGTGACCCAGCCTGCCGGGGCTGCGCGGGGCCTGGAACCCTGTCGTCGGGGGCTCTAAGCGCCCCTAAGGGACCGGAAGTGGGAGACGCACTTGCCCGCCGGCTTCGCTCTTTCCCTCCGGAAGTTGCGGTGTCCTGCGCTCTGCGGGCTTCTGGTCGTGACCTGTGACCCTGGGCCTGCGACAAAGTAACTGCTCAGAGGCTGAGGAACTAGGGGTAGAATAGACAGGACCTCCCCCCAGTGTCCCCAAGCCTCTCCCCAGCGGCGGGAAGCGCCTAACTTCCCGCGGACCCAGGAAAAAGGCCAAGGTCGCGTGTCTGTTCTTGGGATTCGGAGGAGGGGTCAGCCCTGCTTCTTTCCACCCGCCATCGGGGACGGGAAATGCTATTCTGGGCACGGCGCCCCTTCTGCGGGGTGGCCGCTGTCCGTACTCTCAGGCGTCCGAGGACGGACCTGCCCCTTCCCTCACGCCCACTTTGTTGTTCATTTAAATCTCATTCTTGTCGTCTGGAAGTCGTGTTTGAAATGTAAGGGTCCGACAAATAGGCCCCGTAGGAACCGTTTAGTACTGTGTTTCTCGTCCCTACCTGCACATTAGAATAACCTGGGGGAGCTTTTTAAAATAATAATATAAAAATTTTGGAAAGACATGCCTGGAACCCCCCCCCAACATGATTCTGACTTAATAGGTTAGAAGTGTGTGATTCTTATTTTAAATTAAGTTAGGGCTACACTTTATCACGATGTGACAGATTTGGCCGGAAAAATTAAAGAACAGTAATAGATGTTGCTTCAGCAGAGTGGCTCTGCTCAAGTATATAGATCAAGCCATCCTCTCACCCATTCCCTTAACCTGCCCCAACCTCAGTGAGCAAGCCCAGATCTTGAATTTAGGTCAGTTCAGACAATGCCATTCACTTTCAGTCAGCATCCAAAGCAGTGTAGGTTTATCTATAAATATTTATAGTTTAGACTATGTATAGTATAGAAAGTTTACTTATGGCAAAACCTTTGCAACCATCATAGTGCCTCAAAAAAATTACAATAGTTATATGAAGTAGCTGATCACAGACCACCATAACAAATATAATACTAATGAAATATATTGCAAGAGTGACATATACAAAATGAGCAAATGCTGTTGGGAAAATGGTGCCGATAGACTTGCTTAACACCAGATTGCCAGAAACCTTCAGTTTATATAAAAAAAAAATACAACAGACATATCTTGTTTTGTTGTGCTGCATTTTATTATGCTTTACAGATATTATTACATTTTGATGTTGTTTTCCCACCTGCTAACACAACATCTTTTCTGCAGCCCATGGATTGAGGAATAATTTCAAATGTCAGGTCTTATTACTTAAAAAATACATTTTGGCGTGCGGAGGACCCGGGTTCGATTCCCGGCCAGGGCACACAGGAGAAGCGCCCATTTGCTTCTCCACCCCTCCGCCGCGCTTTCCTCTCTGTCTCTCTCTTCCCCTCCCGCAGCTAAGGCTCCAATGGAGCAAAGATGGCCCGGGCGCTGGGGATGGCTCTGTGGCCTCTGCCCCAGGCGCTAGAGTGGCTCTGGTCGCAACATGGCGACGCCCCAGAGGGGCAGAGCATCGCCCCCTGGTGGGCAGAGCGTCGCCCCATGGTGGGCGTGCCGGGTGGATCCCGGTCGGGCGCATGCGGGAGTCTGTCTGACTGTCCCCGTTTCCAGCTTCAGAAAAATGAAAAAAAAAAAATACATTTTGTACCCTGGCCTGATAGCTTGGCTTGTTAGAGCATCATCCCTGAAGCACACAGGTGGTCAGTTCAACCCCTGGTCAGATTGATGTTCCTGTCTTGTTCTCTTCCTTCCTCTCTCTAAAATCAATATAAAAAAATAAAAAATACATTTGTAAGGCAATAGCTGTATTATAGAGCAAGCAACGTTTTCAATCACACAAACAGCGTGTTTACAAAAGAAAAAGAAGTTATCCTCTAGCCCTTTATGTAACTGAGATGTCAAATTTATATATTTTAAACTTTGTATTTTGAAAAATTTCAAGCATATGGAAGTTGATTGACACTTATATAACGAACTCCTGTGTAATCAATCTTATAATCATCAACATTTTGCCAATCTTGTTTCCGCTGTCTTTTCACTACTTTTTTCTGTGAGGTGGGAAGGGTGAGGGTGAGGAAGGAAAGGGAGTAAAAAAAAGTAAAAACCTAGAGCTATCATATCATCCTAAATTCTTCAGTTTGTATGTCTTAGAGATAAGAACTCTTTATTTTATTTCACGTTATTTTCTTTTATTTGTGTAAGTTCAATACTACTTTCACACTCAGCAAATTTAGCAATAATCCCTTACTATAAGAAGTTACTTGGCAAAAAAGTGGCAAAACTAGTATTTGAATGAAGATTCTGTCTCCACCTTCTCCTTGATTCCTGTTTAGGCCATTTAAAACAAAGAAGAGTTGTCTCATTTTAAGGGGATATGTGCTTTAAAGTGCCTTAGAATGAATGTGGAGTAATTAGATATATTTTTAATGTGTGGACTGAGAATTTGCATATAAAAGAATAAGAGACCAATGTTGACAGTGAAGAGTTGTCTTGTAAATATACTAACAGTTTTCCTTTATTCCTTTTTTGGACATAAACAGAAATCTGTTTGCCCATCTACTTTGATCTACTGGGTCAGTTCGAAGCTCAGGACAAAATGTGGGGCTCCCACCAACTTTGAGACTTAAACATATGGCCTTGAAATGTCTACTCTTCCCAAGTTCCCTGGCTGGGTGTCTGTGAGCACACGATCATCAAAAGCAATCTTTATCTTGTTGAGTTACCTCTGATTTCTTGCCATGAATGTTTCTTCTCTCCTCAACCAATGGTATTATCGTACTGCTCTTTTTTAGTAGTACAATTGATTGATACATAAACCTATGGTGCCAAGCTGGCAATGCATCACTGTTGCATACTGCAACATCCCTAGTCAATCCTGGAAATACGTTGGTATATACCTAACACAAATAGTATATACCTAACACAAATGGTCAGTCGAGGGAAATTGACAGGCAAACTCTTTGCCCTAAGGATGAGACTTTTGTTTCTGAATTGGTCATTCATTCATTCCACAAGTATTTGTTAATACCTGCCTTGTGCCAGACAGTGTTGTAGGTGCTCAGAAAACATAAGTGGCCTGACCTGTGATGGCTCAGTGGGTAAAAGCATCAACTTGGAACACTGAGGTCGCCGGTTCAAAACCCCGGGCTTCTCTGGTCAAGGCACATATGGGAGTTGATGCTTTCTGCTCCTCCCTCCCTTCTTTCTCTTTCTGTCTCCTCTCTTTAAAATTAATAAATAAAATCTAAAAATAAATAAAAAAGAATACATAAGTGAATAGGACAAAGTTAATCCTTGCCTTCCCACAGCCAACACTTAAGAAACTTCTAAATAGAGGTTCTTAACAACTCTCTGTTTCTTTGACCTGTTTTATTCACTTATTTGCTCATTCTTTCATCGACAAACATGCAGAGTGTTCACCATTGGCCAACCAGTGTGCTGGACAATAAGGTTGGGGTCACAGGCATTCCATGTTTTAACATCATTCTGGTCAAGGATGTTAAGGGTATAGTATGACCTGCTGTGCCCTTAACAAAAAACTGGTTTCCACTTACGTCTTCCCAGTTATTTTCTTGATTATCCTGTATTCTTTCTCAAGTGTCCTTCAGTCTTATACAGGAACACGATACTTCTGCCCATTTGGTATTAGAAGTCAGAGCTAAGGACACAAGCCATAACTTTTGAAAAACACATGGGCCAAAAACCCTCAAAGACATTGCTGGGTGGAGGGGCAAGGGACATGACACATTTAAAAAAAACAAAAACAAAAACAGAGGCAACAGGGTAGGATCTCACACTTTTGTTGGGAGGCAGGAATCACATACTTATGATGTCACTAACTGTTCCTGCCAATGGAACCAATGGAACAGGAAGGGATCGCTATGTTCTAGTGTTGAAGAGAAGGCCAGAATGGCCCTCCACGTAGGAAGGCACAATGGAAAACAGAGGGAATCAAAAGATGAAAGCTGAAACAGAAAGGAACAAAAAAGAAATAAGACAAAAGGTGAGCTGGGGTCATTAATGATAGGAGAAGGGAAACACAGGCTGTGATTTAAGGGTAATGATGAGAAGGTGGGTTAAGGCTGCAGAGCATCCAAATTTTTTTATTTCTCTTGACATTGCCAAAGAATGTCCTTGGAATATGCTATGGTTTTCCCTCCTTTCTGTTAAGAGATAATCACTGAGCTCTTTCCACATGTAAAGGCTGTGCTAAATTTGATGGCAGATGAAAGAGTCTTCTCGGGACCTCTAATATAGGTGGTGGCAGACAGGTGGGAAAGCATAGTAACAATACAGGCTGTGGATGGTTGTGTGTGAGTTGTGTTTTAGACAAGATGCGGAGACTGAAGAGAGAGATCTCAGTACTGGCTGGTGAGAGACCCAGGTCAGTCTGTGGCCTGGAGAGGATTTGGTTAGAATATGAGGAGGGGGGGAGAGCCTGCTAGCTGAGTATTAGAAAAGACAAGAGGATTGAACTTGTCTGGGTGCCTAAGAATGGGGAGAAACCCCAAAGGAACTGGGGGAACCTAACTCATGTACTTGACCCCCCCCTTTCTTCTAGTCAGCACCCTTTTGTATGACATGTGGGATAACTAGACCGTATCGTATTGTCATCGTCACCTGTGCTTTCACGGGTTCTGCCCTTCTGTGGTGGGCCTTCAGCCTGTCCAACTGGGCAAAGATAGAAATCCCAAGTGACTCCCATGTCCTGTTCAGCGCCCTGTTTGCAATCTGCAGCGGCGAGGTCACATGTTGGGTATCCAAATCAAGTAAGTTCTGCCTTAAACCAATTTGGGGGTGGGGTGTGGAGGGTTGCTGCTCCAACCCTGTCCCTTCCTTAAATTGTCAGCCTCTTTCTCTGGCCTGACTAGCCTGGATGAAGCAGTTATACTCTCCTCAGTAGCAGTGGCTCATTGCAGGACAAACCAGGGGATCAGACCAGTCCAACCAGAATCACTGTCCTAGACCTTTATGCAGCTTATTACCTCCAACCCTAAGCTCCCCACCAGCGGCCAGGCCACCGGTTACTTCAAGTCTCGGCATTGCTTCCTTGGTATTGTGGGGATCCAGACCCAGGGAGGAGGGGGCCCTAGAGGGAGCTGTTGGCCTTTCTCCCCCTCTCCCTCCCTAATTCAGACTACTTCATGTTTGGTCGAATTTTCATGATCAGCGCCCTTCTTCTCTCCTTCTTCCTGAGCATTATACTCCTGGCCTTCCCTCGTTCCCTTCCTGATACCTGGAAACAGTACTTTGTCTTCACGATCACCTTCTTCATCATAGGTAAGAGGTGGGAGGAAGAGGGTTCTGGGCTGGGCTGATGTTTCGTTGGGCCCAGCTACTTAGAAACCGTTCAAGGACGGCTAAACTAAAAGATAATCCAATGACAATAGAAGAAAAGAAACAGAGTAGATAGAGGAGCTGAAATGACAACCTAAGGCCTTGGGAATTTGCCCAAAGGCCTTACACTACACTAACCAGGCTGGTCTTTGCCTTTTTTTCCTGAGTGACAGGTATCTGTGTGTCCCTTGCATTACTGCTGCATTTTCTTCACGTTTTGAAAACAACTAAGATATACAAGGAAGCGAAAATCACCTTTCTCTACCCCTCTCTCATCCTTTCATTCAGCATCATGCTGTTTTTCTTATCTGGTGAGTGATCTTGGGGCTTTGTGAGTTCTTGGGGTAGGTCCTAAATCCAGAACAATTATGCCTATGGTTTCAGCTACATTCCCTGGACCACCATTAGTTTCTGGGCATCGATTTGGTGCCATGAGGTCTCATTGCATCTGCTCCTCTCTGTGTTAGAATTCTGCCTTTCCTAGAAAAATAAAATCTATTTCTCCTGTACATTCAGTAAGAGCCATGTCTGGGAGGTGCGATTTTGCAGGCTAAATTCTAGTGGGTGGGCGGGTGGAGAGGGGTGGGTGGGATAGAGAAATGAGGTTGAAAGAGTAATCTGCAGTTTAGGTCCCTAGATCCCACATTCATTTGTTAAACCTGTTTAAAAACTGCATTTCTTAACAAGCTCTAAGTGTTGCAGTCATTTTCACTGTCAGCAACATCCATTTTTTTCCCTCAGGAATTCTCTGCTTCTTCAGCTCCCATCACTGTTGGTTTCAGTGGGTCCTACAGCGGCCTATCCAAGTGAGACCCGAGCAAACATCCGAGGCCAGTGAGAGCTCAGAAACAGTCGTGGAGAGTAAACTGGGTGGAGACGGCTAGCCCAACCTCAGCGATGAGAAAGCTCATGTTAGTAGAAACATCATATCTCCATCGAGAAACTTCAGGAATCCACAGCTACACACACTCTCTTGTTTCATTGCTGTGTGAGACTGGAACGAGTTGGCCTGTTCCTAACCATTGTTCAGATGTGAGTGGGATTCCAGAAATTTGCGTTTTCACAAGAGAGAAGACATGGTTGGGGGGGTGGAGAGCACTGAATCTGCTTTGGGTCTTGGGGACATGGAATGAAAAACTTCTCCTCACCTTGAAGGCGACCCAGGCCCACCCCACCGTCTCACTGGTTTCTTGTATCCTGGAAGTCATTTTCTAATGGTAACCAAGCTCTTTCTCCACCTATGATGCCTGAGGTTTGATATAAACTCTGCCCTCTGGTAATTTCATGCGTGGAATCTTTTCACAGTCATATTATTCAGGACTCTTTGTTGCAGGTAACAAAACCTCATCCAAACTACCTTCAACTACAACAAAAGAGTGAACTTATTGGACAGCAGGGGTAGTCTATGGATTCAGAGGAAGTTCTGGGGAAAATCAGGCTATACAAGACACTGGGGGTAGAACTTAGAAATCTTTCCTTCAGGATACTGTGGGTTTTTTTCTTTTACTATTTAGAAGTTAATAGAATTTCCTAATCTATAAATGCAAGCACTATCCTAAATTCCCCTGGCTCATCACTTTCAGTGAGTCATCAAAGCCTACCCCTTCCAGTTCAGCCAGACCTCCGCTCCCCTGTCTGAACCCTCCTCACACCCACTGGGCCGCCAGGCAATTGCTAGACTAGGGGATTCTGAGTGTAGTAGCTTCTACCACTGGGTTCTACCGCTACCACACTGCTGACCCCACTTCTTAGAACGCAGAGCTGAGAATGTCCTACTTAAAGAAACCCATTTTGCCTTGTTCTTACCTTCAGAATAAACTCATTATCTTCATAAATAAAGTTGTTTATTTAAGTTGACACCAACCCATCTCTGAAAATGTTTTAATATTTTTATTGCGATTCGTGTCATACATGCAAAAGAGAAGTATTAAAGTATAGGTATACAACAAGAAGGTAGGATAAAAAAGGAACTACCAGATCTAGGGAAACAATTATATTGCCAGTAAATCAGGGGCCCCCAGTGAACCCCTCTAGCCCCTCCAGCCCGTTCCTGCTCCTCCGGACCCCTCCCTGCCAGTTCACACTGTTCTACCCCCTGGACCAGCTTCCCTCAAAATCGCCCAGGTACCCACACATCCTGAATCCTGGGACCCTTTATTTCCTTCTCCACAATGTCAAATTTGTCTCTTCCTCATGGTGAGGCTCAAATGTGATATCATGAGGGCTTCCCTTGATACTCCTCCCACACTAATTAATTGATGCACTTTTTTTTTCATTCTTGTTTACTGTAGCTGAGTTTAGATGTGTCTCTCTGACTACATGTTAGTTCCCTGAGGAACAGGGATTAAGCTTTACCTTCTAATACGTAGGGTCTTACATTTTGCTTGGTAAGTGAATATTTAGTAAATACCCTTTGAGTTGTTGAGGCAAAGCTTTAGAAGATTGGGAAGGAATTATACATTGCTGTCAGTAATGTCCACGCTTTACTGACGGTCTAAATATCTGCCTGGATTTTGCCTACATTATGTCATTTAATCTTACAATAAACCTGCAAAGTGAGTGTTGTCTCCATTTTGTAGATAAGGTAATGGAGTGACTCAAAAGTTAAGTGATTCATCCAAATTCACATATTTAGTAGAGGGCAGAGTCACGATTTTAACCTGGGTCTCTCTAAGCATGCTCTTTCTTTCTGTATCAAGTTTATTCTGTGTGATCAATGACACGGGCGTTATATGTTTTTTCGATAAATTGAATTAGCATAAACTGCTGCTTTCAGAGTAAGGGATCTGACGGACTCCCGCCCTGTCCTGGAGAGGGACAGGTGGCCGTTTGGGGTAGAGCTTCAGGTCTCTGCACCGGGATGCAAATGTTAGCCCCTGACTCCAGATTCAGAAACTATAGTGTCATTTTACTATGCGGTCGTAAAGATCTGCGATATATGGCATTATTAATACCCAAACTTATACAATTCTGATTTATAGGTCAGTATATAATCATATACAATAATGTCATTTTCTGAATACAAGCACTGAATACAAACTATAAATTAAATTAGTTCTATGATGGTTAGATCTGGAAATATGGCTATGCTCCAATGTGGTTTCATGTAAGCAACAAAGTGATCAGTTTTCAAAATTGCTTAAAATACTTATTTCATTTTATTTCAAATATGGGCATGGAGTTGGATGTAGCAGCTAACTCTGTTTGCCTGTACCCCACCACTATTCCTCCTTGCCCACAGAAAAATGATTTTGTTCACAGACACTTCTGACTTTGAAGGGGGTGGACCTCATTCTCAGCTTCAGGGGCAGAATTACAACTGATCTCATTGATCACAATGGTCCCACTCTTGGCAGAAAATCTAGCCAATAGGAGGGAAAATCTCACAACGTGAGGCGGGGCATGTAAGAGATATGGGCTTCCAGAAGAGATACAAGAAAGAAGTCTGTTTGGTTTTCTTCTGGACTTTATCTTGAGACTGTGAGAGTTTGAGGTACTGCAGGAAAACCAGCTGGAGTATGAGATCCATACATTGAGAATGACAGAATGCAAAAGATTCAAAATAAAATCTGGGTCCTGATGACATCGTGGAGCCACTGAATTAACCAGACATTAGCCTCCCTACACGCTGCTCTTGTTAGGTGTGATAATGAGTCCACTTTGTTTAAGCCAGTTGCATGTAGTTGAAATTGTCATGGAGCTGTTTCTAAAATCTTCCTGTTATGCTGGAGATCTAATAAGTTGCGTATCACTGTGTTCTAAATCCACCTGATCACTGGCATTATGAAAAAACTCAAAACCAACACAAACGGTTTGGTGTGCACTTGTTTCTGTGAGCCTTTTATATATATATATACATATATATATAGACATAGACTAGACATTCTCTTTACTTAGAAGACCTACTCCTCAGCCCCTAGCTCCAGCCAGGTCCAGCTCTGCTGTTTGCCGTCACTGGCTGTAGAATTAATGAACACATGCCTAGCTCCAGCCCCTGAACCCATAAACAGCCACTGTGAGCCTCAGAGCTGTGTTAACAAACTAGAATAGCGCCCTGTACACAGCACTCCGCCGCTTGTCCACCTAAACATGTGGGGGTAGGAGCACAGGTTTGTGATCCTACCTGTCAAACTTCTTTCCTGATGCTCGCAGCCATGTTTCTCAATCAACTCTTCATTTACACATGCTGATTTTTAATGTAATTAGTGACTGAAGACACTGAGGGTGCTGCCCTTGGGGAATTTGCAATTCAGCGGGGAAGGCCGCTGAGCACACAGCTGTTTACAACACAGTGTGGGTGTCTCTGCACCCTAAAAGTACAGGAAAGATGCAAGGCAAACTAGGGAGGAACTAAGACCCCAATGAGGTTTGCAAGTGTCTCCGTTATTCCATTTGTTATGCTGGTCCCTGATCCTGGGATTCCTTCTGTTCTTGAATAGCAAAATCTTACAAGATTTCATCACTTGCTGCTTCTAGGTCCCAAACCACAAGGTCAAGGACATGAGGCTGGCAGGATTTTGAATTAATGAGGCTTCAAAGAAGACCGAGAATCTCTCTGTTCTCTCAGCTGGGAAACTGAAGGCTGCCGAGTGAACATCCACCACATCCAGAAATTTAGTGGTTCAAAAATTCAAGCACCTCATAAAAGCTAAGTTACAATAGTTTAAAATGCAGTAGCAAGGGTAGGGTGGGTGGTGCAATGGACAAAGCATCTGGCAATGGATCAGAAGATTCCAGGTTCAAGTCCTGACTGGCGCAAGGTCACACTTCTGTTACTTTTTCTGGGGAGGTGGGATGGGGTGGTTTTATGTGACACACATGTATAAAAAAAATCCTTCTGGAACTCTTTTGTTTGGAGGAGGTCCTCATAAAACCTGAATTGTAACTTTTGCTTGATCGCCACACACCTGAGAAGGATCGAGGAACGGTGAGCCAGGGTAGAAAAGGAAACACACGCGGACCAAGACCGTCTTCTACAGCAGCCCATTTTGCAGGAAGATGTCTCCGTTTGAGAACGCTTGCCTCTTTGATGATGATACTCTCTAGTCTAGAGAACGAACAGAACCCTCAGGGGATACTGCTGGATTTTCACCGGTGTTCCGCGGTCCCAGTCCACCGCGAGACGAACCACAGCGACGTCATGACAGACGCGGGAGGGAACCGTGGGATGGAGCGCAGAGCGCACGGGGGTCCCGGTCAGGTTTCAAGCACCACGAGCCAGGGGATGCAGCGCGTGAGCGATGAGACCTTCACACGGTGGCCGGGACGACCTGGACCTGGTGTCGATCAAGTGACACGAAGGTTTGGAGGCGCCAGAGCTTTGTCAGGGGGATTCTTCCCTCCTCCACTGTTCTCTCTCCTCCTTTCCCAGCTGGGAAGCCTCTCCTCCCGCCGTCCGTGACAAAATGCACTTGCTTAGTCCTGGCTCCGCGTTAACAATATTGACTTTCTTTGTGTCCTAAGTCCACAGACACAGTGACCGGTGCAAACACGCACGTCCGCTCATAAAAGAAACAATGGAAAGAAAGAAAAAAAGCGTACAGCACGTGGGGAATTAGCTCAAGTGGTAGAGCGCTCGCTTAGCATGCGAGAGGTAGTGGGATCGACGCCCACATTCTCCAGGTTTTACTACCCGGACCCCGGTTCCCTAGGTGACAAGCTCAGATCTTCTGACCCACAGAAGAAAAGGAGAGAAAGGGGGGCGTTTTGAACGCAGCAGTGATTCGGCCACTTTTTTGGATTGTTGACCTGTGGGCGTGATCCTAAGTCCTGTATAGACAGATCTCCCATTTTGTAATTCGTTTTCTGTTTCTCCAGGGGAGTGGTGATCCCACAAGGGTGAGGTCTATTCAGTTGCTATTTTTCTCCGTGCAACTTGGCCTGGAATTTGACACAGTCCCGCAAAGTGCAAAATGCATAAATAACCCAGATTCAAACCTCAAGCAGGATGAACCCAAAGAAATCCACAACCAGGTGTATCACAATCAAACTGTAAACATTAAAGAAAAGGGAAAAAAAATCCTGAAAGCTGCCCGTGGAAAATGCAAGGAAAACTGCATTGGTTAAAAATTGAGTCATTTTCAAGTAGGGTCCACTGTGCTCTTTAAAAGCTGGAAACTGATAACGTAACGGTACTTGGAAAGGAATGCTTTCTATTTTACTTGTAGTGTTAACTCTTGTGGCAGGATGCCCTCTTAGCGCAGTAGGCAGCGCGTCAGTCTCATAATCTGAAGGTCCTGAGTTCGAGCCTCAGAGAGGGCACGGTTCTTTTGTCACACTCCGCCCCCACATTTTCTCGCACGGGAAAAAAATAACTTTTGGACTTGCTTAGACTTCCCAGAGCTTTGATTCAAATGATTGGAGAAGAAAGTCACATGACACCAGAAACCATGAGCTACACCTGTTTGGGCTCTTCTTTACCTCTCAGGGAAAAAGCAAGGAAATAGCTCTTTCAACTACGTGTTCTGAAGGTCGCCCAACCGCACTGCACGGGTGAACCGAGTGTAAAATCATTCTTTTTTTTTTTTTTTAATCATCCAACAAGTATTTCTGGAGCACACACTTTATTTAAGGGACTGTTTTGGGTGTAGTGGTTATAGAGTGAATACAACGCCAAAATTCCCTCCTTCATGGAACTACATCACATTTGGAGAGAGGTGGATAAATAGACATGCAAAGAAGACAATACATAATAAGCTAAATGAGGAGATGTCTACTGCGGGGTAATCATTAGGCAGTAAAGGCAGGGCGTGTGTGTGGCGATAGCACCGTCAGCTTCAGAGGAAGGGTCTATTTTTTAATAAACAGCTTCATGGATAGAAGAGAACAGCCAAGTTACCCCCAAACCCCTCGCCCTCAGCCCCGCCCCCTGTTGTGCTGGCGAGGAGTGACATCAGCTAGATGGCAGAATAGGAAGACACAGATTTAACATCAATACAGGGTCCCAAACGCCTTTAAGAGAATTCCAGGAACCAGTTGGGAGGCCACAGTATCCCGAGCAAGTGCAAAATGAAGAATAGCCACGTTGAAATGGATAAGCCATTGCATTTCATCCCCTACACTAGATTTTCCTAAAAGCTGGTAGGGCACACCGAGATCAGGAGAAACGGCCCAACTCGCCACGTCTATCTTGGGAAGAAAAGAGAAGAGGAAGGTATATCCAACGTTCCGGCTTTGGTGGTGGCGGTTTGAGGGGAGGCTGCTCAAGGACCTGGTTGGTCTCACCTGACTAGCAGCACCGACAGAGAGCCTTCCTACTCTGGATACCTGGGGACCACTGAGAATAAAAGGGCTGGCTGCACCCCTGAACCTGCAGCCACAGAGAATAACACCAGAGGGGGCAAGAGATTATGAGTTTGGGAAAAAGAACCAGACAGCCTCTCTGGGAAGTTACATGCACAAACTACTAGGAGATGCCCGTCTAAGAGGTCTTCAGAACCTCCATCCAGGCTGACTGGTGAAGGTCAAAATCAGTCTGTAAGTCTGTAAAGATGGGAAGAAGTGGGTTTTTTTTTTTTAATGACCAAATTTCTACAAAATATAACAGGGCATATGAAGAAACAGGGAAATCTGATCTAATAAAAGAAAAAAAATATCTCCAGAAACCAACTATAAAGAAAGAGGTCTATTAATTAACTGACAAACTGTTCAGAATAATCATCTTAAAGAAGCTTAAGGAGCTCTAAGAGAACACAGACAACTAAATGAGACAGGAAAAAGATACATGAACAAAATTAGATCAATGAAGAGAAACTTTCTATACACAAGGGGTGAGCAACAGTAAGTTTACAGTTTTTCATGTGGAAAAACACATGCAGGTGATGATTATTATGATAGCTTCATTAACCCAGAAGACTCCGCATGGTGCAGTAGACCTACCTTTGCCTCCCCCTGCATATAGTACCAAACAGAATAACTGAACTGAAAAACAATTCACTAGAAAGATTCAACATTGGGCTTGATCCGGCTTCTGAGACATCTTCAACAGACCACAGTAGGCATTAGAGGAGTCCCAGAAAAAGGAAAGGAAAGGAAGAGAAAGGGGGCAGAGAGCTTATTTTATAAAACCTGGCTAAAAATGTACCAAAACTGAGGAGGAAAATGGATTTCAATTAGAACAAACAAACCCGACCTACATCAAGACACATTATAATTAAATTGTCAAAAGTCAAAGATAAGAGAGAACCTTGAATGCCAACAAGAGAAAAGTGATTCATTATGCATCAAGGCAGGTCTCATAAGATTATCAAAGCAGAAACATTACAAGCCAGAGGGAGTGAGATGATACATTCAAAGTGCTGAAAGAAAAAGCCTCCCAACTAAGAATATTCTATCTGGCAAAACTGTTCTTCACAAACGAAGGAGAAATAAAGACCATTTCAGATTAAAAAAATAAAAAGAAGAAGCCAACAGAGATCATTACACCGCCTTACAAAAAATGTTAAAGCGATTTTTTCAACTTGAATTAAAAGGATGCTAGGCAGCAATACAACAGCATAAATATAAAGCAAAATATTTCATAAAGGCAAAAATATAAAACTTGCTGATAAAAATGAATATGTAGACAAATACAGAATGCTGTAAGGTTGTAATGTGTGTGGAAATCACTTTTAACTCTGAAATTTAAAAGATAAAAGCATAACAACTGTAAAACTATGTTGATACAAAATATTAAGGAACATCTTTTACTGCTCAAGTAACACCACATGGGCCCGCTCTCGTGCCCTATGATGGATATTCCATGCACCTCTTCACCCATCAGTCAACTAACTGAGCCATCATACTTTGGAATGGCTGACTCAGACAACTGCCTACAATCAATCTTCACAAACCAAGGCTCCTATCCTAGTTGGGCTCAGCTTCTGGCTGGCTATGGCAGACCCAGGATTTCGACCTACCCCAGCACCAAGCCAGCCCGAGGACCCAGCCTCAAGGTCGGTTCCCACAAACCCAGGCTCTTTTTCTGTGTTCCATTACCGTATGTAATGTCTACCTCTATTACACCACTTCTGACACCTGTTGTCTCCGTGCTGGGCTGTGAGCCATGAGAGGAATGGCAGGGAGCCCTGCCTGCCTTTAAATTCCTAATACCTAACATGGTGTCAAGTGAATTGGAGGTGCTTGGTAACCATTGATTGAGTGGATGAAACCATGAAGAAAATAAGCACTTTACTTGGGCCAATGTCTCTTGAAAGACAAGGGTGAAGAATTCAAGTCAACACTTAGGGAGACCTTATTGCACAGTAAGCCCACACTTAATGTCGTCAATAGGTTCTGCAACTTTAAGTGAAGTGATATGTAATGAAAACAAGTTTAACACAGCCTAATTGCTATAAACAAGAGTTAAGTTCCTTCATCATCTCATCAACATTATAATGAAATTAATTTGAACAAAATGATGCTATTCAAGGACCTGCTTTATTTTTCTACAATCCGCTCACCATGATTGAGATAGCCATATAAATGTAGTGGTTGCAAGCACAGGTTCTGATACCAGACTGTTCATATTTCATCTTCCTGTTACTAAACATAGGACCTTGGACAATTTACTTCATCTCTGTGCACCGGCTTCTCCTAAGATAAAAATAATATCACACATCTCATAGAATGTCTGTTACAAGTTAATGAGATAATACACATGAAGTAATTAGAACAGTGCCTGGAACATATCACACAAACTCAAAAGTAAAGTTTATTAGCCTGACTGGTGGTGGCACAGTAAGGTCCCAGGTTTGAAACCCCAGGGTCGCCTGCCTGAATGCAGGCTCACCAGCTTGAGCACGGGGTCCTCGACTTGAGCATGGGATGATCCCAAGGTCTCCAGCTCGAGTCCAAAGGTTGCTGGCTTCAAGTCCAAAGTCATTGGCTTGAGGAATGGGTCACTGGCTCGGCCTGAGCCACACCTTACCTCTACTCCATCAAAGCACGTATGAGAAGCAATCAATGAACAACCAAAGTAACCCAACTATGAGTTGATACTCCTCATCTCTATCCGTTCCTCTCTTTCAAGAAAAGTAAACTTATTAAGTGTATTATTTAAAATATTAAGCAGACTCTGGATAGAGTATTTTGGCTTTACTGAGAAGTTTTTGTTAAAAACAAACATGAAACTAAATTGCATCTCCTCTGGTGCAGAATTTCAGAACTAGTTCATCTTGATGTGTGACTGAGAAAGACCCAGTGGTGCTCTCACCACTCCCTAACCCCAATAGTTTGCTCACAGTCTAAGTCCGTAGTCTCTGTATTCTTAGTACTCATGTTTTCCCTTTGAAGTCTGAGGGTTTTTTAAAAAACTGTTTCATTTACCAATTCAGCAGGGAAAATACATGTATATATTTCACTCTGAGGAAAATTTGATTTCTGCTGCAAGTCAAACATAGTTGATTCTAGCCTAGGAACATAACTAGAAATGACTGGGGACCCTGACACCAGAGCAGAGCAGCCACACCCGCCGCTGCAGTGGTCTCCACCCACACAAGGCCACTGCTGCCCCCTTTTAAAGCCTTTCATCCATTTCGCAGGACACATCTTCAGCGACTGAACACTCTGCTGTGTTCTTGTTACCGAACCCAACAGGTTCCCAGCTTGGGGTGCTCTATTCAAGAACAAGATGTGGTGGTCGTTACATAGTTTTATTTACTTGCAGCAAGTAAAGGAGACAGGAGATTCACATCCAAAGTTCTGCATCCAAAAACGGAAGCTTAGCCATGGCTTATATATACTATTGATATTTGTTCAGTTACACATTGATTACTTCTTTGCAGTTACCCAGTTGGGTTCTGATCAAGCTCATCTGGTGACAACTGCATCTGCAAAATCTTGTTGTACATTTTAACATGTAGCAAGAATAGCTTTTAGTAAGAACTTTCCAGACCTTGAGACCCTTGTCTTTCCTAACAATTCTCCGCTGAGATTTTACACTCCTCATTCTTGAGGGAACGGGGATGAGGATTATACTTCTGTAAATGCTTCCAGCTGAACATGGATAAAGGATATCTCTGAGCTGGAGGAATGAAATTTTCTGGCTGCCTGACTTATTAAAGACTTGGGGTCCCCTAGGTTCTGGGATTCCTGAGAACAGGAGTGCACAGAGAGACAGAATATAGGAAAAAACCTGAAGATTAAGAGCGGACTTATTGGACATCACTTATCCTTTGAAGAATAGCTTGAAGTCAGACAGGGATTCACAAGAGTCCTTGTTCTCACTGGGTGGTCTAGCTGGTCTTACTTGAGCATGACTCATCCAGGAAGCTCTATCTTATCGTTTAAAAGAAATATAGTCAGTTTATTTTTTCTCCTAATTCCAGTGCTGAAGTCAACGCCATTAGTTCAGCTTTTTGAGCAGAAGTCCCAGGAGGAAGGCTCCTGCTTGGATGGTGTTGAACAAGGATACCACTGCATTCCCTGACCTCCTAACTTCACTTATAAAGCTTCTCTCATGGGTGAACTGTATTTCTTCTGCGTTGTCTAACAGTTCACTGTTAAGGTCATTCTTATTAGAATACAGTTATTCAATTATGTCAGCATAGTTATGGTCTGGAACAGGGGTCCCCAAACTGCGGGCCGCATGTGGCCCCCTGAGACCATTTATCCGGTCCCTGCCGCACTTCCGGAAGGGGCACCTCTTTTATTGGTGGTCAGTGAGAGGAGCCTAGTTCCCATTGAAATACTGGTCAGTTTGTTGATTTAGATTTACTTGTTCTTTATTTTAAATATTGTATTTGTTCCCGTTTTGTTTTTTTACTTTAAAATAAGATATGTGCAGTGTGCATAGGGATTTGTTCATAGTTTTTCTTATAGTCCAGCCCTCCAACAGTCTGAGGGACAGTGAACTGGCCCCCTGTATAAAAAGTTTGGCGACCCCTGGTCTGGAGCATCAAAATAGCAATCAATACTCTGGTGATGATCCGAAGGTCTGCAGCCTGAGTCCAAAGGTCAGTGGCTTCAAGCCCAAGGTCCCTGGTTTGAGCAAGGGGTCACTGGCTCAGATTGAGCCACCCCTCACCACACCCCCATTAAAGCAAGTAAGGGAAGCCAGGAATTGCTATTATAAAAGCAATATTCTGAGGCAATAGTGTAGCAGGGTTGAGGGTGTGACAATTTTTCATAATGATGCTGGGATTATCCAAGAACATGGTATTAAATCACTCTCCTTTCTGTTAGCCAATTATTCCCCCTAGTTTCAAGGATCTCATTACCTGGTATGAGGTTGATATAGTTAGAGACTGTCACATTGTTAACTTTTTCTGCTTCTAATATTAACATGTAAATTGCAGTCACTGCCCTCAGGCAGGGCAGTCACCCTTGTGCTGCTATGTCAAGTTGCTTAGAAAAATAGGCAATCACCTGACTTAGAGTCCCCAGTATTTGAACTAAAATCTCTGGGGCGATTCCTTGAGTCTCAGGCATATACAATTCAAAGGCTTCTCCAAATCAGATAAACCCAGGGCAGGAATTTCCTGTCCTTTAATCTTTAGTTTCTCAGAACCATTCTGGCCCTCTGTTCCACTCCACGGTTATTCTGGGGTTATTCTGGTCTCCTTCAATTTATCATACAGGGGCTTGGCTGTAAGACCAGAATTAGTGATTCAGATCATCCAGAATCCTGTCATTTCGAGTAAACTCAATTGCCTCTGGTTCTGTGGGGGAGCTAGAGTGGCTATTACAGTCTCTTTCTCTGACACAGGCTTCTTTGTCCTTGGGAAACAAGAAAATACAGGTATTTAACTTCAGGTTTATACAGCTGAGTCTTTGGGGGGGAATACTTTGTATACCTTTCCTGCTAGATGTTTTAAGGTCAGAATTGTGTTTCTGTCTGAAGTTCTTTACCAGGACTAACAATTACAACGTCACCTACATATTGTAGAACAGCTTGATTTTCAAGTTGAATGTCCTTCAAGTCTTTTTCAAGGGCCTCCCCAAAGAGAGCTGGGGAGTTTTTGAAACCTTGTGGTAACACAGAGCAGCAACACAAGACTTTTGATGGGTGTCAGAATCTTCCCATTCAAAGACAAAAAATTCTGGAAATGGTACTATTTTAACAGGTGGGACATACTTTAACCTTCCAACTTCTCCTTGTGCCCAAACAACTAGATTAACCTGATAAAGAATCTCTGTGGGTATAGGTCCCTGATCTTTGGGGACCAGGTGAAGTAGGGCCACGAACTCTATTTTTTCCCCTTGGTAGGTTCCTTTGTAAGAGAGGAACAGGACATTCAGGTACACAGAGGAAAAAGTATGACAATTGTTTTGACTCTATTTCTCATATCAGAGGCTCAAATATGTAATTTTTGTGACTGGCTTTCTCAACACCTCTTTTATATCATATTACATTCCCTCTTGGAGAGGTGGCCCTTCCAGGTAGTAAGTACAGAGTAACTGGCTCCAATTCTAACAGACATTCAATTTCTCCCCTTCTGTACTCAGGTAACCTGGGACTTCTAATGGGAAAGTGATATGTTCTATTTTCGAGTGAAAAGGGGAGATCCCCCAACTCCATCAGTCCTCATCTTCTATCCGGATCCGGGGCAACTGCAAAGAATCAGGAGCTTCCCTTCCCTTACTTCTCTGAGATGCTTGGGGTACTCTCTTGTCCAGGGTCCCTCTTGTCTGCAAGATGTGTTGTGGACATAAATGGCAAAAAGCCATTGTAGATTTGAGGCTTAGCAAAAAGCTGGGTTCTCCCCCCTCCATCTCCATGTTTGGTTATGATGCTGAGTATTTGCACCCACTCTACTTGCTTCCTTGGGTTGCTGGAAGCAATATACATGCCCTTCCTCTGACTCTTTGTTTGTTTTTGGGTGTTGGTAGATTTCACTAATGCATCCTGTTTATGCCTTGGGAGAGTTCCTGTCTTAGCTTTGGATGTGCAACTTTGTATCAAGGTCCTTGATTTGCATGTGGCTATATAATAAAGCAAACTGGGGCTATGGGGCACTGGGATACTGCCAGGCATCTTGGAAAGTCCTCCTGGTCCCATTGTTTTTGTTTTGATAAAGTGTGTTTCCTTAATTCTGCACCGTTATTAGGAGCTGTGCTGGTCTGCAGCAAAGATGCACATTGGTTAGGCTCCAGATTTGCTGGATGCCTTTGGTTGATCCCAAGGTGGGGGCCAGGGTTACCCAAGGGGGTCTTTCTCCTCTCCCCCTTTGACTACCCAAAGCCTGGAGGGAGACAGCCAAAGAAGCTGCTTGCTTTTTCATCTTTTCTTCGTTCCTTTCTTCTGCCACATCCCTGTTGTGAAAAACCCCAAAAGACACCTCTAATAATGGGGAGGTGGGAGTTGTAGGACCCACAGCTATCTTTTTAACTTCCTAAAGATATCAGGAACACTGGTGGCTGATGGTCTTTCTACCCTTCAGCAGTAGGCTCCTATAATACCAATGCTGGGCTATCCTCAGCGCCTGGGCTGCCCGGGCACTGAACCACCGGTGGCGGGAGGGGAAGAGAGAAGAGGGAGAGGGAGAGGAGGAGAGGTAGATGGTTGCTTCTCTAGTGTGCGCTGACTGGGAATCAAACCCAGGAGGTCTAGACACGGGTGGACACTCTATCCACCGAGCCAACCCGCCAGGGCCAATCCTTGGGTCCTCTTGAACTTATTTACATGTATTTTGTGGGCTGAGATTTTGATTATAATGCCATAAAAAATTTTGAAGGTATAGGATTCCATCCCATTTTTACTTTTTCAAAATAGCTCCAATTGTAATATTGTATTATAATTAAAAGAGCCATTTTCAGGCTAATGCTCCAGGTTCTCTAATACATATTGGGCCATATAACATTGTATAAGAAAATCTGTTTGCCCTGGTCAGGTAGCACACTTATTTATAGCAGTGTCTCGACACACCAAGGTTGTGGGTTTGATGCTTGTTCAGGGCACAGACAAGAATCAACCAATGCATGCATAAATAAGTGGAACCACCAATCTATGCCCATCTCTCTCTGTCTCCCTTCCTCTCTCTCAAAAATCAACAAATAATAAAATTTATAATTATATTTAAAATGTGTTGCTTCTATGTTAAAGGGTCACATTCAAAATTAACCCATGTTTTAGGATGTATATACCAAGGGACTGATCTGTAATTGAAGGCCGATTTCCCATTTTTCTGAAAAGGTATTTCCAACATCTCAGACAACCCCAGTACTGACTAGCTCACTGGTTAACAGTCTAATTGAAGGGTTTTAAAAAAAAATGTTTATTTTTTAAATTGAAAGGTTTTTAATTTATCTTCTAAAACCTGCTGTTCTGATTGAGCTAAACATTGTGGGTTTGGTACACCATAAACCAGTGAATTCTGTTCTTTTATTGTAAGAGGTCTTCAAACAAGAAAAGACTCCTGGGCCCCGGCCAGGTGGTTCAGAGGAGACAGGATGGATCCCCAGTGAGGGTACATATGAGAAACAACCAAACAGTGCACAAACTCAGTGGAAAACGACTTGATGCTTCTCTCTCTCTTATCAGTGGGGGTGGGAAGACTCCTCGCTCTCCAGGAAGGCCAGTAACAGGATCCTGAGGGTGACAACCAGAACGTATTGAACCAGACACGGCCTGGGGATCTCTCAGGTCTCTTGACCTTTAATCCCCCTAAAAATTCCCTTCAGAAATACCTTCCTTAAGCCCGCATCCTGACAAAGCGTTTCTCCCCTGTAAAGTCCCAGAACCTATGCAAGTCTCCAGAAATGAAACTAACCTTCTGACAACCCTATTCCCAACGTGGGAATAGAATCACTAATTATTGAGGCCGCTAGGGCCCACTCACCCACACCTCCTCTGGAAAGTTCTGAACAAAGAGGTTCAGGTGGCCACTTGGTTTCACTGCTGAGGCTGGTCAGTACCGCACAGCCTCAGCCAAAACCAAACAAATACGCCCATAAAGAGGTCCTTTCTATTAGGTAAAGGACCACCGGCCAGTAAGCCCGGGACGAGCTGCCCCTGCCCACTGCTTCGTCTGGCATCCAAACCCGACAGAGGAGCCCCCTTGGAGGGACCGGATTTGTTTACTCAACTCAAGGGGTTCGCAGCTTGGGGTGCTCTATTCAAGAATAAGATGTGGCTGTCACAAGGCCGTTTTATTTACTTGCAGCAAGTGAAGGAGACAGGTTCACATCAACACGCTGTCAACCAGAGGCAGGCTCGGCGTGGCTTAGGTACAAACACTCTTTGGTCAATTACACGTTGACTTCTTTGCTGTTGGCTGCACTTACCCGGTTCGGTTCCGGACAAGCTGAGCTGATGACAGCTGCGTCTACGACCTACTGTTGTGCATTTGAACCCTGAGCAAGAATAGCAGGAAGAGCCGCCCGCACCTTGAGACCCTCGTCCTAACATTTGGGGATCCTCCCTTTCTTCCTGGTCCTTCGGAGTGTTTTTTGTTTGTTCTTTTCAGGACGGGCGGCATCCATCTCTGCGACTCCTCTCCTGCGTCCAGTTCCCTTTTCACTGCCTTGGAGAAAGTGAACCGAAGTCGGGAACCGCCGGACAGACAGCCAGGTCTCTCCCACATCCGGGCCCTCGGCAGCCGCCACAGAACAGCGGTGCCTCGGTGGCTCCGCCCAGAACCGCCCAGCAGAGCCTCTGCACGCATGCGCGGGGCCCCGCCCCTTCCCGAGGCGTGGCCCCATTGGTGGAGAGCTGGTGGGAGGGGCGCCCTGTCGCCGCGGGCGGGCTGCCACGTGACTCGCGGGGCGGGGCTGCGCCTCCGCCTCCGGCCGGGCTGAAAGGGCTCGCGCAGCCGGCCTGGTCGGCGTGGAGGCGCCGTGGACGGCCCGGCCCCCAGCTCCGCGGCCCGGCTCGCGAGAGGGAGCTGCTCCCGGCTCTCGTCGGCCCCAGGTTGGCTTCCCCTCCTCGCCCGAGGGTGGGGTCTTTGCGTCTGCGCGGCCGCCCCGGACCCAGTGTCCGCAAGTAACCGGAAGTGCGGCGGCGGAGGGGCCGCGGGGCGAGCGGGCCGCGGGCGGGGGGGGGGGCGGTGGCCGGGCCGGGCGCGGCGGGTCGGGTCCGGCAGGGCCGGGCCGGGCGCGGCGGGCCAGGGACCCGCGGCCTCGGCCTGGAGCCGCCCTGCTCCGCGCGCCCCTGCGGCTCCGCGACTGCGACCCCGGACTGAAAGGCGGTCAATGAAAAGTTGAAAGACGAGCAGCTCCGCGCGGGGTGTTCCTGCAGATGGTCACGGGGAACACTGCCGGGCACTTCTCGGAGCGGCCGGTGCCTTTCGTGGTGGGGAAGAAACCGAGGACGTTGAATAGGGGAGTCCCTCCACCCCCGTCTTTAATGCTGAGATGAGTTCTGCTGCACTGAAGCCAGATGCGGGAGAGTCGTGCCTTAGCCATTTTTGGAAACCTACATTTTATGTAACTTTATTATACATGTACACTTACCATGGGTAGGAGGATGGGGCCCTTGACCTGAGAGGTTGACCTCAAATAGAAAGCATTGAGCAGAAGGACAAAAATGAAACCAGCAAAACAGGACTCTAGAGGCTTTACTGTGGAGTGAGTTATTCTCCAGAAGGATTCTTGATATTTTGCCTCGAGCTGGCTGGGAAGGAACTATGGCTACCAGTGGCAGGTACTCCTTGCGGGAGAAACAGAATGCAAGTAAAGGTGGGAAGAGGAAAGAGAATGTTTGAAAGATGCTGACCAGACTGGGGAGAAAATGGAACCAATAGTTAGATGTCCAGCTGCAGAAAAATTATAAATTTCACAAAAATCACAAATGTCTGCAACATTGATTTTTTTTCCCCCTCTAGGAGAGGGAAGAATTGTGTGGTGTGAACAGGTATGGACTAGACATGTTTTGGTCTGTTGTTTCGGTCAGTGGCGTAGCAGGTTGTATGTTTCTATATAAATGTGGATTTTGGAGGGTGAAGAGAGGAGCCCTAGAGGGGACAGGAAGGAATGGGAGAGGATACATGAAAAGAGAAATGGTCCTTTTTTAGCTTGTGAGATAGCAGTGATAAAACTGGGTCCTAGTATACCAAATTAGCTGTATTTTATACTCCGTTCCAACATGTATATTCACAATAGACTTGTAGTAATTGCTTCTTGATTGATTTGCAGCCCCCTAAAAGGCAGTATGCCCAACGCTTAGGCAGGCTCAGGAGTCAGAAGATAGCAATTTAAGTCCTATCTCTATTACTTACTAGCTGTGACATCTTGGGTAATTATTTAACTGTCCAAAGCATCAGGATTTCTATCTGGAAGGATGCAAACATTTGTATTAACATCAACTTTACAGAGCTCTTTGGAAGAGTAAATGAGACAATCATGTAATCAGTGAAAAATAAGTTAGATAATCCTAACTTAGGGCCTGATAAAGTAAGAATTATCTTTTTTCTCTTAAGATAATGCTTTATGGACTTTGCTTGCTCCACATAGCCTTGGACTGTAAGGTAAACCTTGAGCTTTGAAGTTTTCTCTCTCTTCTCAGCCTGTGTACTTGGACTTTTATTGCCTGACTGCTCCTTCTGTGCACTCTGATTGTAGCCACGGAAGAGAGAACCAGTCTCTTCCTACAGGAGGGTCCCCTGAAGCTAAGACTGGAAGAATACATTTAGGTTTGAAGAGAACCAGCCAGTCCTACTAGCCTAGCTGATTGCAGTGCTGCAGGGGTTCCAAGGGTGATGATGACCCTTTTTTTGTTCTGATTTTATTCATTCATATTTTTCATTCATTCAGCCAGTTTATTCCAGATGCTGGGGATGTTGCAGTGACAAAAAACTATAAGTCCTAAGTCTAATGAAAGTTATATTCTAGTAGGAGAAACAATTTAACAAATATAAAATATATGCCACAGAGTTGGGTGATGACAAGTGCTCTGCAGAGAATCGAAACAGGGTAAGGGGACATGGCTATGTCAAAGAAAATCATCAGTGTGTGCCTCATTTTGAGGAAGTAATTTTCAGTCAGGCTCTTGAATCAAATAAAGGAGCAAGTTCCCCAGGGGAAGAGCATTCTGGGCAGAAAGAAGTGCAAATGTTCTGAGGTGGCCTCTGAGGCTTGAGATAGGTGGAGGAGCCACGTTACATAGAGCTGTGACAATTCTGCATTTATTCTGAGTGTGACAGGAGAAAATGACAGTATTTTAACTAGGAATTGTTATAATCTACTTAGAGTTTTGATAACTAGACTGTATTTTATTTGCCAGGTGCTGACATCTAAAAGACTTAGATATGGATAAGGAAATTATTCCCGTATTTAACAAGTTTTTTTCTTCTTTGTGCCCCACAGTTGTTGGCTACATAGGGCAAAGACCCTGGGCTGATAACTTGAGGAAATACTCAACATTTCTCCATATTTGTTTTTGTAGTTTTTGCTTAATCTTCATATTAATCATAACTTGCTGAGTTATTTTATTATTTATTACTTAGTTATTTTCAGTGTATTTTGAACAGTGTTTTATGCAAGGGGCAGGCACAGAGGATGGGCTCAATGAATGTAAGGGTATTTGTGCATGTGAAGGTGGAATTAAGAAAATAATAGAACCTGCCATTTATTGAGCACCTGTTGAGACCCAGATATTGAGCTGAGTCCTTTACTGACACTCTCAGTTCTCACAGCAACTCCTCAAAGCATGTAATCGTAGATTACCGACTTGATCAAAGGGGAAATTGTAGCTGAAGGATGTTAAGTCACTACCAAGTTCTCACAGCTAAAAAGAGCACAGTGGGAACTTGAACCCAAATCTGATTTCAGAACTTGCATATTTAATTTTAACTAGCACAGTATGCCAACTCTCAGCTACCATGCTCCTTAAAACAAACAAACAAAACACTTTTAATTTTGAAGTAATTTGAGACTAACAAACATGTTATACAAATAGTGGAAAGAATGCCCATACAACCTTTGCCCATAGTCCCTAAATGTTAATATTAAAAAAAAAAAAGACTAATTTATTGATTTTAGAGAGAGAGGAAGGGGGGGGAGAAAGAGAGAGAAAGAGAGACAGAAACATCCATCTGTGTCTGTATGCACTCTGACCAGGGATGTGTATTGGGCAACCTGGCCAGGGCCCTAAATGTTAACATTAATGTTTGCTTTATGATTTTGTCTACTTACACACAGATATGCATTTGCATCTGACTCAGCAGTCTTCTTCTAGAAATTGACTCTGAAGTTGCACCTCCAGCAATATGAAAATACACAAGCATAAAGTTATGCATCGTAACAATGTGTTTAATTTCAAAATACTTAAAACAACCCAAATGCCCATATGTAAGAAAGTGAATGAATAAACTTGGTGTATCCACATATAATTGAGGTATTATGCACCTGTGAAAGAGACTAAAGAAAATCTTTATGAATTGATGTGGAGTGATTTCTAGAATAAATCATGTTTTATTGTTGTTGTTTTTCTTAACAGAGGCAGAGATAGACAGGGACAGACAGACAGGAACGGAGAGAGATGAGAAGAATCAATCATTAGTTTCTCGTTGCGCATTGCGACTTCTTAGTTGTTCATTGATTGCTTTCTCACGTGTGCCTTGACTGTGGGCCTTCAGCAGACCGAGTAACCCCTTGCTGCTGGAGCCCAGCGACCTTGGGTCCAAGCCGGTGAGCTTTTTGCTCAAACCAGATGAGCAGATGAGCCCGTGCTCAAGCTGGCGACCTTGGGGTCTCGAACCTGGATCCTTCCGCATCCCAGTCCGACGCTCTATCTACTGAGCCACCACCTGGTCAGGCAATAAATCATGTTTTAAAAAGCAACAGTGTAAGAGAGTACATTACATTTTAGGTTAAGAATATATATTATATGCAAAATGTAAAAAAATATCAAAAATTATTTTGTTAGTAATTTTCACATCGATACTGATAAAAGGCTATAACATTTTTTAATACTCTATCAGATTTTATCAGTGTTACACTTTTTTTCCCCTACAAAAGAATAAGTCTTTATTTTTTAGTGGCCTGGAAAACATTTATGAAGCATCTTTATGAGTTTGTTAGAATATCCTTATGAAACAATCTAGGGCAGCGGTTCTCAACCTGTGGGTTGCGACCCCGGCGAGGTCACCTAAAGCCATCGGAAAATACATAATGCATAATCAGGTATTTACATTCCGAATCATAACTGTAGCAAAATTACAGTTATGAAGTAGCCACCAAAATTATTTTTTGGTTTGGGGTCACTGCAACATGAAGAACTGTATTGCGGGGTCACGGCATTAGAAAGGTTGAGAACCCCTGATCTAGGGCTAGCATTTTATATAGGATAGTTCCTTAATAACTTTTCCTATTCTGTGCATATTGGTGTGTTTTAAAACTTTCTGGCTTTGCCCTGGCCAGTTGGCTCAGTGGTAGAGCACCGGCCTGGCGTGCAGAAGTCCCGAGTTCAATTCCCGGCCAGGGCACACAGACATAGGAGAAGTGCCCATCTGCTTCTCCACCCCTCCCCCTCTTCTTCCTCTCTGTCTCTCTCTCCCCTCCCGGCAGCCAAGGCTGCACAGGAGCAAGGTTGGCCCGGGCGCTGGGGAGGCTCCGTGGCCTCTGCCTCAGGTGCTAGAATGGCTCTGGTTGCGGCAGAGCGATGCCCCAGATGGGCAGAGCATCGCCCTCTGGTGGGCATGCCGGGTGGATCCCGGTCAGGCGCATGCGGGAGTCTGTCTGACTGCCTCCCCATTTCCAACTTCAGAAAAAAAAAAAAAAAAAAAAAAGGTTTAAAACTTTCTGGCTTTATTGGTGGTTGATTTGGGTCCAGGTGTTCTCCCCCTTCCTTTCTACTCTCCTCCTTCCTAAGAATTGTTCCAGGGCCCCTTCTTCCAGTCCCGTGTGCACACTAAGTCTTCTCCTTGTATCCTGCTCTGATCAGAACTCTAAGAAATTTGTGCTTACAGTGGTTTTTTTCTTTCTGACAGTGAGCTTTATTTAGATTGGTCCTGCCACCAGTAGCCCAGCTCTGTTGTATGTCCACCGAGTGAAGTCAATTAAATCACTGGCATGGAACTCCATAGGTTTTCAGAAAAATCCCAGCTGAATTTGTTTTATAGTTTTTCTGACTCCTGCGATTCAACCTTTATTGAGTTCAGCTCGGGGTACAAAAGGGGACAACAAAATAGAGAACTCACTGCAGGTCGGGCTGTGCTCCCGTGATCTGCGCGTGCTTGGCTCTTTGATTCCCCAGCGCTGGCTGAACCGCCCGTGCAGAGCTCAGCGTTGCGTTTTCTGGGAGAACTGGCTGGCGTGTACTTACTCCGACTTTCCTGGGACCAGAACCTTGAAACATGTCGTGTTAATACTGCAGCTGTGGACTAAGTGTAACTCCCCTGGGCTGTCTGCGTGTCAGCAGTTCTGTGTTTGCTTCTCGTCCTCAACAGCAGAAGGGTTGTTGAGGGAACTGAAAGTCTGGTGACCTGGGACAGGCAGCTGAGAGCTGCTGAGGGAAGAAATCAGTGGACAGGCGTGGCTGTCTACCTCCTTCTGCAGTCTACTGCATCCTGCATTGTTCGTGGCTGAAATAGAAATGAACTTGGTCTGTTGTAACTTGTGAATAACCATAATGGTGATAATGGCATGCCCTGCCCTGCAGAGAAGGTGGGGGTCGTGGCATCCCTGGGGACACGGTGGTCCCTGATGTACCTCAGACCAGGGAAGCCGGAGCTCCTGGGGGAAGATGATGCCACAGTGTTTCAGTGAGGTTAGTGGGAGGGGACTTTCCTGCAACACTGTTAGAGCCCCAGGCCAGGGGTGGCTTATCGATTCTTCATTGTCCTTTTTGTCAGAGTCAAAGAGGATAACAGGACTATGAACATTCTCTTCAGAATTGAACTTAAGGGGTTATATAAGGAAACCCATCTGCTTTATAAATTTTTAATTTAAGATTTTATTTATTGGTTTTAGAGAGAGGAGAGAGAGAGAGAGAGAAGGGGGGAGGAGCAGGAAGCATCAACTCATAATACGTAGTTGCTTCTTGTGTATACCTTGACTGGGCAAACCCAGCGTTTCAAACTGGTGACATCAGCATTCCCAGTCGACACTTCATGCTCTGCACCACTGCAGGTCAGGTGGCAAAGTCCATCTGCTTTTTTAAAGGAAACAATCCACTTTTTCAGGTTAAGTAAAATGATCTAGTGCTAAAGCCTCTCATTATGACTGTCCTTGTGTTTTACAGAACGCGATCTTCCTTCAGAAGTCATATTTTCAGGACCAGGATGCCAATGCTGCTTTTTCCTTCATTTACATTCTAGGTGAGCTCCCGTTTCCTCAGCTTTTTTAAATGTACCTTCTTTCTTCTAAACCCGTCTCATAAGACCGGCTCCCACCCTGTGGCATACAGCCCTGGTCCTTGACCAGGTGAGGACAAAAGCAGACATGCAGTAAGCTGTGTGCCTGAATGACAGCAAGGAAAGAGCAGCGGTCAGAACAGACATCCTGCCGTCTTCTCACCACAGACAGCAGATCAGTGGATTCTGTGTGCACTGCATGGGGTGGTCAGCGCTGTGGGAAAACAAAGGAGCAAAGGGGAGTTTGCTGGGCAGGCACTGCTCAGCTGGAGAGATGGGAAAAGGAAGAACCCAGGTTTGAGACCCCTCGGGTCAGGAAAGAAATAATTATTCCTAGTACTTTCCATATGTACTGCCGATTGGTTTTATATTAGCAAAGAGAGAAACTGATTTCAGCACCTGAACAACCTCGGGCACTCATAGAATCTGATACAGAATTTCTGTGTTTTCTACAGTGGTTTAATTTTGTGCATTCTTTTCTTAGTTATAGGAATATAAGTAATGTTGCTCCTTTGTCTCACAGTGTTGGAAATATCAAGTAAGGAATTAGTGTGTATAATGCTTGAAACTTGTAGAAACAAACAATTCATGACTCAAAGGCCTAAAACAGGTGTATCTTTGCAGTTCTTATCAGGAAAACAACGATGAAGAAGATGGTGGGTCAAGACGACCAGTGGAACACTCCCTAGGAGAGAGCCATAGAGATGTACACTTCAGAAGAGAGAGATAATCAGAGAACTCAGAGAAGGAAGCTGTATTATGTGTGCCCTCAGAGGGGTCAAAAGATTTTTATTCGTGTGCATGAGACTACTCAGATAGATGATCAACTATACCAGTGCCTTGAACGTGAGCAAAACTTCTGTGAAAACTTAGCTCTTATTATGTGTGAGAGAATCCATACTGGGGAGAAACCTTATCGATGTGATATGTGTGAGAAAACCTTTGTCCAGCGCTCAGATCTTACTTCACACCAGAGGATCCACAATTATGAGAAACCTTATAAATGTAGCAAATGTGAGAAGAGCTTCTGGCACCACTTAGCCCTTTCAGGACACCAGAGAACACATGCAGGCAAAAAATTCTACACGTGTGACATCTGTGGCAAGAATTTTGGACAGAGCTCTGATCTGCTTGTCCACCAGCGAAGCCACACGGGCGAGAAACCGTATCTGTGCAGTGAGTGTGATAAATGTTTCAGTCGAAGTACAAACCTCATTAGGCACCGAAGAACTCACACTGGAGAGAAACCATTTAAGTGTCTGGAGTGTGAAAAGGCTTTTAGTGGAAAATCCGATCTCATTAGCCACCAGAGAACTCACACTGGCGAAAGGCCCTACAAATGTACTAAGTGTGAGAAAAGTTACCGACACCGTTCGGCCTTCATTGTTCATAAAAGAGTTCATACTGGGGAGAAGCCCTATAAGTGTGGTGCCTGCGAGAAATGCTTTGGCCAGAAATCAGACCTTATTGTCCACCAGAGAGTCCACACAGGGGAGAAGCCCTATAAATGCTTGGAATGTATGAGAAGTTTTACTCGGAGTGCCAACCTAATCAGGCACCAGGCAACTCACACGCACACTTTTAAATGCCTTGAATATGAGAAAAGTTTCAGCTGTGGTTCGGACCTTATCGTGCATCAAAGAATTCATATGGAAGAGAAACCACGTCAGTGGTCTGCATGTGAGAGTGGCTTCCTCCTAGGTATGGGCTTCGTTGCACAACCGAAAATGAGAACTCAAACAGAGGAGCTGCATTATCAGTACAGTGTGTGTGATAAAGGCTTCTGCCAGAGCTCAGCCCTCCTTCAACATCAGACGGTCCACATCGGT
This sequence comes from Saccopteryx bilineata, assembly GCF_036850765.1. Lineage (NCBI taxonomy): Eukaryota > Metazoa > Chordata > Mammalia > Chiroptera > Emballonuridae > Saccopteryx > Saccopteryx bilineata. The sequence goes on along the minus strand of NC_089500.1, from coordinate 80,969,759 downwards.
GAGAAACCGTATATCTGTAACGTGGGTGAGAAAGGGCGTGAGCTCAGCCTCCCCCATGCATCAGAAGCCTCACAGACGTCTTGGCCAGACAAGAAGTTTTAACACCATAAAGAAACATATTTATGAGTCAGAACTCATTAAGATGAACAGTAGGCAAATCTTAGACTTTTCTAAGAACTCAGACTTCAATGGGACCAGAAAATCTGCAATTGTAGGAAGTTGGGAAATTGTTTACCCAGATTGCTGCCCTAACAGAACACCTATCAGTCACTCCAGTGAGAAACCTTCAAAAGCCTTGAGGTTTGGAAAAGCTTTGAATTCATATCTGATGACCCACAAGAGGACTCGTATTGCTGGGAAACCCTGCAGATGCAGAGAGTGAGAGTTTCCTAGCAACGCTCAGTCCTCTCCTTCAGAGGGAATTCACACGCCCTCTGGTGTGAACAGTGCTTCAGACAGTGTACACAACTCACTGGACTTCAGAAAGCCCACACTTGGGAGAAACCCCAGCAAGTGTGAACATAGCTTCCAACAGAACCATGACTTTCTTACCCATCAGAGAAGCCATAGTGGTGAAAATTTAGGTATTTGTCTTGAATGTGGCAAAAGCACTAGATGGAAAGCCTTCTTGGGTTTGCACCAACAGCAAACAACAATCTGAGAAGAGACGCTACAAAGCCTGAGAGAAATCTGTCAATGATCAGCTCTTTGGTATACCAGGGAACTCACATGAGTGAAAAACCCCGCAAATATCTCCAGTCTGAGAAAAGCCTTGCTACAAGAAACCTCTACCTTTGGGGCCCAAAGAACCTATACCCTGCAGAGAATTTTTCTCTAGTGAGAGATCTAACCGTGGACTGTGTACATAGAATAGGTTTGAGAATAGCCGTGCTCATAGTTAGCTGACCCATGTGGTAGAGGTGACTTTTAATGAAGTCATGTAAAGTTTTTAGATACCCAGAAGCTTGTTGTGGGAGGAGCTTGGGCAGGTCAGAGCAGGCCTGATGGGAAACTCAGGTAAAGATGCTTTTCTTTCATCTGAACCACTTCATTAATGATTGCTTGACTTCCTCTTTTTGAAATTTGGAAATCCAATAAAGGAAAGGACTGAGCCCTTGTGACAGATGGTGTGGCATGTGTTACTGCTGGGGAAAGGAGAACACTGACTTTGCCTCTTGACTTTAAATTTTTTGTTATTTTTTTAAAATTCTTGTCCAGATTGGGCCTGGCGTTTGGAGAGTAGCTTGGGGAACTTACTGGCAGTGGAAGAACGAAGCAGCTAGGGAGCAGTTGTCCTGGGTCAGAACTCCGTTTCCCCTTTGGAGGGGCAGCCTCATTGAGAGGCTGCATTTTACTCAGTACTTTGCTTCGTGTGAGCTGAGGCACATCCTCGGAGGTCTGCTTTCTCTGAGTGCCACTGGCATTTAGAGTTTCCACTTAGAGATTCATCTCTTTCAACTCAGAAATGCAGATTCCAGGATAATTATGATGTTGCTAGTATCCACATCTTTGACTTCACGGAGCACCCTTTCTAACGATAATGTATCATCAGCTCTGGGAGGGATGGCTGAGGGCTTCCAGAGGGAGGGTTAGGCCTGCACAGAGAGTAACTCACGGTGACGCCTTGTTAGTGGAGGAACCATGCTTCTTGGTTTTGATGATTCTAACTCCAAAGCTGGTGTTCTTTTCACTCCATGGTCCTGCTACTCTTAGCACATCCAGTCCCATAACAATATGCCCTTCCTTTATTTTAGTTCTGCCAAGAATAAAGAAAATACTTTTTATTCCCAGGGAAAGGACTGCAATCACCACAATATAAGGTATTTACTTGGCTTGGAACATAGGATTTTAAATGCTAGAAGGGAAAAGTAGTTGCCAGATTCATCAGAGGTTTAAGGATAAGCACTTATCTCCAATTTAACAGAATAATTATTATATTTAACATTCTCTAGTACTATAGTTAATCCAGGGATCTATAAATGAACACCCGAGTTTCCCCCCTCAGATTAAGAGACAGTTAATAAAAGTACTTAATGCTGCAGTATTGGGATTCTAGAACGGTGGATGAGTATTTAGTTGCTAGTTGGAGTCTGGTTGACGTGAGCAGATCCTTGAGCTCCAGGAGCAATGGCTGAACTCATGGAGGTGGCCAGTGAATACTTGGTGTGTGGCTCTAAGCGTTGATCCTAATGACTGACTGATGATGTTGATAATCTTAGGGTCCGTGGATATAACTCATAGTGACAGTAAGGAATCTGACTCTAGGGGTTTTTTTCTTTTAGAAACAGTCTTGAAAGGTTATTCAATCATATGTGTTTTAGTATTTTCATAAGTAGCTCTTATGCCATGAATGTTGGTTGCCCAGTGTGGTAAAACACACAGGTATTATTTTTCTTTGGTGAAAATCATGCCTATCACTAGTATGTGTGATAACTAACACTGAAATAGTATGGGCGTATGGCACAGTGGTATTGAAAATAAGTCCTGTGGCTATTTACTGGTTATTAGAGAGAACTTGCAGGAGACAGAGCTGGTATCATTGGCAGGGTAAGGACTTGACCCTTCTCTCAGCTAATCTCACTGGTAACTGTCTCTAGTCTTTAAGTAAGTTAAAGATGGACCATCCCTCAAACACAGAACTTTGTGGGTTTGAAACCGGTCCAAGGTCTTTTGGGGAACAGGTGTTGGTATTATTGATATAGAATAACCTGAGGTTGGGGGGACCACTTGGGAGCCTGTAACCAACCAGAACTAGAGGTAATTTCTGGGATGGATGGAGGTTCTCTTGAAACAGTGCCAACCTAGATCTACCTCAGGTAAGTAGAGTAACTTTCAAGATGTCAGACCAAACGGGACACCTATATTCAATGTATTCCTATGCTTTAATGTTTTTGTTTCCCCTTAATTCTTAAATAAACATGTTTTGAAAAACTCCATTTTGTCTCTACTGTACTAAAAAAAAGCTTTCCTCCTCCACTTGAATCAGAATAGAGATATTCAGGAACTCCTTTACAGTGTATATGTGTATCATCAATTCCTCATGATGTAACTTTAATAGCTTACAATTTTGTCAATTATACCTCAATAAAGCTGAAAAAATAAAAGGATGAAGTGGATATTCATGTGGCCCTGAGTCCTGGTGGTGGTGGTGATAGTCACTGGACCTCTCTAGACTTCCAGGAGTGTCTCGTGTGAAGGCCAAGAGTGCAGGAAACCTGAAGGAGTGTGGTCCGTTCTCTGGACGGGCCCTTTCAGAGCCTCCCCGTACAGAACGAACAGCATGGGGAGGAGTAACAGCTTTATCTGACCATGTTGGGGTGAAATCAGTAACCACCAATGCTCCATTAGTGACCCACGTGGAGTCCAGTACACGTGTTCATCACAGATGTTAAACACACCCAGGTTTCCAAAGAAAGACGCTTGGAGAAAAGGGTGTCCAGAGCAGTTCAGTTCTCAGCGAGGATTCCCAGGCTCCACTCCCTGGGCAAGAGCGCTAGTACTGTTGCATCAGCATGAGAACTCAAACATGCCCATGGTGAGGAGTGGAGATCTTCAGGTGTGACGGGGCAGAGGGTTAAAGATCCTTTTCAAAATAATTAGGTCCTATCATGAAACACGTCCTTCTAGAGGTGTTGGGCAGACAGGTCAGCCCAGACAGCTCTAAATGATCAGGGAACACTTTCTCTTTCCTCATTCTGGTTTATAGTGTTCCTTACCTATAAATGTATAGGGTTGAGGTTTGTGGGTGAACATAGGAAAGAGCAGAGACCCCTCCAGCCAACATTTTCTGTATCTGACAGTTATTCCAATAATACAGTCCAGCTTACCTGTACAAGAATTACAGTGGGGGTGGGACCTGGGTTATGGAAATCATAAACGAGTATTTACTTAACATTGGCGCCCAATAGGTTTCTTCCGACCTGTGTTCTGAGGAAGGGTGTGGGGGGGGGGGGCGAGAGGATAAATATCCTCACTGAGGTTCAAAAAAGGTGAGACTTTAGGATTCTCAGAATCCATTCAGCTAACTTCTAATTTAGAATAAGTTACACCGTGATACTATAGCATAGAAAAGCTGGAAACCTATACCCTACCACTAACCATGCATAGTTGTTGAGGTCCAGAATGAAATGATATTATCAAGGTCCCACAGACTTACGGTTATTGTATAGATTTATCAAAGCAAGCTTGAAAATTTTAGAACTCAACACATCAAATGTTCAAAATTGAAGAGGATTCAAACACACCTGAACATAACAAAATGTGTTCACTTTTTTCTGGTATGATACATACATTTTTTTCTTTTGATATATTTCTTACAGGTTTATGTTTCACTAGTTCATTAAAGGAGGTTGTGCAGTTATCTCTAAATATATCTTTTATAATGAAGTTATAATCTAACATTTATTCTTAGTTCTTTGATTCTAATGTTCTTTAACACAGGTTGCAGTAATTGCCGTCACAGGTGATTGCTGGAAACTTGGGTCTCTGTACCAAGCTCAGTAGAGAGGTACTATTAAAAAAGTGGTCAGGGATTCATTAACTGAAGTATCTTCTGGGAAGCAAAAAATTTAATAAGCATGGCAGAGTCAAAGATTCGGGGAATCCAGTTTAAAGTATTAAAATTTGTGTGTGTTTTGGGGGATCTAGGGGCAAAGTACCAAACAGTGAAAGATGAAAATGATCATAATTAACAAACTCAAAAGGACAAAGCTGTTTAGTTACCTTGGTGACATCTGACAGATACACATTTGTATGGGGAAAAATTTATATGGGGAAAAATGACGCTCTATCCACTGAGCCACTGGCCAGGGCCAGAGAGAGTCAGAGAGAGGGATAGATAGGGACAGACAGGCAGGAACGGAGAGAGATGAGAAGCATCAATTCATTGCGACACCTTATGATGATGAGCAATTCTTCATTGCGACACCTCAAAATGATGAGCAAATCAGTTAATATATAATCAGTCAACACTAATTAATTGAGCCATACTTGTGACAAGTGTTGTCTCCTACCTGTAAAGTTAAAATCATAACACAACAAATTGATGCACATCTGGAATTAAAAGCACTTCTGGTAAACCCAGGATGTTTTACATAGAAAATAGAACCTGGTAATCAGTCTTATTAGATTATCTTTTCTGTAGACTAATTTACATTAGATTCCATTGTATTGAGTCAGACTAGGATCTTTCTCCTTTTACAAAGCAACCAACTATAATTCTCAGTAATCAACTGAATCATCTAATCAAGCTTCATTTAGGCACTGAAGTATTAATAAAAATATATTTTGTGCCTGGCAATAATTCATTTAAAAATCACTGTAAAATATTTTAATGATATACGGTACAAAATGATGTAATAAGCAGATACCCATTTTAACCTTTTGACTTTTCCCATTTTATTTTCTTAAATTTATTGATTTTAGAGAGGGAGAAACATGTTTGTTGTTCCACTTATTTATGAATTATTGGTTGATTCTTATATGTCCTGACTGGGGGCTTCCCCCTTGAAAGATTTTATTTACTGATGGGGGGTGGGGTGGACAAAGAGTAGTTGCTTTACTCTAGTCACTGATTGCATGTCATGTACCTTGACCAAGCAAGCCCTGGGTTTCAGACCAGTGACCTTAATGTTCCAGGTTGGTGCTCTATCCCACCACAGGTTGGGGCTATTTCTTTTAATTTATATTTATGTGACAGGAAGGGAGATAGGCAGACTCCCACATGCGCCCCGACCAGGATTCAGCCAGCAACCCCATCTGAGGTCCATGCTCAGTCTAGAGCTATCCTTAGTGCCCAGGGCCATGCTCGATGGCTGTGGGAGAGGGAGGAGAGAGAGGAGGGGAGAAGCAGAGGGTCGCTTCTCCTGTGTGCCCTGACAGGGCATCAAACCTATGACATCCATATGCCAGGCTGACGCTCTATCCACTGAGCCACTGGCCAGGGCCAGAGAGAGGGATAGATAGGGACAGACAGGAACAGAGATGAGAAGCATCAATTCTTCATTGCAACACCTTAGTTGTTCATTGATTGCTTTCTCATATGTGCCTTGAACGTGGGTCTTCAGCAGACCAAGTAACCCCTTGCTCGAGCCAGCAACCTTGGGTCCAAGCTGGTGAGCTTTGCTCAAACCAGATGAGCCCGCACTCAAGCTGGCAACCTCGGGGTCTCGAACCTGGGTCCTCCCCATCCCAGTCCGACGTTCTATCCACTGCGCAGCCTGGTCAGGCAAGGACTTTCCTTTTAATGAAGATAAATTCCAGCTAGAGTTGACGCCTTCTGTGTTACTCTGCAATCATACCACTCACTACTTACCTTTCTTGCTGTTCTGGCCACCATTCTCAGGAATAGTGTATTTTGCTGAATGTGTCTTTATAAAAGTCATGACAGGAAGATATTTATGCTTGATACACCAGATATACTCTCCATAGAATTCTTAAACTTGTATCTTTCAATTTTTAAAAGTTGACCTGTTCACCCGAACTGTGGTGGCACAGTGGATTAAGTGTTGACCTGGAACACTGAGGTTGCAGGATCAAAACCCTGGGCTTGCCCTGTCAAAGCACATATGGGAGTTGATGCTTCCTGCTCCTCCCCCCATCCTCTCCTTAAAAAAAAAAACACCCCAAAAAACACCTGTTTTAAGTTCATTCATATGAACTTTTAAACCCTGGTACAATATTCCACTATATAACATCAATTTATCCATGCCCTTATTGATAGAAATTTGGGTTGATACAAGTCAATACAATTGCAGTGAATACTTACCCATTCCTGTATAGCTGGGCAACTTAGAAGCGAGGTATAACATCTTTTATTTGTGTTCCTACTTCAGTGCATTTTCTTTTATATCTGTGGCATCTTTATCTGGTGTATCAGGGCGCTATTTATTTTTATGGACAGTATTATGCTCAAATCTGCAACAAAACCAATTTTCTTGAAACTTATGTTAAAATTATATCACCTACTACAAATGTCAATTTTCTTTTCCACTTGATTTTTGTTTTCATTTTTGTCTTTGTATCACCAGGATACAAAGTGTATGAGAAGTAGTGGTAATAGGGTGTATCTTCATTCATTCCTGATTTTCACTAGAGTGTTTTAAATGTTTCTGAATTAATTTTGAGATGTGCAGTAATATCTTCCTGAATGCCCTTCATTTGGTTAAAGAAACTTAAGTTGTAACTTACCCTACAGCCCCCTGCCCCAACTACAAGACTGTATTAAATATATAATTCTTACTTTTCTATAAATACATTTAGAGGGTAGTTCCCAAGCCAGTCCCATCCCATTAACCCTCATCCCAACTGCTAATCCTTTCTAAATGAAAAGGAGATTGCTGCAGCCCATACCTGTGGTTCTTAAATAGCTGCTTGGGGTAGCCATTATCACTCTGGCTCCATACAAGGCTCTTCCTGGGCTCAGGAAGTGGAATTTATACAGCAGGGGTCCCCAAACTTTTTACACAGGGGGCCAGTTCACTGTCCCTCAGACGGTTGGAGGGCCGGACTATAAAAAAAACTATGAACAAATCCCTATGCACACTGCACATATCTTGTTTTAAAGTAAAAAAAAATAAAACGGGAACAGATACAATATCTAAAATAAAGAACAATTAAATTTAAATCAACAAACTGACCAGTATTTCAATGGGAACTATGCTCCTCTCACCAATGAAAGAGGTGCCCCTTCAGGAAGTGCAGCGGGGGCCAGATAAATGGCCTCAGGGGGCCACATGTGGCCATGGGCCGTAGTTTGGAGACCCCTGTTATAGAGGCACCAATGGGCAGGAGGCAGGCAGCCAAGAATCAAGTAAGACAAAACAAGCATTTACAGTAGTGGTAATCATGCTATGAGTATGAATTAGGCACTTCAGCCAGGTGTGCACAGGAGTAGGAGAGGGGAGGGGAGGCCCACAAAAATGTGTGGACACTCACCAGAGACTCCTGATCTCAGAAACACAAAATGTCTCTGCATAGTCATTATTAGATAGACAGAATTCTGGACTGGGCTAGGAGGTAGAGGGGACTCCCTGCCCCTCAAGGGTCCCTGACCACTGAGGGTTCCCCCATGCTTTCTGAGGGTGGTGGGGCTCCGAAGATCCTGGCAAGGAGTCCTCGGTTGGAGCGGGCCTGGTCCTGCACATTGGCCAGGCGAGCCCGTTCACGGCCCCCTGGGCGAGCTGCCTTCCGGGCCCTTAGCTCCTGCTCGGTAGGACGCTGGGCAAAGGCCCAGGAGCCATTTGGGCGGGCCGAGTCCCCATCCGCAGCAAGGAAGCGTTTCCCGCGCTCCACACTTCGAAGATAGAAGTCAGTCTCACGCTTGGCCTGGGCAACCTCGACTCTCAGGCGCTGCCGGCGCACCTGGCGCTCAAACGCAAGATGCTCACTGAGGTGGGACCAGGTGAAACGGTGCAGGTACTGCAGATAAGAAAAACAAGAAAAGATCTGAGTCGGAGAGGTCGGGGAGGGAGAGAAAATGGGCCAACAAGAGGTCAAAGAGGTGCCTGGGCTGGGGATGGGGAGGGAGGAGGACGAGAGATGTAGCAGACAAGCCCATCCCCTCACCTTGAGGTTCCACAGGTCATAACGAAAGGGGCTGCGCCTGCGGGAGCCCATGGGCGTATTATGCAGACTGGCGGCCACACGCTTGGCTACTCGCTTGTCCCGGAACTCCACCCAGCCCTCTGTGTAGTCCTTGCTGTACTTGGACCGCTTTTTCCCTCCCGTGGCCGAGGCTGCCGCTGCCTTCTTTTTGCGCCGCACGAACCCGTCTGTGTGCCAAAGACAGAGCAGTGGTCATGGAGGGAGACGCAGCACCCACTCACTACAATGCCGCCTGCCCCGTTCTCAAAACCTGCCCGGGGCCAGGACCCTACCTCCAGGTCTTTGCTGGGGAGTGAGCTGAAAACTGCAATGTCTACCCTTTCTCCCCATGTATCACTCAATCCTTTTTCAAAGTCAACTCCTGTCAAAATATACACAGAACCACTTAAAGCTGGTGCTAGAGCTGCCATCCCGAAGGAATTGTTTTGCACGTTTATGCCTTAAACCTGTGGATGTTTAAATAGGGCAAAAAGCCCTTTGGATTGGGCCGAAAGCAACTTTGTGCCCCAAACGACTTTTGCGAAGATCACAAGAAAGCAGAGGGAATGACCACGGGACTGACGACTGCTGAACTTAAGGATTAGAAATACTGTTTGAAGTTCGCATCACTGCGTTAGCTTACCCGCACCAATAGCAACGCCTTCCTTCTCCTGATGTCACTGTCCCCTTCCTTTTCTCATCAACACCTCCTGCTTTTTTGTCTCCCCATCGTAACAATCTTTGGGTTTCTGCCTGAATAAATGCTTTCCGAACAGCTGTTCTTATTCATCTCAAGTGAACGCCCCTTGATCGGGTCTGACCTGAATGTTCTATCTGAAACCCGCACGGGCCTCCCATGCCCATCAATCAGTGCCCGTTGGAAAGCTGGGTGGGGGCGGCTGATCCTCTCCCGTCTCCTCCCCGCGACCGCAAAGACAAACGAAATGTCTTCATTTTCGTCAGAAAGGAGCTTTTATCTAGGCTGTGCTCATTTAACAAAACTGGTCAACTCGGGCCAGACAAGGAGGGGGCGGAGGCGACATTAAAACCCACATCAGCTCTCTTTAAGAGCCGCACTCACCACGGCCGGCCTCGCCCCCCTAACCCCTCGGACCCGCGCACTCACCCTCGGGCTGGAAGAAGACGCGCCCCACCTCGCCGTAGGCGCTGAGAAGGTTCCGCACGTGCAGAGGCCGGAACCGGGGCGGGAGGTGGCCCAGGTACACGATGCCTGGCACCACTCGCTTCTTGGCGATTCCCGTCGTCTCTTCGGATTCCTCCTGCTCCTCTTCTGCCTCTGGTTCCCGGTCTCTCCCTTCCAGAAGGCCCTGCTCGGAGGCTTCTGGCTCCGATTCCTCGGCATCCATGCTGGCCGAGACGTGCAGCACGACAGCCGTAAAGCACGGCGCCGTCTGACGCGCGTGGTGTGCGACAGCCTGCGGCGAGGGCCGGGGGTGAGCGGCAGGGGGCGGGGCCGAGGAGCAGGGGGCGGGGCCGGGGAGCAGAGGGAGGAAGTGGGTTCCTGCTCCGCGGGAGATTCGAACCCAGCGAATAGGTGGATCGGAGGCTCGGGAAAGCAGAAGCAGTCTGACTTCGCCGCTGGAGAAGACTGGAAAAGGCGGACCGGAAGAGGCGCTTCGGAAAAGGCTGCGCTACCCGAGTAGCTTGCAAAATACCTGTGAAACGCAGGATGGCGGATGCAGCAGGCTTTCCCGGGATTTTCGGAGTGGCTGGGAATGTCTTAGGGGCGGTGGCGATATCAGGCGTGGCTGCATAAATAGGAGACACCGCCTTATTCTGTTCTCTGCGGCCCGCTGTCATTCTCCAGGAGCCCTCCGGCTTTCTGAGCCGCCACGCTGGGCTGTTAAAGGGGCCGCACGATGGCGCTCCTGGACCATTTCCCCTTTCCTTGTGTTCTCCTGGTGACAGGTGTTGCTTGTCACCACCCTCCCGGGAGGCAAACCACTGGGCACCCCGTCGGCCGGCACTGCCTTTCAGCACTGACTGGATTCCTCGTGCTCGGAGGCTGAATTTTCTGATAACGGTTTGCGAAGTTCTGCCTTTGTAGAATGTCAAGTGTTCTCCCGGGAGGGCAGACCTCATACTGGGGGACCGGGAGCAAACCCATCCCTTCCGTTTCACAGGCAGCGATGATAAAGATCCATGGATCCGAGCGATGGGTTAAGGCGGGCTACTTTCTTTCACTCCAATTCTACACCTGCATTCCTTATAGAACGATGGAAAATAAACAGGCAGAGACCAATGAGTGGAGGCCGACTGAGTTCCGTGGCTGGGTCGATTCTGTCCAGGGAAGAGTGTTGAGAAAATAACCAGGTGGTGGTGAGAATCAAGGCAAGGCTGACATCGCGCCGCTTTTAAATGAATGGTGTGTTTCTATACACACGGAGAACTCCTATGTTTTGGACTCGTTTGTCTAAATGCGGAGGGGGAAATCCACTTTTCGTCAGCCCTGACCGTAATAAAGAAAAAGGAGGAGAGCAAGCATTAAAACATTGTAAGGATCTAGGAAGGTCCGCCCTGCATATCTGGCAGAGCCTAGGCACAGAATCACTTTCTTAAATAAGGTGTTCCACCTTCTCCATCTTAATTTTGAACCTCTTTCCCTAATTTCAGTGAAATTAGAAAATGACATTAAGTGTCAACGGGAAAGTTTCTCGTGATGCCACATCAGGCAAAGCAGTGGTTGAAGGTTGGGTGACGGACTTCCTATGGCTTGAGAAACTTGATTTTCCTGCCTGGGTATACCTGAACTTTCCTTACGAAAGGAAAGAACACTAGCTTCTGCAAAAGTAGATTTCAGTATTAAATAAACTGGTATCCAGTTTCTAAGCAGGTATTTTCGCTGACTACGTTCGGCCCACCTACCCTCTGCGGGTATCTCCAGACAGAATCCAGCTCCGTGCAGCACGTTAGAGGTGGCGCTGTTTGAATTCATCCTCGGACTGTTTGGTCATCATTGATTCGTAGTCCCACTATTAGTCCTATTGGTTTTTAGGCCAACTACAACTTATATCAGAAAAGTTAAATCGCTTCCAAATATTAAGGAGTGTAAGGGCGGGGCACTAGGACACCGCAGAGGGGAATTAGCTCAGATGGTAGAGCGCTCGCTTAGCATGCGAGAGGTAGCGGGATCGATGCCCGCATTCTCCAGTTTTATGAATAACATTGTTGAAATGTTCTCAGTTGACATCCCTTCCCTCCGGGGCCCACCGTCTATTCCATCAACTGCCACGTACTGGTGATTATTGATTATAGACAAGAGTCAGCTTTTTGGGTTTTCTCTCACGTTTGCAGGTTTGAATACAAGTTCTGAAGCATGAGAAGAAAGATCCAAGACCTTGTCAGGTACAAAATCCTCAGGCAATTCTTCCTTACCTTGATCTAATACCTTTTTGCAGATGAGGAGTCTTCAATAGGTATTCGGGATCACATTTTGTGAGACGATAGAAATAAGATGAAATGCTTTATATTGTTAAGAGAGATCTGTACCTTGTAATTCCAAAAGCAGGTAGAAAATCGCACCTATTTTTCCTCTTTATTTTTTTCTAAAATGTTTGTTTCTCTTTGTGGCAATGGTTTTCGAACCTTGCAGCACGTTTAAATAACCTGGGAGCTTTCAAAACTACCCACGCGGGGGGTGGGGGGTGGATGGGTGTCCACCTGCAAAGTGGCTCAAGCGAGGGGCGCTTGTAACAGCTCCCAAGGAGATTGTGATGTCCACCAACCGTTCTCAGCCACGGTTGAGAACGGCCGGGCGTTACCTAAATGAAAGAGGGCGGTGGGCGTGGAGTCCGAGTTGCGTCCCGCAGGTGGGCGGGGCAGTGGGCATCACCTGGGAAAACTCTTTCGGGCCAGCAGGGGGCGTGCGTGCTCCACCAGGACTCCGCGGTCGGCGGGTCCGCCAGGCCGCCCTCCCCTGGCTCCAGGTCACCCTGAGGGTGGGTGGGGGACGCGGGATCTTCACGGCTCTGTACCCCGAGCTTGCTGGGTCGCGTCCTGATCGCATGCTCGGGGCTCCGGACTTCTTTGCGGCACCACCTCCGTGAGAACTGAGGGCCTGAAATCTGATCGCCCGTATTAATCATGGCCACGGAGAATCACAATATATAAAAGCAAAGATTCGACGCACAGCGACAGTCTTAATTATTAAATACAGAGATGTCCATCCAAGACTTGTGGGACTGAGATGGATCGGGGATGATGAAAAGCAAACGCAAAATATTGGTTTCCTTCGAGCCGGATTCGAACCAGCGACCTAAGGATGTCTGACCATTCACCGCTACAGTCCTCCGCTCTACCAACTGAGCTATCGAAGGAAGCACGACAACTTCTCCCACTCCGCGGGTGCCGACTCTGCGCTGACAGCGCCAGGTGCTTCGGTCCACACGCATCGGTCTTGTGGGTGAGTCAGCTCGGACCCTCAGAAATCCACTGACGTGGACCCAGGAGAAAACAGAAGCGCCCGCTGGTTTGCAGAAAGGACCCTTCAGAGAAGTCCCTTCTTCTTGCCCCTCTCACTGTCTCTCCCCCTCTCTCTTTCGTGCGTGTTGGCATTTCTTGTGCTGTCACATTTGAAAATTAGTCGCAGATGTCACGACCTTTCTTCTTTAGATACTTCAGCGTGCACAGACGTGTATGAGGGCATCCTACATATCCCATCATTATCACCCCTAAGGAAATAAATGGTTTCTAAATCATCAGAGATTCAGATTGAATAAGTCTGGGATGGAGCTCAGGAATCTGAAATTTAAGGAACTCCCCGGGTAATTCATACGGACAGCCAGATACCCCCAACACAGGCGTTTCTACTGAATTGTCCTGAGGACTGAGAGAACATTAGAACAACGTTAGTGAAGTCGTGGGGGGTAAGTGTGTGGTTAATTTGGCCTTTAGAATCAATGAAGAGGTAGGTATATGCGTCTACTTTCTCTACTTATTGTGTATGGGTGCTTTGGTGAAACATATACCAGTGAACGTGCAAAAGCTTCAAAGGAATAATAAAGGAAGACGTGCACAGTGGGATTTTCACAGAGGGACGGGGAAATCTCAGAAAGTCTTGGTCAAGTTGACCAAAAGACTGATTTTCAAGTCACTCTAAAAATAACAAAATCCTCTTCTATCTGGGATAATATTGGCGAAGCACAGGGTTGAATTGACCCGCTCCACAACCAACATGGATTCGTCCGAGCACAAAAGGTAAATTGGTGAACAAAGTGAACAAAAGTCAGTGGCCGGACAGAGCTGTATTTTCTAAGGTGTAGAAAGTTAAGAGGACTTGAGGGTAGAAATGCAGTTTGGATTTTGAAAAACAGGTTTAAACCTTTATATTTTATTTTGTGGGCAATTGCAACCTTTTGTGGGAGTGGTTAGTCCTTCTATTTGCCACAGAAAGGAAAGAAAGTTTGGAAACAGCATAACTTATGGGGTCCATTGTGTTGTCTGGGTGTCAGTAATCAGAAACCGAAAAGGTGTCGGAGGCAATGATAACAGAAAATGTGTCTCCCAGCGTTTCCACGATGACATGTGCTTGGGCCCAGAACGTGGAGTCACCACCATTCTCAAGACTCTCCAGGGACATTGTTGCCTCTGAGCCTCTCTGCTCATCAAACTGTTTCTTTTGGATCGTTTTGTCCACCTTCACATTTTACCTTTCCAACATCTCTGCACCTTCCTTCTGCATCCTAGACCCTTTCTGGTAGGGACAGTGCTTCACACTCATCCGCAGGCTATTTTACCACGGTCCCTAAGACCCGCTACAAGTGTAAGCGCGGGGCTAACCCAGCCCTGTGCGCGTTCCCAAACCCACCCGGGGCTCTGGACTCGATCTCAGCATTTCCCACGGAAAATAGTGAACATTTATGCAGCAGCGCACGAAGCTGTCAAGTCGCGAATAAACTTAACCAGACAGGTAATAGGCCCGAGAAATGCATTCCCGCCGGGGTAGCCGCACTCAGGAGTTACAGCCCGGCCGAAAATTGCTCGGCAGAGCCAGAGCAGCGGCTGCTCACCGAGATTTCAAAATTCCATGTTTTAAGAATGTGGGGCTTTATTCTTCCTTGTTTGAAAGTGGTGAGATAGACCTCTTTTGGAGGGAATGGGTATACACAAATCAGGTGGAAAAACATTTAAAAGTAAACTAAAAAGGATCGCCCAACGTGGGGCTCGAACCCACGACCCTGAGATTAAGAGTCTCATGCTCTACCGACTGAGCTAGCCGGGCGCCCATGGAAAAGGCCTTTCATAATGATGAACATATCAAAATTCTATTCGGAACAACTGAGACTATAAGGTTCTGGATAGGTTCTGGATTTTCTTTTTGATAGTCTGTTTTTGTTTTATAGGCAAAATAACAAAAATCGAGGACTGTCACATTCTATAAAATTATTAGCGTGCGTTTCACCCACTTTAATTACATCTTTCTTCTTTCCCCCGTTGTCACCAACCTGTAGTAACTGACCACAAAATGCAGCAATAAATAAAGGCAAAAAGAGGTAAAAACATTGGGGCTCGTCCGGGATTTGAACCCGGGACCTCTCGCACCCTAAGCGAGAATCATACCCCTAGACCAACGAGCCCGACGACTGTGCTTTTCTCCTGAATATATTAAATAAATAGTAAACTTTTCTTTTGTATTTCATGTAGAAATGTGTGCGATTATAACTGATATTTTCGTTCTCTCCATCTCCTCCACCTTGCTCCTTTTTTTTATATATATGGAAAACTAGGTCAACGTCGCACTCAGAACTTCCCCGGATTTTCCCGCAACCAAATCCTCTAAAGACAGTATATAAAGTCTTATTTCTCAAAGGTCGTTGGGCCATCTTTAGTGAGAAACAACCATGGAGTTGTTTCACACAGAAACCTGTGCCCTTCCTCTGGAGCGAGGCCCTATAAGGCTGCTATTTTGCCAAGGTCCTAAGACTCCCTGCAAGCGTAAGCGCGGGGCTAACCCGGCCCCGTGCGCGATCCCAAACCCACCTGGAGCTCTGGACTCGAGCTCAGCATTTCCCACGGAAAATAGTGAACATTTAGTCGGCAGGATATGAAGCTGTGAAGTCTTGGATAAGTGAAGGAAACGGGCTGCACAAAGTACGAGGAGATACACACTTCGGGCGCTGAAAGTCTGTTCTGGTGCAAAGTGAGGCTGATTTGACAGGCGTCCCACCAGGAAATGACAGACTGAGGGACAGACAGGTCCGCGACAGAGGGCGGGGTAGGTCCTGGAAAAGGGTTTCAGGGAGAGTCCTCTGATGATCCGCCCCGATGGAAACCCCTCATTTCATCGCAGTCGCTCAAGACCTAGCTGTGTTAGAGCATTTCGAGGGAAGTGTTTGGACACTGACTAACCGGTGACCCTCTTCTTCCTTCTGATGAACTGAGTAAGCACCAAGGTGTCCTGTTGCTTTTCTGCTGATTCAGAGCCAACGCTGTAGGCACTCCACTGGTGCCGGTGGGTAGTCTGGGCTCCCTTGCGTGGTCCGCGGTGGTGGAGGCGCAACAGGCCGGCTTCTTTAGAAAAGTAACTCAACGCATGAATCACAGGAGTCGTTTAATTGCAGAATGGAGAAAAAGAAAATAAAAATAGAGGATTACCTGTGGCCCGTACGGGGATCGAACCCGCGACCTTGGCGTTATTAGCACCACGCTCTAACCAACTGAGCTAACCGGCCAGGTGATGAAATGCTTTTCGAAAAGTTAATAGAGAGACTTCTAATCTTAACTTTTTTTTTTTTTTCTTTTCTTTTCTGCGAATAATGTGGTGGTGTTCCAGCAGCTGAACTCGCCCACAGCGAGTTAACCTTCTCCTTTTAGCAATGTAGGCCCGCTTTTTTCGGTTCCATGACGCAGCAGCCAGGAAATAACAACACATCTCCTTCTCTTTGTGTTCTCAGGATAACTTTTTTTCTGTCCTGCAGGCCATCCAGACACCACAGACAGCCGTTCATTTAATGAGGGCTGGGCAGTTCCTCTTCGGCTTCTCTATTGGGTGATTTTTTTGGTGTGTGTGTGGGGGGGGGGGTTGTCTCCCAAAATATTCAATACTTTAAAGCAATCTAACTCCCCTCTCTACATACACAACTCTATAAGTTCTACCCGCTGTGGCTGAAAGAGCACTGTAGGAAATTATGGAAGAGCAGAATATAGCGTACAGTGATTGGATTTTTTTTTTTTTTTTTTTCTGAAGCTGGAAACGGGGAGGCAGTTAGACAGACTCCCGCATGCGCCCGACCGGGATCCACCCGGCACGCCCACCAGGGGCGTGATTGGATATTTTTTAAATGTCACTTTTTGCGTAGGTGGGGGGAAAAAAAAAAGCGACTGGGGGCTGGAGATGCCGGGGATCGAACCCGGGGCCTCATACATGCGAAGCATGCGCTCTACCACTGAGCTACATCCCCGACCCGGTGCCAGGTTGCCTTATTTTTCTCCCCAATTTTTTAAATCTGCTATTTCCCCCCCCCCCCCCCACATGCACTGCCTCGCAATTCCAAGAGTTTCTGTAAAGCTAAATTCTCTTTTCTTTATCCATAGAAACCTTGAAATGGCTGATGTGGCAACATTTATGGGTATTGCAAGTGGAGGAAGCCTTGCAGACATCGGTTCCTTGTCAGCCTCGAAACACAATCTAAGTACCTGAGATCTGACCAGGAAACAAGCGCGGGGCGCTCCCTTAAAAGCTTTCTTTTTATTGTTATTCTCTTTTTTTTTTTCCTTTTCTCCAAAGACTGCTGAGGCCGAGCACAAAATCAAACTGTTTCCTCTGTCCCTCTTTCGGTGTTCAAGGTGCCGCGGAAAATGTTATTTCACTAAAGCACAGTATCGACTCGGCTTCCTTTTGAAAGTGCTCTGTTGGGGCTCAGGCGTAGAGTATTTGAGCTATTTCTCCGGGAAGCCGAGGAACCGAAGGGCCAACCTTCGGCAGTTCTCGACTGGACTGAATTCTACGCAGTCTGGTATGTATCCATATACTCTAAAGATATACAGTATCTATACACATATTATACCGTATATTTTATATATGTATAAAGTTTTATATATATAAAGTTAGAGTTTGAAGGACATTATTATTAATGTAGTAGGGTTGACTTCACTCTTAAAGAAAAAAAGAAATACAACCTCGTCGCGGCTGAGTTTCTAAGCTTGGTAGTGTGAACAACGCTCCGAACAAGAATCACAGCTAAAACTAAAATGACTTGTCTCCTTCAATTTTTACAGTTACCTTTAGTTGAGTTAATATGAGGACCACTCCTCCAGAGAGCCCGGATAGCTCAGTCGGTAGAGCATCAGACTTTTAATCTGAGGGTCCAGGGTTCAAGTCCCTGTTCGGGCGTTCTCACTCTTTTTTTTTCTTCTTTGTTTCCTTCCACCAAAAAGGTACTCTGAAATCTCGGGTTGATGTATCTAACAAATGAGAGATATTCTCTAATCAAGGATTGATTTCTAAAAAAAATTTTTTTTAAATGAGAGGGAATTCTGAGCAACCCAATCATAAACTCGGGCTTGTTCGGAAAAGAGAAGGGAGTTTCAGTAACGTGCCTGTAAGCCACAGCACACAAAATATTTCATCTAGAGCATGAGTAAAAATGTTAGTAACAGTAGTTACCAGTTATCAAAGGTCAAACTGTTCTTGAAAAAGCAACAAAAGCGCAAAATGTCTCCCTCAGCAGTAAGTACGTCAGTGTGCTTGCTTCTTTCAGATCACCTGCTTTGCTCAGTTCCAAGGATGCTCGCGGAAACTGGACATTGGTAGTGGGGCCGCCTCTGAGAACTCATGGCCTAGGGGCTTCCCAGTTTTTGACCAGAACCAGTTTGAAGTCTAGTTGATCTTTGCAACCAGAAAATATACAAATAACAGGAACAAAGGTGGCCTAAATCACCATATAATCTTCTACATGCCCTGCATTGTTATTTTCAAGATTCTGATTCTTTAAAATGCTGGGTGCTACCCATTGTTAGGTTGATTTCAAGTCCTCCTCCCTGGGAAACAGTGAGCTGTAGGGTCACCACTAAGAGGAGATGTGACAGGGTACAGGGCAATGGGTACTGTGCTGAGTAACCTGACTGCTCCACCCTTCCCCCTAAACCCAAGTCCCCTGGCCTGGACTGATCCAAAGCCTCAAATCACCTGAGTGCCCAGGTGCCTTGCTTGGCAGTCCTTGATTGAGACTTCATTTGATGATTGCTCAAAGCAGAAATTTCATCCTGATGGATCCAGAAGATAACAGAAAAATTAGATTTTTATTTTTCTTGCTGTTAAAAATAGTCAAACGGGCACCAAACCTGCAGAACAAAAGAACACATCCTAACTGGACTGATCAACCCACAGGGGATTTGAAATTAAAATTACTAGGAAATAAAGCAGATGACATCTGTTGTGGACAACTAACACAAGGATCCCAACCAGGTCTGTATAATCTACATATTCATTTGTCCTTTTTTTTTCTTACTTTAGTTCCTTCCTATTTCACAAATAATATGAGAGGCCAAGCACTCGCTACACTACTTCCCCATCACCCACCCCTTAATTTCTAACTGCAAAGATAAATCTTCAGTTGACTGCCCTCAGTTATTGCCTCCTGGTTCAGTTATTCTTCAAGTTGTACATAGCATTTTGCTATTATAGAAAATTTTGCTATTATAGAAAATTTTGCTGTTATAAAACTTTGTTTTGCACAGCTCAATGCTATAAAGACACTCCTTTGATAATGGTTACTCAACATTTCTGAGGTAATCACTAAGGTCTATGAGACTTTATACAAGAAAAGTTCAAGAAACTGCAGAAGAAACAAATAAACAAACAAAAAGCACGCACACACACACACACACACACACACACAAAGACAGGAAAGAAAGAAAGGAAGAAAGAAAGGAAGAAAGAAAGAAAGAAAGAAAGAAAGAAAGAAAGAAAGAAAGAAAGAAAGAAAGAAAAGGGAGGGAGGGAGGGAGGGAGGGAGGGAGGGAGGGAGGGAGGGAGGAAGGGAGGAAGGGAGGAAGAAAGAAAGAAAGAAAGGAAGAAAAGGGAGGGAGGGAGGGAGGGAGGGAGGAAGGGAGGAAGAAAGAAAGAAAGAAAGAAAGAAAGAAAGAAAGAAAGAAAGAAAGAAAGAAAGAAAGAAAGAAAGGAAAAAGAAGAAACTACAGAAGATGAGAAGATGTTTCCCTGCCCTTAAAGAAACATGATGATAAAGCCTTCCTCTGTTCTAGCATTTTTGTTGCTCAAATGGTTGGCCTAGGGCTCCTACAAAACCACTTTCCTGTCTACATGGGACATAACATACCAGGAATGAGCCTTCCTGGTGACAAGAGACGAACAAGAGATGAACAATGACATGATATACCCAAAATGAGCCACTTAACAATACAGCACCAATGCTGCTTTAATTCATCAGTGTT
Organism: Saccopteryx bilineata; assembly: GCF_036850765.1. NCBI lineage: Eukaryota > Metazoa > Chordata > Mammalia > Chiroptera > Emballonuridae > Saccopteryx > Saccopteryx bilineata. Next base: position 80,949,764 of record NC_089500.1, on the reverse strand, counting down.
GCTTTCAAGGAAAGAGCTTAATAAAAAGGATGGAGAATATCAAAATAGAAAAAAGGAACCTCTTTAAAATGCTGCTACCCCATAAGTACTCCTTTGCAGTCTTATGTCTCAAACCTCTGGATGTTAAAAAAAAGGGGGCAAAATACCCTTTGGACTGGGTCTAGAGCAGGGGTCCCCAAACTACAGCCCGCGGGCCACATGCGGCCCCCTGAGGCCATTTATCCGGCCCCCGATGCACCTCCAATAGGGGCATCTCTTTCATTGGTGGTCAGTGAGAGGAGCACAGGATCCATCCTCATCCTGTGCTCCGGGAGTACTGTATGTGGCGGCACCACAAAGCGCAGCATGGTTCACGTACAGTACTACTTCTGGTGATGTGGGATGCACGCATCACGGCTCCGGAAGCGCGTCATATCACCTGTTACGGCTAGCAGTGACAAATATGGAACCGGACATTGACCATCTCATTAGCCAAAAGCAGGCCCATAGTTCACATTGAAATACTGGTCAGTTTGTTGATTTAAATTTACTTGTTCTTTATTTTAAATATTGTATTTGTTCCCCCCCTTTTTTTTTTACTTTAAAATAAGATATGTGCAGTGTGCGTAGGGATTTGTTCATAGTTTTTTTTATAGTCCGGCCCTCCAACGGTCTGAGGGACAGTGAACTGGCCCCCTGCGTAAAAAGTTTGGGGACCCCTGGTCTAGAGCCACATTGTGCCCCAAAGAACTGGTTGCAAAGATAACAGGAAAGCAGATAGACTGACTACTGGACTGATGATTATTGGACTGAAAATTAAAAACATTTTTCAAGTTAGCATCGTGACATTGTCTTATCTGCACCAATAACAATGCTTTCCTTCTACTGATAAAATTGTTCTTCCCTTTCTCATAAATACCCCTTGCCTTGTCTCCTCATGAGAACACTATCTGGGCTCTGTTTGAATCAGTGCTTGCCCAACAGGTACTCCTATTAATCTCAAATAAATACCTTTTGCCTCTCACTTTGGTCTTTTATTTTCAGGTTAACATATCTGAATTAATGGACTGAACTCTAATTTATCTTTGTTCCAACTCAACACTTCATGTAATGAATTCCATCCTGTCACCTAAAAGAAATTTGAGCAGGTGCAAAAAAGTAATAATAAAATTACTAATATGTGCATTGCGGGGAAGGGGCTTTCCACATACCTGGCACTGTGTGAGGCATTTTTGCGGGGTTTAACTTGGGGAATTGGGTGAGAAAAAAAAAATTACTTCTTTAAAATCTCTACCGCTAACTGAAATTTTAGCATATTCTTCACGTAGCAATGAATTACAGTTGGAAGAGAAGTGCCTGTGGCTTTGCCACCAAGAAAAAGCGCAGGTATTTTCATGTCACTATACAGGTGTTACAAACATTTCCTACTTAACTATTTTAAAACTACAACCGTCATAAGAGGGTTCTTGATGTTTAATATTTAATGCATTCTATTAATGAAGAAGCAACACGTGGGGCTATATAGGAAATCCTTTCAATTGTTTGGTATCTATTTCGCAGTATAATTGATTTTCTTTGTTACCTATGTTTCGCGTTTTTTGTTGCTTTTTAAAATATCATCTCGAGAAGGACTCCAAGGTCTCTGTCAGACACCAAAGAAATTATGCAACCCTGCCCCGAGGCGACCTCCTAGTGCTGACCGACCTCTTCCGTCTGAACTTCACGAAAGGGCTCGTGGAATTAGACCGGGACAGAAGCCCAAGCCAGGTCTGCGAGGGGCCCGAGGGGCAACCCCGCGAGGAAACCACGCTGACAGCCTCCCCGCCGCCTGGGAACCAGCGTTCAATCCAGGCTGGTCGGCGCGCGGGGTCACCGAGAAGGAGGCCGCCCGAGAGGCCTAGAGGGGACCAGAAGTGCGTCCGCGCGGTGCGGGCCGCGTCCTCCGGAAGTTGCTGTAGGGCTTTCCTAAGTCATTTGCATAATGCGGCCCGGGAGGCTTTTTGGAGTGGAGTCTGGTCTGTTTTACTGGGTCGCCGGGACCCGACGAAGTTGGACGACGGCGGACACGGGGAAATAAGTGTCCCTCCGTCTTCTTCCGTCCGTTTTGAGCGTTATAAATTTGATGATTGAGAATTCTGGATTCCTCAGGCTGCTTGATATCAGACACCCCACTTCTTAAAATGTTTGTAAACCAGGGTGTTAATTTATGACTTTACAGATAGAAATGTAAATGCTTACTTAATGGATCGGATAAGGGGGCAAGGACGTGTAAAGGCTGACAACGTTTTCCTCATTTGCCCTCCTCCCCCGCTTCAGGAATGTTTCTGTCTAAAAAATTGGGGTCCTTGTAGAAAAAACAGTATTCCTGCTAGCTTTATTTTTCTGGAGATATACTAACGCTCTGAATTCAACGACCACTTTTCCCCTAGAAATTATTATCCTTTCGTTACTACCCTTCTTCATTGGAAATTATAACTTTAGTTTGTAAACTATGTTTATTACATGTAGTAGATATGACATGGGATAGTATAAATAATATTATTGAATTCATAGTTATGGAAATAAAGTTATGCATGTAAATCATTGGGCAGACACAGTCTTTGGCAAACAAATACTTAAGAAATATTGTTTTAAAAACCTAATATAACTTGTTTATGCCTTTTAATTTTTTTGTTGATGCAACAATTTCTTGAACATGTGCTATGCACCACATTCTCTTCACATCCTTGCAAACATTAATCTTATTAGAAGCCTTTTCCCCACTCTGTGCTTGACCAGAGCTTTTGTTTTCATTTTGCTGTTTAGGTGTCGAAATGCCCCAGGAAGCCCTCTCTAAAACCCCTTCAAGTTTTGGCAGGCTGGTTAAGTTTTCTCCAGCGTTATCACAACACTAAGCACACTAGAGATATCTATCACTTGACTTCTTTGGACTTTGAGAACAGAGAATGCTTATCTTTAATCCTGACCTGTTTGGTAAGAAAAAAGCACAGATAAATGTTTATTCTTTATGGAATGAAATGGTGTGGGCATAGTTGAGAAGAAGGATGGTAATATGTCAGGATAAAGTAGCATTTCCAGCAATTCAGTTGAGACAGCCATCTAACTGGTTTTCCTCCTTTAATTCTTCCCCCCCTTACAACCTATAGTCCATGCGCCACACACACACACACACACACACACACCTCTTAGACTGTCATTTCTCTGTTCAAAACTATAATGGTATCCCATCACAGAGAAAAATTATGGCCTGGAGAGTCATCCATTTTCTGGCTCCTGACCATATCGGTAGTCATAACAACTGTCACTCTTATCCTCACTCCAATTCAGCTACTTCTGCCTCCTAGTTCTTCCTCAGCATGTCTAGTTCCATGTTACCTCTGCATGTGCTGTTCCCTCTGCTGGAATGCTTTTCCTTTAGTCTCTTCTCTTGTTTCACTACTTCATTAAGTGCTCTGCTGAAACATCACCTAATCACCCTATCCAAGTAGTACTCACACTTCTTAAGTCCCCCTGTCACATAAGTATGTGTATTTTCTACATCTGACTCCCCCTCCCCAAATATAAGCTTGGTGAAAGCAGAGACTTTGTTTTATTCACTACTACTTCCTCCTCACTCCCTGGGCATGTGGACAATGTCTAGCATTAGAAAAAGGAAAAATGGTATAAGATGCTAAAGAAAGAATTGTTTACATATTAAGACTCTATGGTTGTCTATGCAGAAAATTCCAAAGAATATACAAATATAGAAATTAATGAGAATTTGGCAAGATCACTGGATTAAAAAAAAATCAACTTTAGCTAAAAACAAAATGAAACTAAAAATATACCATATAAAATAGAATCAAAAAGTGCATATTAAGTCCCTAGGAAATATTAACAAAGAAGACATTTATGGAGAAAATTATAAAACTTTATTGAAAGATATGTAAAGATTTTAAATAAATGGAGCTATGTATACTAGGTTCCTAGATTGAAAGACTCAACACTGTAATTTACAAATTCAAAACAAATCCAATAAAACTTCAACACTTTTTTTGTTTGATTTAGAACTTGTCAGTCTAGCTAAGCATAGCCAAGACACTCCTGAGGAAGAAAAATTTGTGGAGATGTTGGAAGTGGAGGTTGGATATCACGACCCTAAGGTTGCAATACTCAGGATTGTACAGCACGGCCACAGGTTAGACCAATTGACCGATGAGTCAGAACAGAAACCACCAACAGCCCCCTCGCCCCCAACACACACACCACATTGATTTATGAAAGAGCCAGTGTTACAGATCAGCGGGGGAATGGATAAACTTGAAAAAGTGGTGATGGGACAACCACTTACCCATACGTTTAAAAAAATGTTACATTGAACTTCTGTCTCATACGTTTCACAAAAGTCAGTTCAGGAAAGACTAAAGATAAGTGTGAAAAGCAAAACTATACAACTTCTACAAGGCAGTAAAAAAATCTCTTCATGAGTTTGGGTAGGAAGTGATCCTCCTCTCACTGCTAATTTGTATCCCACTTTTTCAGATACCAAAAAATAAAATAAAATAAACAAAAAGTTACTTTCGGCGATAACAGTCTATATAAAATTTTACAACTTCCAGAACCCCTTCCTCAAAAGTCACCCAAATTGTCTGTTGCTGCTTTGAACAGGGAAAGTTTTCAGTAGGGATATACATTTTACATGAGACATGTTAAGATCTTTTCACGGGTCAATTCTGACGTGGAGAAAAACAAAACAAAGCCCTAAAAGTTCCAGATTCTCAGTGCCATGATCCACAAACTACAAACAGAAATCTTGGCTTTTTTGAGCAACACCCTCTTGATGTCACCACCAGAAAGCGTGAGCACTGCTACCCAACACGGCCGATTTTAGGGGTGCCAAGGCCACATCATGAGTCTTGATTTCAGAAGTCAGGTAAATACATGCTGAGGGCATCAGGAAAGAAGACAGGATGTTTGGCTTCCCCCGCACTATAAGTCTTCTGAGCCAAAGTGGCTGACGTGTGAATGAAATCAAGAATAATCTTCAAAAACGAGGATAGAAAATCCTACCCCCTTTCAATCCAGCTTCTAAACATTCTGTTAATGGGATTTGACCTTTTCAGAAAAGACAACAAAGTGTCTCGTGTGCTAACAACATAACAACAACAAAAAAAACCCTACATACATCTTTATAAAATTTAAGAAGTATTTCAAACAGTAGAGTCATTAGAAGTACAGAGCTATGAAAAAAAGCCTATTTCACTTGGTATCTCTGGTGCCTTCTGCTTTCTGTGACTGGGCTGTGGAGACATCGTGGGTTTTCGCAGGGCTGAGCGCATCTTTGCCAACATCCGCTTTCCCCTTTCTTCCTTTGGACAGCTTCTCCCCCTTCTTTGCGGGGGCCTTTTTAGGCCTGGCCTCTGGTTTTGGAGGAGCAGGCTTAGCGGACAACCGTGCCGACCTCCTCTGTGGCTCATTCTTCACCTTCACTTTGTCACCTTTAGCATCTTCTTTTGCCTTTCTTTTGGGCATGGTGGCAGCAGTGCTTCGCGGGTGGCTTTGCCTGCCAGAGGGGTTCTTCTGTCTTCCTCACACTGCTCCTGGAAAGATTTATTTAACAAGACACACACAAAAAAGTGTCAATTATAAAGGGAAAGGCTGACAGATGTAACTACGTTAATATTCCAATCTGATTATATTCAAATGAATAATTTGTGTATATAAAGGGTAGCATATAAAATGGAAAAGGATCCATTTTGAGCTGGGCAAAGGTATTCACAACACACAGAACGGACAAAGGATTAGAGTCCAGAAAATATCAAGAATTCCTACAGATTCTTGAGAAAAGGACAAAATGGACATTCTAAAAACGATGGACGCACACGAGGGCGCTGTGCAGTCGCAGAATCCGGGCAGTTCTCCGCGCCGCGGCGCCTGGATGTCGTCTCCCGAGAAGCTGGACGCAGAGAGGGCGCCAGCCCCTCCGATCACTCACGTTCCTCGCCGGGCGCGCAGACCCCCGGCTTCAGCCGGGAAACCGCGTGTCTGGCTGTGGACGCGGAGATGCCCCCCGTCCCGCCGCCCGGGACTATGTTTCTGCACTAAGTCGCCTATTAAACTGGACTCGTCTGCCTCCTCCTTGGGTTGCGGGCTCCTTCTGTGATGGGGGCCGCATTGCGCTTCCTTAACGGTGTGATGGGGACGGGGAAGATGCGCTGAGCGACGGGCGTCGAACAAACTGTCACCAGGCGACCAGTTTCTCAGCTGACGCCCTGCTGTCCTCTGACACAGGGAAAGGCCGAGGGGACAATCCCTGACCCCGCCTGACCCTGGGACCCCTGCCTCCCGACTGCTGTAGCTGGGTCCGCGAATAAAAAGATCTCGGACAAACTGGAACTGAGCGCAGGCCCCAGGGTTACGTCCTGCTACCAAGGGACCCAGCGAAGTGACAAAAAAAAACCGGGGTCTAAGAGGCGAGGATGGGACGGGAACGGAGCGCAGCCGCCCGCGGAAACAAAGGTAGCAGCTCAGTAGGAAAGGCCGGCTCTGCCCTTCTCGCCAGGAGCGCGTCACAAACGCATCATTCATGTCAGGCACCGAGGGAACCTGGGCTATGTGACCTGAGCGACCCGCCTCTGCCCCTTAGATCTAGGGATGGAGACAACAGCAGCGATGGCAACGCTACTGCGGAGGGGACGCGGAGGCCGTCAGGTTGCAATCACGAGACCTGTTTCCCAAAACGCATCGGACGATCCCGTTACCGCGGCCGGACCGAGGCCACCCAGGGCGCAGGTCCTGCCGGAACCGGGCGCGACCACCGTCGTGAACGGTGGGGTCCTGCCGCCTGGGACGCGAGCGCAGGCCCAGGGGAGGGAAGCCTGGGCCCGCCGGCGTCACCTCGGAGGGTGTCCCAGCGGGGACATCTCGGACCCGGGCACGAAGGGGAACCCCCGCCACGATCCCCACCCCCGCGGAGCGCGGGGACGGGAGGCGCCCGGACGCCCCGCACTCACCGAGTGTCCAGGCCGTCCCCTGGTGGCGGGGCCCGGGGGGCGGTCGGGGATCCGCGGGAAGGAAGGCCGCGAGCTGAGGATGCGCTTCCGGGGCCTGGGCCGCGACTCCCCTCGGGTCCGCCTCTGCGGCCGCCCCGCTCCGCACCCACGTCAGCACCACGGTTCGGGGGCGAACAAGACGGGAAAAGGAGGCTCGTGTTTAGGGAGGGTGTGAAATTTTTAAAATAAAGAAAAGGAGGGTTTTAACCAATTCGTTACATAAGGAGGAAAATGGACACGTGTTGTTTCCGCCCGGTTTCGAACCGGGGACCTTTCGCGTGTGAGGCGAACGTGATAACCACTACACTACGGAAACAGGATACCCAGCCCCTCAGCGAACTCACTATTCACCTCACGCATCCCGCCCCTTCTGTGCCCCGCCCCCTCGCTTCCGCGTCGCGCGTCGCTGTGTGCGCGTGCGCCCTGCGCGTGCCCCCAGCCCGACAGTTTATACCGGAAATGACTGGGTGCGGGAGAACAAAAGAGAGGCTTGAACCGCTACAACCGACCGACTCTTCGTTATTATTCCTCAGCCGGAATTTCCACATCTTCATCGCCTCACCTCTGGCTAACGTTACTTCACAGCCGCCCTTCCTTCGAGCGCGGCGCAGCGGGCGGGCGGGCGGCAGACCGCGCAGGTGTCGGCTGCGGGTGGTGGACGCCGCTCCCGCTTCTTAGGAACTTCCTCCTCCGCCGCCGGGGGAACCACCGGAGTTACCACCGGGCTTGGCGAAGAAGTAAAAGGACACCGCGTCCACCGAGCCAGCCAGGAGTCGAACCTGGAATCTTCTGATCCGTAGTCAGACGCGTTATCCATTGCGCCACTGGCCCACGTGGGAGGCCGGCCCCCACGGCTTGTTTTCATCAGAAACCAGGCGGCGGCGCCGGTGCCCGTCTTCCCCCGGGTCTGTGATGCGGCCGAGTGCCTGACCAACGTCCCTCCCAGGTCCGCGCCCTGGAAGACCAGCTCCCGGACCCTGTGAACGGCAAAGAGGCTTTTTCATAGGTCATTGACCGACAGTAACCTCATGGGTGATCCGAACACAAACCCCTAAATGGACAGGTCGTGGTGGGGAGTCACGCCCCCAGTCTATAATTCTTTAGTAAAAGGTTATTTCATCTTCAGCAGGCCCCTGTCCATTGTTCTTGTATATCTAGGTTAACAAGCTTTTGAACCGATGGAATTAATCCCCTTGTTCAGGCCCCTCGGAGGCGTAACCACCCTCCGGGGAGCACGTAGTCCTGTTCATTGTACTGCACCTTGTTTTCTCCCACCTTCACTCTCCATTCCAAATGCAGAAAAGAAGCCACAAATCTCGTTCTCCAGAGCGTTTGAGATCTTGCTCCCCTGTCATATCAGTTTGGTTCAAATACACTCATGAAAGTTCCCTACAGGTTTGACCGTGCTCAGGTGGGGGTTCCTCCGCAGTGTTGGCAGGGGGAGGCAGCCCAGAGCCTGCTCTGCCCCTGCATCACCTCCTTCTGTCCCTCATCATCTGACACAGATTATGGTTCAATAAGTAAAACAAAGGTGATAAGCGTGTGGAGAAAAACAAAGCAAAATCCGGGAAAAGAAATAGAAAAAAGTCCGGCAAGGAAGGTGTGGACGAGAGAGAAGTGCAGATGTTGGGAAGGCCTGGAAGTGGCAGCCTGCTTGGGCCAGTCCAGTAATGTGAAGAGCCAGCGCTGAGTGGACAGGGACAGCAGACCCGGACGTGACCTCCCACCTTGCAGACTTTTGTAAGGACTTTGGCTGCTACTATAGGAAACTGGAAGCTATTGGAGGGTGGCATGATCTAACTTTCTTTCTTGTGTGTTAGGATAAGTTATTTCAAAAAAATTGCTAAGGAAGACTGTGCTAAGCACCTTCCCTGTGTGCTGCTCAGACCGCAGGATGTACATCTCGGCACTGGACACCTTTAAAAAGAACCTCGCCAACTCGCACATGAAGGCTCACTCGTTTGCTTTCTCGGGAAGCACAGTAGTGTCTCTCTGTGCGTTTCAGCCTCTCGATGTTTCTGAAGAGGAGGCATTATCCCCACGCCTGGTAGCGTTGTATTAATAAGTTGAGGGCTACTGAACAGATGTGGTAAAACTGCCTGACAGTGAGAATATATATACTGAGATTAGAAAATAATTGTTTTCAGTTGGTGAGGTCGGAACAATCCTTAAGAAAAATACCCATGTTCCTGCTCTCATTAAAGCAGACCATGGTAGATTCTTCCCTAGACCACAGAACAAGAGTCATCTGACCTGGCTTCATACTATTTCCCCTAGGGAAGTTTGGTGCACTCCATCATGGAATAATAGTTTTAAATATATATGAAAAGATAAACCCATAGGATTTCAAAGGGAAACCGATCATACTGAAACATGTTCTTCAATATTAAAAAATGGCATAGTAGTATTTGTACTCCTTTATTAGTGCACTAAGTGACCATATCAGCAGGAGATCTGATAAATACATTTTAAAGCAGTAATGAGCAAAATGATATTTTTAAAAATGACATTTTAAGAAATTTAGAAAAAAAAAATTTTTTTTTAAGAAAACGTGGCCTGACCAGGCAGTGGTGTAGTGGGTGGAGCACCGGCCTGAGACAATGAGGACTCAGGTTCGAAGCCCGCTTGAGCGTGGGATCATAGACATGACCCCAAAGTTGCTGGCTTGAGCCCAAGATCGCTGGCATATATGAGAGAGCAATCAATGAACAACTAAGGTGCTGCAACGAAGACTTGATGCTTCTCCTCTCTCTCCCTTCCTGTCCATCTGTCCCCATCTGTCTCTCTTGCTAAAATAAATAAATAAATACATAAATACATAAATAAATTGTGATTTTCAATAGTGATAAAGTCAAAACTGCTGAAATACAACTGTGATTTGTTGCCTATAATTATAATGGAAGAAGAATACACAAAATTTCAGTTTTTACTTGTGTAGTCAAAAATAAAATGATATTTTTCCACTGAAATTCACAGACTACCCCTTTTCCAGTTTCTGTCCCAAGCATATGGAAAATAGCGCTGTCTGCCGCTCCCACCTTTTTTTACTTTATCATCAGAGTCTGTGAAATAGCAGTCTGCACCTTCTCCAATGTCAGGTGTGTGGAACAAAGCCAACGTGAGGACTTTCCGTGCCCCTTTATGGTCACACTAGGAATTAAGTAGGAAATAAGTTTCACACCCTGATTTCTGGACATGATTGCTGTAAGTCTCAAGACTTCTTCCCAAGACTTACCTCTAGCTTGATTAAAAAAAAAAAAAGCAAAGAAACCCCTTTGACTTCTCAGAATTTCTGTACAAATTTTGATTGCTGCCAGTCAAAGGAAAAACCCAAACCACGTACTGTACGCATGCTGTCTTTCTGATATTCTGCCACAGTTTGGTTAAAGCCATTAGGAGGTGTTACTGTGCTGTTTATAATTATACTGGCTCCAAGCAGACTAATGATATGATGATGCATCTTATAATATTAAAAAAATATACTGCTCACAAAAATTAGGGGATCAGGGAACATACCGATACTCCAGTACTTACAGCCTTTTGTATAGTGCATTTTCACCAATGAAATAAAAGTTGGTTTTGCATCTCACTTGCATAATTGAACAACTTTCTTTGACTTGTCGTTTGCTTTTTTGATGTTCTTGTTTAATAAAAAAGATCAAATGCTTCTTTTTTTTTATCACTTCATATTCATTTTGAAACATCCCCTAATTTTTGTGAGCAGTATAGGTACTTACTTCATGGAGTTTCAATCAAACTGTGTGTTGAGTTCATTGTCTTTCATATTTTAATGAAAACAAGAAATCTAGCAGCCACGCTGCCCCCAATCATATATGTAGGCCGAAGTCAGTGCCTGATAGTCTGATAGAGAAATTCTTCAAATATTGATACAGTTTAGAAATACTGAAATGTTGATCTCAGCATTATCACCATGGCAACAGATATTAAGCAAGACAGCAAATCATACTTACAGGTTTCATTTGGGAAGATACTTTCACAGCTATGGCGACAACTTGTACACTGTTCAGGATTTCACTAAAGCCATTTGTTTAAATTATATTCCCAAGGACCATACAGAGCACAGAATACATTGGGAACAGTTACAAATACTCACATAAGCCCTCACAACAAAGTAGAAATTCATGCTAATGCTCTCAATTTGATATGTTATCAAAACAGAGCCTTTGGACAAATTTTAGGACAGAAAGTATCTGTCCTGTAGCTGCAGAGTAGAGGGGATCACTCTGTATTTCTTTCCAATACTAGGTTTTAAGTAAGAAACCTTGTATTTTTAAGGTGCAACTCTGGAATAGCTATGTAGAAGCAGGCAAGTGGAATCCAATTTTAGGGAAAGACTTGTGGTAAGGAATGACTGGAATTTTAATTAAAAACCGCCAGAGAACGGATAGCTTGCTTCCTGCACGAGCCAGTTCTTGGTGCTGGAAGCGATCTGGTGTCAATGTGTCGCACGGTCCAGAGGCGTGTCTTCGTGTGAATGTAGCCGGTCCCCTCCCCTGATTCTCTCTTTCTGCGCCCACCCCGCGCCGGGCGGCTATTTTCCTACAGCTGAGCGTTTTCTTTTGGGGCGAGAAGCAGGTTTATTTTTAGGATCTGGGGGAAACATCTTGGTGGCTCCTGACCTCCGTACAGAAAAAAGAAAGAAATGCACAGAACGAAAGCAGACATCTCCCTCTTTCCTCATCGATTTGGACAGGAGCCGGCGTGCGGGCTCCGTGGCTTAGCTGGTTAAAGCGCCTGTCTAGTAAACAGGAGATCCTGGGTTCGAATCCCAGCGGGGCCTTTCTCTGTCCTTTTCCTTTTCCGCCCTCAACAAAGGGGAGGGATGATCAAAGTGAATTCTGAAAGGTGAATTTCCCCTGTGGGGTCTCGCAAGTGTTTCACATAGGTGTAAGGATAGACGTTCAAGTTTACAAAATCAGGACACAGAGATGAAATTGTTCTCTTGGAGAAAATCTCCATCTTTTCTGTTCTTACATTTTTTCCCTACATACCTATTTTCAGCAAGTACAATAGAAAGCAGGGAAAGCAGAAGGCAAAGTCACCAGACCGCAAACAATATCACAGTCTCTGCTCATTCTATGCTCTTTCCCAGAAAAATCCCAAATGGATGCCCTCTCACAAGCTGCAGGTTATGTTTTTAGAAAGGAATGATTGAGAACCTGCTGTGGAGAAGGCTGCATCATCTCCCTTCTCAGCAGCCACCAAAACCAGATTGTGTAATACACAACAGGTGCAAGGGCCCGGGGTGTCTTGCTGCTTGTTCTGAATTTATCTAGCTGTACACTGAAGATTGGTGGACTTTTCTGAATGGATGTTATACTTCAGTAAATAGTTAAACAGAACAAAATAAGGGATGAGTAAGTAGTTTTTGTGTCTACTAAACCCAGCAAAGAAGGCGCTTGATACCAACCAGGCTTTCCCCACAGCAACTTGTGTAAACACCCCCGAAAGGTTTCTGAAATCACAGTTATCACTGATTCTGCCTCAGGGGATGAAGACAATGTATTGATATTTGGCTTTGACAACGTATTTGGCAAGGCAACATTTCTTCTCTTTTGGAAGATTCGGGAATAGAGCCAGAATAACCGAGGTAATTTCCTCCAGGCACTGGCACCTGGTGTCGGCCGGAAAGGGCACCCCCAGGCTCATCAGATAAAAGTCTTCCTCAGCTTCAGCCTCGTGCCCAGAAGCTGAAGCTAGGGGAAAGAAGGATACAGATGTTTCCTAAGAATCTGTCACCAGCTCAGGACTGCGCCTGGTGACCATTTTCCTTGAAGGGGAAAAGGGAAAGAGTTAGGGGAATCGCAGAGCTGATTAAAATCTGTGGCCGGTTTTCTTACTACTCTTAGCGAGAGGTTCCTGAGGTCGTCACCCTGTCTACTCTGGGTGAGGTTTCACATACACGTTGCAAAATGCACATCACACACCAAACCAGCAAAGCAACTACCTTTTAAGTGAATACTTTTAAAGCAGGGATAAATCGTGTTCTTCTCCCAGGGTTGGCGGGTGGCATACGGCGGCCAGTGTGGGGTGAGCAGTGTTTGAGGCAGGCCGAGGAAGAAGGACACTGGAGACGCACGTGCTGACAGGCACACTCTGACCCTTTGCCTTAAGGTCAGGATCCTCGTTTAGGGCAACACAACGAAAGGTGGGTGTTTCACTGAACGATGAGGGCCTTCAACAGTGGTTCCAAAGGTCACTCCAGTTTCTTTGTTTCCCAGTTACAAGACAATTACCATTAAAGTTTCCCCTAACATTTCCTCCTCCTGGAAAAGCACTGTGAAAATTCCAAGAGTTACATTTTTAGTGCTGGAAATGGAGTCACCACCCAAACAGGGCTGAGGGCGACCGCCTTTTTGTAAATGTGTGCACCATCATGGGACAGCAGGCCCTGAGCCCGCGAGCCCCGGGGAGCCGCTGCTGTCAGGCCCAGCGTGGGTCCTGGGTAAAAACAATGGTGCTGCTTGGCAAGCAGCATTCCCACGCAGGTTTCTTTCCTCCGTTTTTGCTTCAGTTCCACGTGTTGGAATAAAAATAAGGAAGGTGCAGGGGCTGCTTTCGTCAATCATACAGACTCGTTTATTAGGTTAAGACCACAGGCGACCTCTCTCCTGAACACCGGAGAAGTACAATCGAAGTGGCAGGTGTGAGCATGGGTAAATTTGCTATCCATTGGTCAGACAAGCCACAGGGATAAGGAAAAAGCAGATAAAGCAGATACAGACAGGAGCGATCAGGCCAGCTGTGCTGAGCAGAGACACGGCATTCAGGGGACCCAAGGGGGAGCACGTGGTAGGAAGGCCGCCAGGGGAGAGAGTGCGTGGGCACGGTGTGGAATTCGAGGGCAGCGGGTGCTAATTGAGGGTGTGTGTTTGAGGAGTTAAACAGGATGTTGGGATGAGGGCTGAGGGGGCCCAAGGCTGAGATGGTGGCTGATGAAGTGGTGATATCACTGAAGGATGATTCCTGGAAATGACTCTGAATGGAGAGATTCTAGATTGGAAGGGGGAAGGGAAGTGGAAACCATGGAGCCCACAAAATGAGGGTGGGGTGACCCCCCCAGGCAAGGGAGCGACAAGCTGGTGCAGAGAGGAATAGGGTCTGAGAGACAGCTGTGCACACAGCTTTGAGATTTGTCTAAACTTCTCTGCCCTGTTCTCTTTCTGACACGGGGCCTTGCTCAGGGCATCTCTTCCCTGCTCCCCCCTTGCCAGCTGCTCAGATCCTGCAGCAGTAGGGTCTGATTCCTCTACCCTGTAAAACAGGCTTAGGAAATTTGAGATACAGGCCCTCACACTCTAGGGGCAGTCCAGCTGTTCATTACTGACCTGGGGTCACCTCACTTTGCTCCACCATAATGTCCCCTCTATGTTACTTTATGGGGTTTCTCAGCTTTGGGTCCTGTGTTCTCAGAACCCTTTGGGGTTTCTGCTTTCCGGTTCCTCTAAATACTCCTCTCTAGCCTGGACACCAAGATGTTTCTGTCGTAACCCCATGACAGCCTAACCCCATCTTGATCCCTGAGCTGCCTTTTGAGTTCGTTTCAAGTCCTTCCCTTAAGGATTTTTCCAAAAGGGGTAGCAGAACAGAAGTAGTGGAAGAGTCACCTCTATTGCCCCTGGATGTCGGTACAGAAACAGATTGGGAAGGCCCTACACCCTACACTCTCTAGCAGCAGCAACGCAACCCTCCCAAGACAAATCCATCACTACCAACAAGAAACAACGGAGCCGTGTGAAGCCGGCAGCTGAAGCCTTGTGGGGTGGTTGCAGACAGGGGTCAGAGCAAAGGGAAAAAGCTAAGCCGGGATGTTTTTAAGGTGCCTCTTGGTTGGGCTGGGTAGAGATTAGTTTAGAATGAAGCATTTCTATGTCCCCAGAGGCAGTATCCTGCCCCATGGGGCACAGTGGGATTTCCTTAGAAGGGTCCTGGGCATCAGCAACTACTGTGACTCCCTCAAGTTCATCAGTGATCGGGCAGATGGTCAGGGGCTTTTTACCACAGGACCACAGGCAGAAGAATGGTCGGAGGGGGCCAGAGAAAGAGGCTTTGGAGTAAGTGTAGATACGGGACCCATCCATCATGTTGTAGAAGACAATGTCTCCTGACTCATAGTCCAGGAAAATCCCCACCCGGCGGGGGGGTCCTGGCAGGGGAAGTGGGGTCCGCTGGGGGGTCAGGGCCCAGTATCCATTTCCATACAGCTCCACAGCCCAAAACCCATTCTCAGGAGTCAGGGGGTCGAATCCTTTCTTCATCACATCCTCCCTACACACCCCAATTGCCCAGTCAGTCCTGTCTCCCACCTCCACCTCCCAGTAATGTCTCCCCGAGGTGAAGGCTTCCCGACCCAACACGCAAGGCCAGGAATCAAATCTCTCTGGTTTCTCAGGCAGTTCCTGGCGTGCATCTTCCAGCCGGACAGACTTGGAGTCCCCGTACAGAAAGAGGTGGGGGTGGGCAGTGTCTGGATCCAGAGTCACGTCCACTAGACACAGAGAAGAAGGGGGTCTGAGCATGAGTGAATGCAAGAGGCTACACGACCAGTCCTTCCTTCTCCAAGGGGATAAAGCACCAATTTAGGAGCTGATAGCTCTCCTTTGAAGAGAGTTGTTGGGTCTGCTCAGCTGTTTCTGTTTCCCTCTTTCCACCAACAGCCGAGGGGTGACATGTGAGCTGACTGTTCCCAGTGCCTAATGCCCTGTGTCTGACAGGGCTTGTCTCCTAGTCATCTCCCAAGGACCAATCATGTGCCTCACTAAAAGGTGGTGGTGCTTTCATCTGCAAGTATTCCAGGACTTTGAATCCCTGGGAGCTCCTTGAGAAATTGAGAGCCACTGACCTGCATGCAATGTAGCTTTTTTCCACTCTGCAATGAAAGAGATAGACAGTTATTGGCAGGTTTTATTTTTTTAAAAAAAAAAAGAAAGAAAATCTCAAGGGTGAAATAATGACAAGACAGAACTTACTGAGCTCCTTTAGAAGTTTCTCTGGAAAACAAACAGAAATACCTAATGACCTTCTATAGCGGACATGATGGGCGGGACAAAACTGGTGTGAAAAACACACAAAGGAGTAACTGTTAAATCATGACTAGCCGATTGCTGAAACAGTATCAGTAATGAAGAACAAGGACTGTTTTGTTTTCTGAGAAATAGAAAGGAAGTTCCTACTGGCTTGGGATCAGATCTTTAAGCATTACTGGGAAACCAAGGTAAAAGTGAGGACTGAGCTTCAGGTGAGAAGCCAGCAAACATCAGGTGTCATATCTGTTAGAACTGGTTCTGAACCCTCCTGCACCCAAACCTCTGTTCTTCCTCAGACTGAGTGTCAGTGACTTCAGGAGTCTCCTAATGCCCTCTGGCTTTCAGAATTCTAGAGTCAAACACTTTCATCGGCAGGTAGTCACTCAGAAGCACTCCTGACAAGTAGCCTGGGATTCTGTGACTTACCTGTAGAGCTGAATTCACCCCTTCTCTGTCTGGATCTTTCCTTGTAGAGCCTCCAGATGAAAAATATGGATCCGATGGTGAGAATTCCTAGGACCATCAAGATGACAGCCACAGCCACCATCCAGGGAGTCAGCCTTGGGAAGAAAGGAGCTAAAACAAAATCCCCCAAAAGAGAACATTGGTTGAGAAACTGAGCAAGTTCACCTCCTCTTCTAGTTCCAAGGGGACTTGGAAGGTGGGGTGACCTAGACCTCTCTCATTCCTCCCATGCCAAAAAGAGCCCCTCCAAATACCCCTCTATTTTTTTTTTTTTTTAAGTTTGATCTTAGGTAGGAAAGAGCAGAGAAAGAGAGGAATGAAAATGAACAAAGGTCACTTTGGGACTGAACGTGTGAAGGAAAGGGGGAAAAAATGGACTAATTCATGTTGATATGAAAATTCTTCCCTAATGATCAATGTTGGGTCTGGGCACCAAGGGAATGAGGGAAGTAAACCAGGAAGGGGAAAGGCCCAGTCTGTGCGCTACAGCACAGGTCTCAGTGACCACAGGATAAGGAACAATTCCTTCCGGGGCCAGAGGCAGTGTGTGGGGAACAATGAGGAGATTCGCTTTCCTGAGGACCCAGGACGGGGCGGGGAGAGAGGAGCCGAGGAGGAAACAGGAGAGCTTAGTCTTCCTGTTTGCTCAAGGACAGAGTCTCTGGATGAGGAAGGCCTCCAGGGGCAAAGCTCTAGCTAAGATTCTACCTCCTAAGAAGGAAAATCTAGAATTTCTCTGAGGTCTGGGTACAGTGTATGCCTTCAGACTCTTGACCCTTCAAGCAAAGTTGGTGGTTCTCCCTCAAGTCAGTGAGCAGGGTTCTAGGTGGAAAAAGTGAACCCCCCCCCTCCCGTGAGCTCATGCTGAGCAGGTATCCCAGCTGATGTGGCCCCGAACCTGTGTCAGATAGCAACCCAGTTTTGGTTTCACAGACCTGGTATGGAAACCTCTACTGCCTTCTCCTGGCCCAGAAGGGGGTTCTGAATACAGCAGGACACGTTCTCCACGGAGGCGTCCCTGATGATCACTGACGCTGCCACAGAGAACAAGCCTTCCTCATCAGGATTCCTGGACTCCGACATGGATGCAAACTTCTCTCCTGTGGCTCTTTTCCACTGCACCTGGGGCTCTGGGAACCATCCCACTGAAGTGCACTCCAGCCGGGTCTCCCCAGTCTCCTGAACTTCCATATGAATGTGAGGTTCGGAGCCCAGAGCTGCGGAGAGAGAGACTGGTCTTTCTCCTTCAGTGGCCACCCTTCTGAGAGAGCCTTATAACCACAGGACTGCGTAGTTTGAGAACAAAATGCACAAAGGGGATGGAGAATGAGGGGGACTCCTCTCCATATTTCCTGACACAAGGAAACTGAAGTGTCAATACAAGGGATTTCATAACCTCATCAGATAGGGACGCCATGTTGGGATTTAGTGGTTGAAATGTGGGCAGGAGTTTGATGGGCAGACATAGAATGTCAAGACCAATGACTAAGGATGGACCAGTGGTCTAGGCTGGGAGCTCCAGAGATGAGAAGGAGCTCTGTGGTTGGAAGTATTATGAGAAGGCTTTGGGAAAGAGGAGAATGGACATTGGGTATTTAAAGATGAATAGAGAAGGAGTCTTCTTGAGGAGAAGGAGCTGAAGGCCCTTAGCACTGAGATCCTCGCTGACATTTTAAGCTTCCTTTACCCATGATACTGATTCAGAAATTTTCTGAAATGATTTCAACTTCATTTCTCTTAAACAATTATGTCCTGACATAAATCAACACCTGCTTTTCTGGTTTCTTCAGCCTAATTATTTTCTTATACTTTCACAGAGTACAGAAAGACAAAAAACAAAAAACCATCCAGCTACCAAGAAGAGTCCTTAAACACATGTCCATGACTATCGGTTTCAATCCATATCCCAAGTTTGTGTGTGTAAGTGAGAATATGTGTTCTCCTCATGAAAAGGGCAGCCACTTTCAGCAGATTCTCAAGGTTGCCTGTCATTCATAAAAGGTGACGATGACAGTTTTATGATATCAAACCTCTAGGGTTTTACAGTACATTTTGGAGACAATTTCCTAAAAAGGAAATGTGCCCTGGCCGGTTGGCTCAGTGGTAGAGCGTCGGTCTGGCGTGCAGGAGTCCCAGGTTCGATTCCCAGCCAGGGCACACACAGGAGAAGCGCCCATCTGCTTCTCCACCCCTCTCCCTCTCCTTCCTCTCTGTCTCTCTCTTCCCCTTCGGCAGCCAAGGCTCCATTGGAGCAAAGAGGGCCCGGGCACTGAGGATGGCTCCATGGCCTCCACCTCAGGTGCTAGAATGGCTCTGATTGCAACTGAGCAACGCCCCAGATGGGCAGAGCATCGCCCCCTGGTGGGCATGCGGGGTGGATCCCGGTTGGGTGCATGCGGGAGTCTGTCTGCCTCCCCGGTTCCAACTTCAGAAAAAAAGAAAAAAAAGAAATGCATGCTGCTCACGATGCAGCCTGTTATGAGCCAGGAACTCAGATTTCACCCAAAGTTTTCAAACTTTACACACAAAGGGGAATATTCTTGTATATCATCCATTGCAGAGCAGTAATAATATAAGTATAGAATGCTTTTAGAGTGGACAGCCTCTCAGATATTGTCTAATTTGACTTCAATCTTTGCAAAATCTTCCTAGTTTTTACAGTAAGGAGGAAACGGGTTGGGAGAGATCTCCTTGCTGCCCACCCAGGCAGTGGGGAAGTCAGACCTCTGCACGGTCCACCCGAAGGCTTACCCTGTTCCTTGTTGTTTCACCCCGAAATCTGGCTTGAAGCAACAAAGGGGAAGAAAAGCAAAACCTCTTCTAGGCAGGTTAACAAGCAGCCATGCTTTATGATCTCAGGAGTGCAGGGGACACTATTTGGGATATTAACCCGCAAAGCAGCCTGGAGGTGTGCACGGAGACGCTCACGGGAGCCGGCGGTGATGGTGAAACCTGACACAACGTGAACGCTCAGTTCTGGGACTCGATCAAGAACGTGGGTGGTGTACTAGTAGTGTTCTAGAGCCTTCCCTCTGCCATGGGCTTAATTAATAAAATTATCCTAAACTCGAGAAGACAAGACAGGAGATGCGTGAAAGGAATTTCTATATAAGAAAGGCAATTTGCTGCGCCACTGAGCCTCAAACCCCTTCCCACTCGCCTCCCACTCGAGGCCTGCCAGCCCCTTCCAGCCGGAAAGGGATTCGGGGAACGTCTGAATGTTGCAAAGAGACAGAACCAAGAAGACGGCCACCGCGCGGGCGTCGCGGGGAAAGGCCCCCGCCGCACTCACCGGCCACCTGCAGGCGCGCTCTGGCCTCTCCGTGGCTGTCGTCCTGCCTGAAGGAGCACCGGTACTCCCCGGCGTCCGAGGCCTGGACCCCGCGGATCCTGAGGGCCACGCGGCCCTCGGCGAGGCCCTCCTGCACCAGCGAGGCTCTGCCCCGGTACCGGGCCATCTGCTCCGCGTCCTGCGCGCGCCCGTCTCGGTGCACCAGCACCGCGAGGGTCTCCTGCTCGCGCAGCCAGCGCAGCTCCACGTGCTCCGCGCTCACGTTCGGGGACAGGCGGCAGGGCAGCTCCGCGTCCTCACCCACGACGGCCAGGATGGGCTCCGGGGGCCCCACCACGTCCAGGTGAGCTGCCAGAAAGCCGGACCGGTCAGACAGAGTGGGGACACGGGGGTGAGGGCTGGCCGAGACCAGGCTCCCGCCGGGGGCCACATCTCCGCCACGATTCCTCTTGTTCCCGGGACGGCCCGACGGAGCCCACCGGGGGCCCAGCGGGAGTCCCCAGGGAGAGCCGGAGGGGGTCGTTTAGGTTTGCTGAGACGCCTCGGCCCAGCGCAGAGACAGAGCGGAGGAGACTCACCTGCGTCCAGCCCGGGCAGCTGGAGGAGAATGAAGGCGAGCAGACTCCCGGGCAGCCAGGGGCTGGGGGAGACGGCCATCTCGCGCCTCTGCGGGAGTCTCGGGGTCCGGCCTAGGCGACAACGGACAGGAGGTTCCCCGGGCGGTCTTCCTCTCGGGGGGGCTCCAGTCCTTACTCAGAAGCCGCCCCAGGCCCCGCCGCTCCCCAGTGTCCAGTCCAGCTGCCCGCCCGCCCCCCACCCTCGTGTCAAGTTTGTGTAAAACCACGGAAGGGAGTCCTGGCCGGGTGGCTCCGTTGGTTGGCACACCCCCCTCATAAACTCCCCTCCACACACCGTGGATGTGGGTTTGATACCCGGTCAGGGCACATACAGGGATCAACCAATGCATGGATGAGTGGAACAGCAAGACGATGCTTTTCTCTCTCTCCCGCCCCCTTTCATTTCTCTCTAAAACAAACAAACACCAAAATGGGCCCTAAAACCCTTAGGAGGCTGGAACTGTGGGACATAGTGCCCATTAATGGGAGGCATATAATGAACAAATTTTGGAACCAGTGTCCTGAAAAACAAACAACAAAACCAACAAACTCTTCTTCACAGCACAGTAAGCTGGTCTGTGCCTTTAGCAGAGAGGATATAGATGAGGCGATGGAAGCGGAGGTAGAGTCCCCGGAATGAAGTGGAGGACGCAGGAAACGTTGGGAGGAGAGGGACAGGCCAGGAGCAGAGGACAGCGAAGGGTGTGGATTGCAGAGCGCCTGGGACTTGGGAGAGAGGAGCCAGAGGGAGAGAAAACGCATCCTGGATGAGAGGAGTCGCAGAGACTGACCTGGGATCTTGCAGGAAAAGGCACTGACCAGCCACTGCTACCAAGTGAGAAGCCTGGTAGAGGCCCCGGGGGCAAAATTAAAGCCAGCGGGAGACGGAAGGGGGAAGTGCTCTCGGGACTGCCTGCCCCCCCCCTTCCCCCCATGTATTTACTTTGGAAAAGGAGTTGGGAGTTTTCCAGCAATGGGGCAGCATCTTTCTTTGGACTTGTGGTCTGCTGCTCAGAGAACAGGATCTATCTACACTGATGAGCTGGATTAACCAAATGAGATGGAGTGAAAAAAGAAAGGGGGTCAAGAGAACTCTGGGATGGGATGTGAAGCCTCGGTTCTTTTATCTCTAAAATGGGAATATTGTTAATAATGACATTCTTCAGATGTTGAAATGTAACCAGCGAGTTCCACAAAGACACCAAGTCCAGATGAATGTTTGAAGAGTTTATTATCAATAATTAGCTGGCTAGCTATGTGGGGCACAATCCCAAATCATGTAGGGCCTCATACAGTTCTGAGTGTGCTTTTATACAAAATCAAGTACTGGTTGGAGTTGGTAAGGAGGGGCTGGTGATCCCTTTGTCTAGAGCAGGAGTCGGGAAATTTTTGGCTGAGAGAGCCATGAACGCCACATATCTTAAAATGTAATTCCATGAGAGCCATACAATGACCCATGTATGTTAGGCATTATCCAATAAAAATTTGGTGTTGCCTGACCTGTGGTGGCGCAGTGGATAAAGCGTCGACCTGGAAATGCTGAGGTCGCCGGTTCAAAACCCTGGGCTTGCCTGGTCAAGGCACATATGGGAGTTGATGCCTCCAGCTCCTCCCCCCTTCTCTGTCTCTCCTCTCTCTCCCTCTCTGTCTCTCTCTCTCTCCTCTCTAAAAATGAATAAATAAAATAAAAATTAAAAAAAAAATTGGTGTTGTCCCAAAGGACAGCTGTGATTGGCTCCAGCCACCTGCAACCATGAACATAAACGGTAGGAAATGAATGGATTGTAATACATGAGAATGTTTTATATTTTTAATGTTATTATTATTTTTTTTATTAAAGATTTGTCTGCGAGCCAGATGCAGCCATCAAAAGAGCCACATCTGCCTCGTGAGCCATAGGTTCCCGACCCCTGGTCTAGAGGTATACGTTACTCTAATGACTATAACGTGAGTCCAAGAATAGACATTCTTGATTAAGGTACCTAAACATTTTTTTCTAAGGTTTTCAGATAAGTTCTATCTTCTTTGCTCTGTGTGGCAAGTGGATCCACACACCCTTTCAGAGAATGCTAGGAGTCAGCTAAACCCAGCTGCCCTTGTAAGCCAGAAAGCTCTTGCATTCTTCTCTTCCCTTTCTCCACAGAAAGGAGGGGGTAAGAGGCCTGACTTTTCCTCTTTAAAATGGCATTGCTAATGCTAAGTTTTACAGTTCCTTGGCACCTTATTACACAGAGAGGTCTTGGGAGGATGCCATGAGATTAAGTCTGTAAAGCACTTAGCATACAGTAAGGATTTAGAAGAGGGTAAGCCTGTATTATTGTCTTATTTCTGTGGGTTGAGATATAAGGTAAGCCCTGAGTATGTGTAAGTGATTCAGTTTTCAGGACGAAAAGCATTGCCTCCCTAGGAGCAATTCACGAGGCCCGTGTTCCTCATTGGAGGCTAACCCTCTTATTGTCATGGAAAAACTTAAAAAATGAAAAAAACATTTTTTAAAAGTAGAAATCACCCATAATGTCACCAATTAAGAATCACCTCTAGGCCCTGGCCGGTTGGCTCAGCGGTAGAGCGTCGGCCTAGCGTGCGGAGGACCCGGGTTCGATTCCCGGCCAGGGCACACAGGAGAAGCACCCATTTGCTTCTCCACCCCTCCGCCGCGCCTTCCTCTCTGTCTCTCTCTTCCCCTCCCGCAGCCAAGGCTCCATTGGAGCAAAGATGGCCCGGGCGCTGGGGATGGCTCTGTGGCCTCTGCCCCAGGCGCTAGAGTGGCTCTGGTCGCAACATGGCGACGACCAGGATGGGCAGAGCATCGCCCCCTGGTGGGCAGAGCATCGCCCCATGGTGGGCGTGCCGGGTGGATCCCGGTCGGGCGCATGCGGGAGTCTGTCTGACTGTCTCTCCCTGTTTCCAGCTTCAGAAAAATGCAAAAAAAAAAAAGAATCACCTCTAAAATAAAAAAGAATCACCTCTAAAATTACTCACAGTCTGGCATATTTTCTCCCAGTCTTTATTTTATGATCATACACATTAAAAAACAAAACAAAACACCAGAATAGATAAGGCTTTTGCATAATTGAAAACATGGTTAACAGCTATATGCAACCATGTTTATAGGTTCATATATTTCCTAAGATTGAGGACATCTTCGGGGTTTTTTTTTATCTATTATAAATAGTGCACAGGAAATGTCTTTCTCGCCTAATCCCTGTCTACACTGCTGAATGGATTAAATTATTATTTCACTATGCATCGACATCATAGAGGCTGGTCACTTTTCATACTAACCATTAAATACATTCTGAAAGTGAATTCTTCAAGCCAATTGTCCATTTTTTAGATTTTTTTTTTCTAGACAAGTTCTGGTGTCGTTTCTTATCAATCTGTATGAGTTTTTTTAAAATTGAAGATGTCAACTCTATATTTGTGGCAAAAATCCTTCACCACTACAGTTTGTTCTTGGCATTTTAATTGAGACCATGATTAAGACCCAACAAAAGACTGATGCACCAGACTGCCAGGAGAATGACTTCCCAAATTCTAATCTGATCACGTCACTTTTTGCCTGAAAGTCCCGGCATATCTCCGTAGTGATTCCAGCACCAAGTACAGGCACCTTAATCTGCTCAAGAAAATGCTGGAGAATCTGGTGTTCTTCCGTGTCCTTCTTTTCCTTCATTTTCTCCAAGAGCCGACCTAACCATTGGCAGAATTTGGATGGAGATGTGTTTGTCTCAACCCACAACACCCTCTCAAGCCTTAAGAAAGTAGTGTGTCTCCCCCTCTTCCCAGCTGCAGCTTTCTGTGAACTGTGGGAATGCCCTGGAGACGGCTCTGGCTGGGGCTTTTGGGTTTGTCTCTTTTGCATGTGGTTAAACCAAGCTAAGACAAAGGACTGGGTGAAGGGCATTGTATACAGCACCGTGTTCTCTGGCTTGCTACTGAGCTCTGTGGTCCCTCGCTCTTCCCCGAGCACACACTGTTGGCTCACTGGTAATAATCAGATATGACCCCATGATGTGTTGACATTGTAACAATGTCGTCACTCCCCTATTAACCAAGCCTGTGTTGAGTTGAATTTATGTGCACTGTGCTCCACAGAGACTGTGTATGTGACGGGCAGGGAGGGAAGTGAGGAGGCCCCGAGATTGGTTTCTCTGCGGAAGAGAGACAGGTGTGGGGTTGGGGAGGTGAAGTATGCCCTGGGGTCAGGTTGAGTAGAGACATCTCTGAGTCATATTCCCGGAAATGCTTTTGAAACAGGAGAGTTCCTAGAATAAACAAAAGGGAAAGATAAGGAACTTAGAGAAGCCAATAAAGTGAGGTTGGACTGAGCAAGGGAGAACCAGGAGGATGCAGGGAGGACCTGGGAGGTCTGGAGCACTCTGCGTGCTCCCCACAAACTACCCAGTTCAGCCTCTCCCTGTCACCTGGTGGGGAAGAGCCTCCAAGCAGGGCTACACTCACTCCCTGAGGGACTAGATCCAGAAAACAGGAGGATACAGAGTTTAGAAAATTTAAGAGCCAACCATGAGCTTATTCATGTTTTCTTCTTGATTTTGCTGTTGTTCTTGTTCCCACCTCAGACCTGGTCTTAGTCTGAGTTCCCTCAAGAGCAGACCCTGAGACAGAGATGCAGGCAAAAAACTTATTTGGGACGTGATCCCAGAAAACACTGTGGAGAAGTGAGGAAATGAGACAGGGAGGACCCAATAAAGGATGAGGTAAAAAAAACCTGGACACATGTGGGCACCTGGGGCTCAGTCTCTCTGGGGACTCTCTGAGAGACCATGTGGAACTGGAAGCCGCCATCTCAGAATTGTCACTGAGGGATGAGAACACAGGGTTTATCCACAATCCAGGTCCTCACTGGCTGAGGATCTTCTAGAATGAACACCTGCAGGTGTGTATAGGGGGTGAAGTTGGGCGTGGGCAGGCATTGAGGTGAACATAAGCACTTTCTTTCTAAACCCAAAAAATCTTGTTCAAGTTGTGGGCTAGTAGAGGGTTGGGGGAGATATGAGTGGGTTCAGGGAGGGGCTGGGGTGGAAACTAGAGACACATAACAGCGACAGCAGCTCTTATTCAGAAACTATGAGAGAAAGATGTGAGGATGCCGAGTGAGAGGCAAAAACCTTGTCTTTCCATCAGAAGGTGGCACTCCAGTGCCCTCCGGATCCAG
This sequence comes from Saccopteryx bilineata, assembly GCF_036850765.1. Lineage (NCBI taxonomy): Eukaryota > Metazoa > Chordata > Mammalia > Chiroptera > Emballonuridae > Saccopteryx > Saccopteryx bilineata. Next base: position 80,924,154 of record NC_089500.1, on the reverse strand, counting down.
GACGTGGGAGCGAACAAGGGCTTCCTCCTCTGCCAGCAGGTGGGCTGGTTGAGTACAGCACCCCTCCACCCACACGAAGTTCCCTTCTTGTGCCTCACAAACCCCAATCGGGCCATTGTGTACATTTCTTCTAGAATAATCTTCCCAAGGCACATTTCTTAACATTTCCTACATAAGCCTGAATGCTTTCTCTGCAGGCCTCTCATTCCCTTGTGACTCAACCTGACACTGCAGTTAGCACACTGACAGTGTCCCCACCAGCAATTACTCCAGGACTGGGACTCTGTCCCCACGCCATTCCCTTCACCTGAATTGTTCCTTCACATCTGCTCCTGCAAGAACACTTCCAGATGTTCCCAGCCTGGAGTGTCCTCAACTTCTTCCAACAGCCAGCAAGGAATGCCAACCTGGGTCCCACCACTGCAGGAAACTCGCTTCTGCCAATAATCAGAATCTAGCAAGATAAAGACTCTTCCCTGGATCCCGCAGAAAGGAACCCACCACTGCAGGAAACTCGCTTCTGCCAATAATCAGAATCTAGCAAGATAAAGACTCTTCCCTGGATCCCGCAGAAAGGAACCCAGCCTGCAGACACCTTGGTTTCAGCCCAGCGGGAGCCATGTTGGACTTCTGACCCACAGAAATGTGAGGTAATAAATCTGTGTTGTATTAAGTCATGAAATTTGTGGTATTTATTATGGCAGCAATACACAACTAATAAAATAAAAATTTTGTATAAAAGTTGCTAAGACATAAACTGTCCAACTGTGGTGAGTACACTGTGGGGACTTGAAGTCTAAAGGAAGCTCAGTTGAAGAGTGAAGATTATTAACAAATTAACAAATGTAGGCTGACAATCATACACAGGATAGAGGACATACAGTTGCAAATAATCAAGTGATGATGAAGAGTGGCTTTTCCCCAGGAACCTCCAGTAACATCAGTGACTGAGCAGAGGTGGGACGTCCCTTCCCTGCAGATGGATCTAGAATGTGATGGAAACATCACTGAAGCTCATCTAGCCCCCTTCTTCCAAATTTGTGTTTCACAGATCTTTACGTATGAAGTAGGAGTGTTGGTTCTGCTCCATGATCAGAGGTCTCATTGTTGGATAACAGGTTGACCTATAGTGCCATCTCAGCTCTGTGTGATGTGGTCACTGTGAGTTTGTTTTCTGGAAGAAATCATCCTGCAGAAACCAGTCAATAATGCAGTTGACCTTGAAGAATCCAAGTGGGGTGTGGTCTTCATAGTCACTGACTCTGGCCTGTATCCATGGTACCTTGAGAAGGGAATCTCAGTGACTTTGCCCAACATGTTGGCAAGAACAGATGGCTGCAAAGGACTAGTCCAGAGGTAGAGGGAGGGGGCAGACACTGAACCTCTCTCTTCAACACGACTTTCTGCATGAATTATGTCACTTTACTTGGCCCTGTTTTCATATTTCCAAATGAGACTACCTCACAGAGGATTGTGAGGATTAGTGAGTGAGATGCCCCTGAAGCATTTAGCACAGTACCTGGTACATTTTAAGTTATCTATGTATAGAAGCTAAGGTTGAGTCTGGCCACATCACGTTAGGAAAGTTAACTCACTTTCTGCACCGCCTCCTTCTCTGTCGTGTGTAAAAGTTGAACTAACATTAGTGAAGTGCTTCACACTGTGTTTTTAGTAAGTTTTATTGTGGTGACATTTTGCTGTTCAGGAGGCTTTCTTTTTTATTATTTTTTATTTTTTTTAGCTTTTATTTATTCATTTTAGAGAGGAGAGAGAAAGAACATGTGTGTATGTGTGGGGGGAGGAGCAAGCAGCATCAACTCCTATATGTGCCTTGACCAGGCAAGCCCAGGGCTTCGAACCAGTGACCTCAGCGTTCCAGGCTTTCAACTGCAGGCTCAATAGGAGGAAGCAAAGACATTGTTGCTTCAGCCTGAGGGTCCCCATTCTCTTCATTTGAGCCCAAGGTTACTGGGGTCTCCAGGGGAAAATCAGGAACTGTGTCAGGCACAAGGGAACTGTCCACTCCTCTTTGTGCTGGGCAAATGGTCAAAACAGTGGGCTCCAACCTTAAAATCTTGAAAACAGGGCACAGAGGCCCAGAGAAGGAGGTTTGTGGGAAGGTGTGGATGTGGGATCCATCGATGGCATTGTAGAAGGACACCTCCTGCAACTCATAGTCCAGGAAAACCCCCACTCTTTCAGGAGGGTTAACAACTGTCAGTTTGGTCCAGGGTTCTGTAAAAGCCCTGTAGTTGTTCCTATTAGACAGCCCCATTGTCCAGAACCCATTCTCGGGTATCATCTTAACCCAATGTTTTCTCTCCACGTTCTCCCTGCACACCCCAATATGCCAATGTTCCCAGTCCCCCACCTCCACCTCCCAGAAATGTCTCCCTGAGGTGAAGCTCTCACAGCCCAGCACGCAGCAAAAGCAGTCAAATCTCTTGGGGTTGTCAGGCAGGCTCTCCTGTGTGTCTGCCCACTGCAGGCTCCTCTGGTCCTGGGAAACAATGAGCTTGGGGTACGCGGTGCCTGGATCCAGAAGCACATCAGCTGCAGAGGGTTCAGATAGTGTGGAGTCAGCCATGGTTCCTGGAACTCAGAGTCTCAGCCTACAAGGACTGGGTCTGGCTGATACGGCCTGAGATGAGAGCCTGGGGTTCCCAGCCTGTCTTGGATGTGACCCTCAGCCAGGCCAAGAGAACCCACAGGGAAGGGAGAGGGTTCAATGAGGAAGCAGAAGGTGGGGAGGGTCAGGATCAGTCTAACCTACCATAGTGAGCTGTCACCTTCCACCTTTTCCATTTCCCTCCCCAACATGACCGTGCCCACCTGTGCTGTACAGTCACATGGGCTCAAATTTCAGCCCTTGCTCCCTCCTGAGCTGGGTGACTTCCCATTCTACACTGTTTTTTCCTCCACAGACAAAAACTGCATAATATCTTGAGTCTCAAGTTCATAAGTGTAAAATGGGGGTAAAAATACTAATCTCTGTGGTAGAATAAGACAAATTGTGTGATGTCCGTAGCCCAATGACAGGCATGGAGAAAGTGCCTGGTGTGATGTTTCTTCTGTGCTTGGGGACATGTTGGATACACACTGTAGCTCTTAGGTCCACTCCCCACCTTTGCTCACCCTCTCTGACCCAGAAATCAGTCATCTATGGACAAAAGCACTGGGTTCCTTGCCTCTGGTACCTGCTGGGTTTGGCCAAGAGGAGGTACCAGCTGAGACAGGAAGGAGAAAGGAAAGAGGCCCAGCACTGACTCCCCCACTTCCTCCACTGGAGATGCTCTAACAGAGCCTGACTCCTCTCAGGCAGCCTCTCCCTGAGCTCCAGCTTCCTCTGGGCTCCAGTGACTGTTCCCTGTCCCTCCCCCTTCAGCCTAGGGGTGGTGACAGCTCCCACTGTGTGCGCCCTGGGGCACCATTCATCCTTGCTGGTTTCCTTTAATGTCACCCCTCCCCCTGCAAGTCGTCCCTTCTCTAAACTCTCCTTCATCACTGTGCAGATGTGGCTGTGAACACAATTAACTGCACCTAGTGTCACTGATTTTCTTCTTTTCATACTGTGACCATTGATATACTTCACTGTCCTCAACAAGCACACCAAAGCCTGCCAGGTGATGATTATCTGTTTGCCTTAATATATAGCCATGAACTTTTTTGTTAGTAATAGCTAGAATGATGTGACATCTGAGGTCAGTGTCAAACTAGTGATAGTATCAATTACAAAGAACCATCTATCAAAAGACCACCAGGAGGTATGACCTGGTGTTACCAAATTTTGTTGTTCCTTTACCCTATGTATCATTAGTGCCTGAGTTATACTGTAAAAAAAAAAAAAAGTACTGGCCCTGGATTGGCTCAGTGGTAGAGCATCGGCCTGGTGTGTGGAAGTCCTGGGTTTGATTCCTGGCCAGAGCACACAGGAGAAGCACCTATCTGCTTCTCCACCCCTCCCCCTCTCCGTTCTCTTTGTCTCTCTCTTCCCCTCCCACAGCCAAGGCTCCATTGGAGAAAAGTTGGCCTCGATGCTGAGTACGGCTCCATGGCCTCTGACTCAGGTGCTAGAATGGCTCCAGTTGCAATGGAGCAATGCCCCAGATGGGCAGAGCATCGCCCCCTGGTGGGCGTGCCAGGTGGATCACAGTCAGGCACATGCAGGAGTCTGTCTCTCTGCCTCCCCTCCTCTCACTAAAAACAAACAGACAAACAAAAAAACAAAACTGTAATGGGTCTGTTAGTGGTGAATAATCTGTGCAGATTGCTGGGTTGTTCTGTGCTCTGATCTGGGTTATCAGTACTCATGTGACTATATTACCCTGTAATATGATCTGTTACATTCTAAGGAGTGGCCTGCATTGTTTTTAGGTTCTAAGGTACCTTCTCCTTACAGTGGTCATTGTCATCATTGTCATCAAACAGCCATTGTGAACAGGCCATCTCTTTTTTGCTGGTGTTTTGACCAATACACATTCGTTTCTTTATTTAGCCTTTACTGCAACCCTCACATAGTAGGAATTACCACCATCATCTAAAATGAGGAGACTAAAACTCAGAAACATTGAGGAACTTGAGGACACACAGAGACCTCAAGTCACCCACCCAGAACTCTCCCAGTCAAGAACTAGAGAATAAAAAGGGAGCAGGGTCCCTCAGTCCTTGTCTTAGGGGACATACAGTGACTCACCAGGTTGGAAAAGGGTCATCTTCAACTCTGAAGGAAAGGAGAGATACAGAAGGAAAGGTCATTATTTCCATTTTCCCGCCACCCATCCCCCTCACTAAGCCTCTTCTCTCTCCTCTCCTCGGTCTCTTCCAACATCCGGTTTCCTTCATCTACAGCTCTTCGGATCAGGCATGAAACCTCTCCGAATCTTGGGCTTTCCTCGATCATACAGGGGCTGCAGGAAACATGGCTGGACTTTGTCCATGTGTGGGCATGTGTGTCAACAGGGTGAGGGGACACTATTTCTGAATGGTCCTCTCTGAGTGTCCAGAAAGGCAGGGTGGTGCACCACAGAACATGGGCCTCTGAGCCGGATCTGATTATTCCTCATCAGCAGAGAGAGGGTTTAAATGCTTTGTACATAGAGAGCATCAGAGTCACTCACCAGCATAAGCCTGAGCCTTCTCCCCACCTGCAAGGGAGACAGCAGACCATCACCTAAGCTGTCATTTCTGGGTCATTTCTTTTTTCTCCCTTTTGCACCCATCTAATCTTCCTTTTTGACCATTGCACCCTTCCTACATCTCCCTCTGCCTGTTCTATTCTCTGCTGTCTCTCCTCTTCAAAATCAACTCCATCTAATACCCCCACCCCAGGCACCCTGGACGAGCTTTCCCAGCTGTCACTGCAGATCTGTTCTGTATGTGTTTACACAGCAGTCACCCTGTGTCCAGGGTTTTGCTTTCTGAAATTTCAGTTATCCTCAGTATACCGCAGTCAAAATATATTAAATGAAAAATTCCAGAAATAAACAATTTGTAAAAGGAAAAATTCCAGAAATAAATAATTTTTAAGATGTAAATTGCAGACCACTCTGATTAGGATGATGAAATCTCGTGTCATCCTGCTCTGACCTGCCCCCTAGCGAACAGTCCCTTGGTTGAGCATGTCTACCTTGTGTATTCCCCGCCATCCCCTTCGTCAGTTAGTAACCTACCTGCTCAATGATCAGATCTACTACGGCAGTGCCTCAGTGCTTGTGTCCAAGTCACACTTACTTTACTTAATAATGACCACAAGGCACAAGAGCAGTATATTGGAATTCGGGTATGTCCACGAGAAGCCTTCCTTTAAGTGAAAAGGAAAAACGTAGCATATACAGGGTTTGGTACTATCCACGGTTTCAGGCATCCAAGGGGGTCTTGGAATGCGTCCCCCTCGGATAAGAGGTGACTACCTTACTCCCATACCTGGGCATGGGCTCCCCGTGTGCAGTCGTGTGTGTATATGTATGTGTGCTAGAATGCGTCTCTCTCAATCTGTGTTATTTCCTGCCTACTTCCGAAAAGAACTGGACGACTTAATGAGAAAAATCTCAGATACTATTTTTTTCAGCAGCGGTATCTGTAACACCTGACACTGTAGTCACACTGAGAGACACTTCTCTCTCCTTTGGTTTCTTCTCAGCAGACTACAGACTGTGTAAAGCCACCAGGGAGGGGAGGACCTCACACACTGAGTCCATCTCCCCCGCCCCTGTCCTTTCCTGTGTCCCCTGGATGTCCCGGTGCAAGCGGCCCCTGGTGGAGACAGAAGCCCCTTCTCCATTGAGAAAACCCCTGCCCGTCTCCCCATCAGCGTCCTTATCTCCCCCACCCCCGGGCGGTTAGGGGTGAGGGAAGGGCGGGATCATATCCCAGCACAGAGTCTGAGAGGAGGGTCCGGGACACTCACGCGGCAGGTACTGGATCCTCCTCCACTCTGCGGGGAACAAGTGAGGGGTCGGTGACCGGCATGACGCAGGGACCCCGGAACGCGCGGGGCGGGGACCGGTACTTACTGAGTTCGCGCTGCAGCTCCTCTGGAAATAAGCAGAAAAAAGTCTCATCACGGGGATGGAGGGGGGACGGGCGCGGTGGGGGCGCGGGCTGGGGCGGGGCGGTCGCGCTCCTGCAGCCGGGACTCACCTTTGGCGCTTCGCTCCCGCTGCTCCTCCACCAGTTCTTCTTCCTTCTCCCTTCGCTCTCTCTCCATCTCCGTGGACAGAGCCTCGTTTGTCTTCTGCTGTCGCCACAGGAAGTACCCCGCCACCACCAGGAGCCCCAGCAGAACCGGCAGGGTCACCGCTAAGGCCACCACCCAGGGCTGTGCGTTCCAGAAGAGGGGACCTGCGCAGGGACAGCATCAGCCTCTAGCCAGGCGGGGCCGCGGGGTGTCTCGGGACAGATGGTTCTCTTCCCAGAGGGGCCAGAACTCTTACTGTCACAGAACACTATTGTCTTGACATGCCTGCCTCTCACATGGGAATAGTCCGAATATAAAAAAATAAACACAAAGTTATTGAGGTCTGCTCTCCACTCCCTCCTCCACCGATCCATTTATTAGTTCTTGTTAGTCAGCTGTAGATGTGAATAAGAATGTTAACTTCAGGGCTGCAGGGCCTAGCTCAGCTTCTGGGTCCTTCTGCCTGACCAGACTGTGACCTGGAACTAATGACTTCACCATTCTGTTCCTGGGTGTCCCAACAGGTAAAAGGATTAAAGTAATGCTTATAAAATGCGCGACACAGAGTGCCATTTGAATGTTCATTAAATTTTAAAATATACATATATTCTTATTTTTTCTTGTTTACACCAAAGGTAGTACTCTATATAAGCTGGTCTACAGCTTGTTTTCTCTGCTCAGTGTCTTGGGGACCGTCCATGTCAGCACAGAGAGAATGTCTGTACCCTCCACTGCGTACCTGTTCCCCACTCGTGGGCAGTAGCATAGTCTCCAAATATTTGTTATTCTAGTTAACGGTATAAGAAGTAACCTTTCACACAGGTCATTTTACACAAATACAAGCTCAACTGTCCAATAAAACTCCCAGAAGTGCATTTTTGGGTCAGTAAATAAGGAATTTTGATAAAAGTTGCTGTATTGTCCCCAACAAAAGTTGTGCCAGTTTATACCAAAAATATTCCAACTATAAACATCTAAGAGTCACTGTCTTCCCACAGTCCTGCCCTCCGCAGTGTTGTCAACTACCTTGCTTTTGGTTTGTTGCCACTCTCACAGAGCAAAAAGTTTATGCAGTGAGATTGGACATCCTTTTGTGAGTTATTTCCTTTTCTGTGAACTAAAAATTCACAGTTTCTGCTCATTTAACTACCGAGTTGTTTGATATTTTAAAGAAATTAGCCCTTTAAGATATGTATTTTATAATCCTCCCCTTCCCATTCCCTCATGTCTTTGTTGATCTTACCATTTGCCCACAATTCCCATTGTCTGTCACAGTCTGTAACACACAGGAAATGCTCAGAAGATGTCTGTGACATAAACAGCTTTATAGGAGGAAGAAGTACCCAGGTCCCTGCTCTGTGCCTTACGTCCACTGCAAAGACTCAAGTCAGCAGCAGAGAGTCAGTGCCTGCCCCCAGGGGCCACAGCTAAGCACAGGGTAGCGGCAGGGCACTCACCTGCAATGGAAACCCTGGCTGTCTTTTCCTGGCTGAGCAGGGGGTTTCTGATGATACAGGAGATCCCCCTCCCAGAGTCGCCTTCCACGGTCACAGATGCTGTGGCTGCATATAGACCCAGGCTGTCTGCAGTCACAGGTGCTGCCACAGAGGACAAGTTCTGTCCCCTGTCATCTCTCCACTCGATGTGGGGCTGCGGATACCAGCCTGCAGACGTGCACTCCAGACGGATCCCTCCACCCTCATAGCCCTTCATTTCAATGAAGAGATCAGAGCCCAGTGCTGTGGAAGGAAAAACAAGCCTGGATTACAGGGAGCCCTCTGTATGTGTGAGGGACTTCACAGGAATGGAGGGCACACTCACACTAGAGAACTTCATCAGGGTTTCACTGAGGAGCTGTTTACTAAAATCTGCTGTGGTAGAGAAAGAGTTCCTTAATGTGACTATTGCTTGATCATTGCTGGACCCTTATGCTAGATCCAGCAAGTTCTGTGTCAGAAGAGAGATGACTTCTTATAAATCCTCTTAGAGATTGCTGGACCCCACACCCATGCCTCAGACATGCTGATTCCTGGAAATGGCCCTTACCTGGCCCTGGGAAAGCATGTAAATTGTTCTCTCTTTGCTAAGGCTGGTCATGCACCTCTACTCCAATCTTTCCTGCTCTGTCCTTTGTAAACTTAGCCCTCGCCATGTGGTGGGGACGGCATGCACTTTGTATCTCCACCGCCTAAGCTGTGCGTTGTAAACAGCTCGATGTCATTAATACTAGGATTGTCAGCCTCCTTTTCAGGTGTCTTGACCCAGGAAAATTTTCATATGTGGTTGTGGAGAGGGGAAAATCACTATATGAAAGAAGGCTGACACAGGGCCAGTCACAGTGAAGATGTAACCAAAGATCCCTAAACCCCTAGACCCTAAAGGATGAGGGACGAAGCCTTTTGAAGACCTGAAAAAACAGAGTCACATAGAGAACACTTTCTTAGGAGGAGCTGTGGTCTGTAGGAAGGGACTATATCTGCTGAAGAGGCCCTGCTGGGACAAAATTATAACCCCTGCCTTACCACCTTCCAACCCATTGACCAACACTGGCACAAGACAGAGGTCAAGGCTATGCACCCCCCAAAAGAAATGCAGCCCTGACATTGGTACATGAACAAGTTCATGGAACAGCAGCAGCAGACAAGGGCACTTTGTCACTTGAATGGGTTAGGACAAGATCAGGACAACTCAACAATTGGGTTTGAGCACAGAGAAAAATACAAGCAGTGTCGTGACCACAGCACTGACCAAAATTACCCAGTGCAGGGTGTGTGTGATTAATCACACCCTGCACCATTCTGACAGCATCCAATTAAGAGCAAAGTTCTACCAGGGGTCCCCAAACTTTTTACACAGGGAGCCAGTTCACTGTCCCTCAGACCGTTGGAGGGCCACCACATACAGTGCTCCTCTCACTGACTTCCAATGAAAGAGATGCCCCTTCCAGAAGTGCGGCAGGGGGCCGGATAAATGGCCTCAGGGGGCCGCATGCGGGGCCCGTGGGCCGTAGTTTGGGGACGCCTGCAACCTTCCTCCAATCCCCTAACAGCCTAAGTGTTATACCAAGTCTTACCTGACACCTTCTTCCTAGGACACCCCATGGTATCCACATGTGTGCCTTCTCTGTCACTTCTCTGCAACAAGTACTGAACACAACTTGCTCAACTACAGGTATGCTTCTGGGGCCTTTGATTGGAGGACATGGGCAGCACAGGTGATGTCCCTGCAGGTCAGCTTCCTGGACCCACAGCAGTGTGCACCTGGAGAAACCATGGCCACTGTCTGGAACTCAGCTGAACCCACACAATTCTGTGACAACCACTGAGGGAGGTTTTCTCATCCTGCCTATCTTTGACCCCCACTTCCCTGCTTAGACCCTGGTGGCCGCAATGAGGGACTTCTTCACCTGACACAGGAGGGACTGTACCTGGAGGAAAACTTGTGTCTGTCAAGGTCCTCAGAGAGGCAGAGTTGGAGGGCAGAGGAGGCAGTTTTTGGTGAGTGGCCAGAAGTGCTCTTGGTGGGTGTGGAGACTGTGCCCCAGGCCCCACAGAAGAACAATGAGAACAGACCCGAGGCTCACCTGCAACCTTCAGCCCCACCAGGGCCTTTGCATAGAAGTCTCCATCTTGGAAATAACACTGGTAGTCTCCGCTGTCAGAGACTTTGACATTGTGAATCTGGAGAGCAGCCGTCCCCTCAGTGATGTTGTCTCTTAAAATCGAAGTTCTCCATCGATACTCTGCTGCCTGTGTCTCTTCCTTCCCATGTGCATACGTGAGCACCACCTGCCTGAGGCTGGGTCGCACCCACTTCAGCTCCATGTTCCCAGCGTTCATCTTCGGGACCAGATGGCAGGGCAGCTCAGCATCTTCACCCACCACGGCCAGGATGGGTGCAGTGGGTCCAAGCACGTCAAACTGAGCTGGTCAGCAGAAGGAGGTGCTCCATCAGTGGGAGCTATGGCAGAGGGGAAGGGGGTGTCCCGGGCAGAAGAGGTGAGGTAAGAAACACCTAGAGAGGTACCCAGTCCTAACTGAAGTACAGTCAGGATAGGCTTTCCAGGATGGGGAGGAATCCAAGGTTCATACTGGGTATTATAGATAAGTGCTTCAGATACATAAACACAGAGCCATTCCTTACCTGAGCAGGGGATGAGCAGCTGGACCAAGGTGAGGCAGACAGGAAAGTCAAGCAGATGGAAGGCCAGGGACATCACCATTTTTGTCTATTGTGCAGATAGAGAGAGACAATGAGAAGTAGGGTAGAAATGACCTGGCCCTGCTGGGTTTTTGTTTTTTTAATTACTAAGTGAGAGGTGGGGAGGCAGAGACAGAGTCCCACATGCACCTGACCAGGATCCACCTGGCAAGCCCCCTATCAGGCAATGCTCTGCCCATCTGGGCTGCTGCTCTGCAACCAAGCTATTTTAGTGCCTGAGGTGAGGTCATAAAGTCATCCTTAGAACCTGGGGTCAACTTTGCTCGAACCATTCGAGCCATGGCTATGGAGGAGAAGAGAGAGAGAGAGAGAGAGAGAGAGAGAGAGAGAGAGAGAGGGGGGGGGGTAGAAGCAGATGGTTGCTTTCCTTGTGTGCCCTAAGCCAGAATCAAACCCGGGCCAACATGCTGGGCCAACACTCTACCCCTGAGCCAACCGGCCAGGGCCTGGTAGCTCAGTTGTCACCCCAGTATACCACAGTTGTGGGTTCCATCCCTAGTCTGGGCACATACAAGAATCAAGCAATGAATGCCTAAAGAAATAGTACAACAATCGGCATTTCTTTCTCTCTCTTCCTCATGCTTTCTCTCTAAAATCATTAAATAAAAATTAGAACAAACAAAAGTAACATCAACCTAGAAGAAGATGGAAAATTCCACTTGGAGACCTCTGCTCCCAGTTCTGACTGGGGGGAATCCCTAGATCATTGGTGACCTGCGAACCTCTCAAAATGTGTGCTAGGCAGTCTCTTAACCTTTGATTCCAACGTAAAAAATTATCCATAAAATATGTAACGTTAGATGTATGTACCTGAACCGTAGCCATCAGGAAACCCTGGGCTCCACCCTGAGGACGTGGACAGAAGCCTTCACTTACCCACAATTCCCTGGGACAGCCAGCTCCCGCCTCCCCCATCACACTCTGAGGAGCACAGGACCCTCCTCCCTGAGTCCCGGATTCACTGGAGCCCCCACAGTCTATGCTCAGCACACCAGCCAGAGGCTCCTGACTCACTTCCCCTCCCTCCTCCACTCAGCCCTTCCGGGGGCTCCCCTTTCACTCAGAGCAGAAGCTGAAATTCCTTGCACTCTATACTTTTATAATTATCTGAAAGTTTAAAATTTTAAAAGTTTCAAGAGTGGGAAATATATTTCCACTTATTTTGGTAGATATGTATTGTTTTTATTCCTAATTATAGACAATTTTAGAATAAAAAAACCTAAAATAATAAAACTTAAATGATTTATAATGGTAATCATATACTTTATATGAATGTATATATTTCTGGATGTATTCTGGCTATATATATATATATATATATATATCAAATGTCTTAAAAATATTTTATCCTTTGACCCATAAATTCTACTTGTAAGGATTACTCTTAAAGAAATAAAATCAGGCATTAACACAAAGCATTATGTTTAATTCTGTTCATCAAAGTAAAAACTACCAAAGTGAAATATAGATACAATTTAAATACCCAAATTTGTTCTAAGTATAAATAAAATGCTTTATTAAAATCATGATTTCTAAACCTACAGTGACATAAAACTCAATGGTAAAAAGCTGAAAGCATTTCCTTTAAGATCAGGAAAAAGACATTTCTATTCAAAATATTATTGAAAGTCCTACCCACAGCACTCAGACGACACAAAGAAATAGAAAAGCATGCAAGTCAGAAAGGAAGAAGTACTGTATTTCTCCATGTATAAGACACACCTTAACTTTGGGGCCCGAAATTTGGAAAAAATAATGTATTACCTTAAGTTATTTAACTCAAGTTTTATACACCATAAAATTCATACAACTCCTCATCACTGTCAAAACTCTCATCCATTAGCTTGACCTCATCTGTGTCTGATAACGAATCACTGTCTTCATCTACTGCCTCTTCCTTAGTCCCATCTATGACATTTGAAATGCCACACTTCTACAACCACTGTATATGACACACCCAGTTTTTAGACCAAATTTTTCGAAAAAAGGTGTAACTTATACATGGGGAAATACAATAAAACTATCACTATCTGCAGATGACTTGATACAACAAATCAAAACGACTAAGGACAACACCCAAAAACCTGTTAAAACTGATAAATGAATTCAGTAATATTGCAGGATATAAAATAATATTATTGCTATTATTTCTATATAGCAATAATAAATAATCAGGAGAAGATAATTTAAACTCACATTTACAATTTCATCAAAAAGCATAAAAGACCTAGGAATTAATTTAACCAAAGAGGTAAAAGACCTGAACTCTGACAACTATAAGACACTGAGGAAAGATATTGAAGAGGACATACATAAATGGAAGGGTATGCTGTGCTCAAGGATTAATATTGTTAAAATATTCTTAATGCCTAAAGCAATATATAGAACCAATGCAATCCCTATTGAAATGCCAATTACCTTAATCTCAGAAGTAGAAAAAATAATTCTAAAATTTATATGGAACCACCGAAGATCTTGAATAGTCAAAGAAATATCGAGGAAAACAAAAAATTGGAAGTGTCATGCTCCTTGATGTCACACTGTACTACAAGGATACACTAATAACATGTATGGTACTGGCACAAAAACAGAGACATAATTCAGTTGGACAGAACAGAGAGCCCAGAAATTAGCTCTCACTCACATAGTCAATTACTTTTTGGCAAAGGAGGCAAAAATATAAAATGGTGTTAAAAACAGAGTCTTTAACTGGACTTTAAAATGTTGTAAAGTACCCGTACCTCACTTCCGCAGGTTTACGTAGAGACACCAAGTCCAGATGAATTTTGAAGTGTTTTATTAAAGGAGGAGATTTATTAAATATGCCAGCCGCATATAACTACACGGGGCATTTGCAGCCCCAAATCATGTGCGCCAGGCACAGCCCTTGCGGCAGGTTGTATACCTTTGCGCGCACGCGCACACACGGGCGGGAAAAGGAGGAGGGGGATGGGACACAATTCATTAGCAAGCTTATAACATTTTGTCCATAGGATTTATAAAAATATTCCTATATATCATAACTTACAAGGTAACACAATAGCAAAAATGTTATTCTACGTATTAAAAGACATTTCTAAATTTTCTAGTGTTCATTTGCCACTCCTTTGTTTAGAGATGTATAAATTAATTATACGTTTTCAGGAGGGGAGGGGTAGTTTCATGGTGCCAGGGGATAAATGCCTGCAAATGGCTCATCAAATAGGAAAAGGTGTTCTTAATCTCACTCTTCCTGTACCTGGCTAGCCTATTTACCTGCTTCCTTACAGGTGTGGGGGAGGGGAGGGGATCTAAATCTCCTTCCCCTCTTTATTTTACAATACAATGCTATCGACCATCCTGAGTTGGTGTAAATCACACAAAAAATTATTTTTACCAAATTTCTGTGTATGCCTAGCCCAAATTAATAAAATGCCCTTTAAACTTCCTGGTAGAAGGAAGTTTCCTACACAGTGTGTTTCTGCAAGCTAGGAAACTTTCATATTTCTTTCTCTTTATTCTCTACAGAAAAGAGGGGAAAAGAAACCTGACTATTTTCCTTAAAATATTAATATTAATTTTCTATTCTTTGGTACCTTACCACAAAAACTGGACAGAAATGTGGAAAAAGAATGTAACTGGGTCGTTTTCTTACATCATATACAAGAATAACCACAAAATGGATTAAAAATTTAAATGCATGACCCAAAGTCATACAACTTGAAGAGAATATAGTCAGTGGATTTTCTGACAGAGTTCTTAATAATATCTTTTTGGATATGTGTCCTCGAGCAAGGGCAACAAGAGAAAAATAAACAAATGGGATCATAACAAACTAAAGTTTTTGTATAGCAAAGGAAACCATCAACAGAATGAAAAGACAAGGATAGAAGTAGAAAAGGATATTTGCCAATGATACATTTAATAAGGGGTTAATATTGTAAATTTATCAAGAATTCATGCAACTTAACACCAAAAAACAAACAATCCAATTTTAAAAGTGGGAAGAAAACTTGAATAGACATTTCTTTTTTTTTTTTTTTTTTTTTTTTGCATTTTTCTGAAGCTGGAAACAGGGAGAGACAGCCAGACAGACTCCCGCATGCGCCCGACCGGGATCCACCCGGCACGCCCACCAGGGGGCGACGCTCTGCCCACCAGGGGGCGACGCTCTGCCCATCCTGGGCGTCGCCATGTTGCGACCAGAGCCATTCTAGCGCCTGGGGCAGAGGCCACAGAGCCATCCCCAGCGCCCGGGCCATCTTTGCTCCAATGGAGCCTCCACTGCGGGAGGGGAAGAGAGAGACAGAGAGGAAGGCGCGGCGGAGGGGTGGAGAAGCAAATGGGCGCTTCTCCTGTGTGCCCTGGCCGGGAATCGAACCCGGGTCCTCCGCACGCTAGGCCGACGCTCTACCGCTGAGCCAACCGGCCAGGGCTTGAATAGACATTTCTTGAAAGAGAAATTACAGGCCCTGGCTGGTTGGCTCAGGGGCTAGAACGTCCGCCAGGCATGTGGGCATCATGGCTTTGATCCCCATTCAGGACACATGTGAAAAGCAACTATCTGTTTCTCTTCCCCTCCCTCTCCCCCTTCTCTCTCTCATCTACTCCCACAGCCAGTGGCTCAGTTGGTTCAAGCATTTGCCCAGGGCACTGAGGATAGCACAGTTGGTCAGAGGGTCAGCCTCAGGTGCTAGCTTGATTGATTTGAGCATTGGCCAGGTCAGGAGTCTGTCTCTCTACCTCCCCTCCTCTCATTTAAAAAGAAAGAAAAAAAGAAAAAAAAAAAAGAGGAGGGACAGATGGCCAACAGACATATACATATGAAATGTAAACCCCTCTGTGGTCAGACAGCACGTTGTTATTCCATTCTCCAATTGTTGTATATGTAAATTGATTTAGATTTTTCTATGTTACAAATAACTCTGTAATGAACATATTTACATATGAATCTTTAAGACACACACCTCTTTTAGAATCTCTTAGAACACACTCCCAGAGAGGAGCAGGAGAGACTGGAGGAGGTCTTTGCTCCTTTCTGACCACAGGATCCTAGAAACAGGCAGCTGTGAAGCTCCCTCATTCCGGTTGTTTCTCTCCCACCAATTACCAAATGCAGGCACGGCCTTGCCCGGCCTCTGTGGGCACACCTGTGCCCTCGCCTGCCTGTTCACAGCACCACACTCCTCTGGGTGAGGAACGTCCTGCAGGCTCACCAGCTTCTCAGCCTCTCCCCGAAGGGTCCCTGGAGCCCTGCTTTTACCAAGTCCCCTACTTACCCCTGGCAACCCCAGATGAAAGTCACAGAACAAAGACTCTCAGTAGTTCTCCATTATATTTCAGTTTCTGATCCGGAAGAAAGGGTGAGGGGTAAAGAAAAGCTTGCTCAGGAGGAGAAACAGTGCAAAGTCCTTCTTTGAAAGCACTTGTTTTCTGATTGGCTTAGAGTTGTGTGTCTTATCAGCTGCTGGGCAGAAACCAGTGGGCAAGGTCAGCATGGACAGGGACGCTGTATTGGGTGGTACCAGTGAAGACCAGCTCCAGCCCTGATTCCCACACTCTGTGTCTTCCTGTGTGTTTACCTGTTTGAATCACTCCTGGGTGTGGATGTGTGTGATCAGTATTTCATTATATATGCCTGCTCTTGTTTTTTTATATCATAATGTATTTATAAGTAAAACTAAACAGACATAGGACAGATGTTATGTGTGAGGAGAGAAAGGTGTTTGCTGACATCTCTTACAGCAGAGCCCAGTGAAAGTATGAACAGAAAGAAACCAGACCCATGCCACCTTTTTGGTACCTTTAAAAAATTCAGGTCTCGGATACATTTCCAAATAATATAATTCTCAGGTTTCCAGAGGCAGTACTGTCAGGGACCTATGGGCATGTTTTAAATTTTTCATATAATTTACATTTGGAGCATTGCTGATAAGGTCCCTTTGTCTTCTGCACCTTATTTGTGCTGCACTTTGATTTTTAGGTGTATTTATTTCTCCTTTCCTGCAGGAGTCTGTATTTTCTGAGATTAGACAAGATAGGCAGTGAATACATTTCTGTTAGGGGTCTTTGGAACAAACAGCACATCCACCTGTAGCCTGGGGCTTCCAAAGACACTTTATTTAGATCTCAAGGTGATGATTATTGCTTCCAGGGCTTTAATGTGGCTTTGGCTGATCGAATTTTACTACATTACATTGTTTGATTTTAGGTTCTGTGGTAGAGATGGCTGGTCTCTTGTGCAATATCAGTTCCCTGCTGCTGCTTCTTAGTAATGAAACCCAAACTGGGCAGGGGGTGGGTACTGAAACGTGCCCCTTGCCCTTGATGGAAGAGGCTGGTGGACTAAGTTTGAGCTGACGGTTTGTAGGTGGAACTTGTGTTCTATTTCTCTACCGAGGTGGACGCTCAGTAGAGGAAGACATTCCAGTCTCTTCTGGAGGATCCAGGTTACTCTGACACAGAGTAACAGCCTAATTTCCTACCTAGAGCTGAGCTTCCAATAAGGGGTTTCTGTGTAGAAGGTTTGGCATCTTTTGGAGCTTTCAGGGAAATAGGGTCTCGTCATCCAGACCTTTATATGATGCTGAGAGACAATGTGTATGAAATGGATCAGTATATATAGCAAGGTTCAATTTTCATTAAAGAAACATTGTGTGTTGCAGATAATCTCTGCTGTTTAGCACATATATGCATGTGTGTGTTAGGGCCAGGGAGGTAAGAGGGTGGAGGGGTATGTAAGCCAAAAGAGAAATGCCTCCGTAAATGCTTATCTTAGCTGCAGAGATGGTAATGTCTAATTGGGGCAGGTCACCCTTAAAACCTTGTCCATGTGTTACCATAGGCAAGCAGCTAGAGCCAGACATCTAATTAAGCCTGGAAGCTGTAGCTCTCAGGCACCCCAGGGGATAGCAACCAGTATGGGAACTAATCCCAGGGAAAGCAGAAAGGGTCACTCCCCACTCTTCCCAGAAAACCACCTGGGCTGGTCCAGTAGACCTGGAGTGGGAAGAAGTAAACAGTAAAGGGGCCATTTCTCTGCTGAGGCGGGTGCAGTAAATACCAACGTGGCATAAGGGGAGGTCCTTCTGCTATGAGACAGGCACAGCATAAAGGTGATCATGAGGGGAGAATTCCAATCTCGGAAAATAATTGGATTGGCCGTGGGGAGGGTCCAGCAGAAGCAGGGAAGAATGTGAAAGAAGATTGGATAGTTTGAAAGCAAAGATTATCCTTTTCAAGCTCAGGAAATTATAATAATAATAATTAAAAAAAACACCTTAGTCTCTGTGTGTGTGTTGACTCATGCACTTTCCTCAGCAGTGGCACCAGCCCAAGTGCAGGCCCGTTTGCAGCCAGGGCATCATCAAGCCTTAGTGGTGGATGTGCAGATGGGGACAGGACACAGGGAAACGTTCTGTATCTCTGGGTTCTGGCCCTCCTGAGCCAGAGCGAGATGGACTGGAGCCACCTGGTGGACAATGAGACAGAGCGCCAGCCTCTTCAAGGACAAGTGTACCCCATGCACCCTAACAGTGAGTCTTGTCACAGTGCCTCCACTCCTTCCATGTGTGAATACGGGAAATGCCTCTCCTGTGACTCCGGGGAAGGACACTATTTCCAGTCTGTGTCCACCAGCAGCAACAGGTGCACCGAAAGAAACACATGCCTTCCAATGGAAGTTCTTTGTGTTTTATTTTTATTTTATTATTTTTTAAGTGAGATGAAAGGAGATAGTGAGACACACTCCCACATGCCTCCCAACCGGGATCCACCAGGCAACCCCAACTGGGGCCAGTGCTTGAATTAACCGAGCTATCCTCAGTGTTCGGGGCCGACACTCGAACCAATGGAGACACTGGCTTCGAGAGGGGAAGAGAGACAGAAGGGGGAGAGGGAGAAAAGCAGATGGTCGCTTTTCCTATGTGCCCTGACTGGGAATTGAACCCAAGACTTCTGCCAGATACCCCCATTTCAATGATGAGCTTGGAGCTCAGAACTGATGACACATTGTCTAATTCTCTACAGCATGTTACTGGAGAAAACTCTTAGAGATCTGTAAGAAGTAACATGAGAATAATCTGTAGGGATTTAACCTTCTTTTCTTCTCAAGGTTCCCGCTGAGTTCAGTGAGCTTCTCAAGACTCTATACCCACAGCTCAGTGGGGCAAACCCACACATTGGGCACTTGGGCAGGAGGCAGCTGTCCTCCCAAGGTAAAGGGGATTCTAGGCAAAAAATATGCTGATCTGCAGGGGCCTGAGGTTCACGGAGAAACTTCCCCCAAGAGTCACACAGTGAAAAAGGTGATAAACGAGTGAAATGAAGCACCTGCCACCACCAGGAACCTAACAGCCTCATCGTAGGACCTGCCTTGTTGGAAATAACAGTAGTAGACGCCCTTGTCCTGAGTTGTGATGTGTGAATGATGAGGACCACCCTCTGTTGCAGCGACAATGAACTATCTGGAGACCAGATGCTCCCAGGGACCCCGGGGGGAGGCAACAGCTCGGTCCACAGACCGAGGGACTCAGCCCCATCTCCATCCTTACTCGGTATTTATTAGCCAGTACAAATAACTCAAGGAAGCAGACAGAAGTTTTCAGGGGGTGAAGTAAAGGACAAGGAACATGCTGACTTCTAAGAGCCTAAACACTTTCTTGTTGCTGAATCTTATCCTGCAGTTTTGCTGTTTCCGGCACGGGGTCAGAGAGGCCCCCGGACTCTCCACTGCTCAGGACTTTCACCCTGGGGTGCCTATCTGCCTCTAAATGTTTAACTTAACCGTGCAAGTCTTCACAGCGTATTCCTACAACCCTCCCCTTGCTAACGTCTTCGCTCACAGAGGTTGTCCGCCCACGGTACTGCTCCATCTGCTCCTCCGGCCTCTCGTGCCCGCCCTTGTACACCAGCACGGCCGGGGAGAACTGAGACCGGAACCACCGCACCTCCATGTCCACGGCACTTCTCTCAGGTGACAGGTGGCAGCCTAACACGGTGCTTTCTCCCACCATGGCCCACGTGGGATCAGCAGGCCCCACGACAGTAAACTGGGCTGTTCAACAAAGGGGCAGAATCAGTGGGGGCACCAGCCTTCCAACATCTAAGGCGTGAAAGAAAGTATCTATTCCAGGGGAGGACGGAGGGGCTTTCTGGGCTGAGGATTCTGGGACCCACAGCTGTGCTGGCTGGAGCACGAGATGCCTACTAAGTGTCTGCTGAGGCTGCCAGAGCTCGGTGAACAGAACAGAGAGGAGCCCACCCTTAGCCCCCCACACACCCTGTGCAGACAGAGGCTTTCTCCTGCTGCCCAGGGCATCGCAGGCCTGGAGCACAGCAGGAGTTAGAGCTGTCCAACCTGGTAGCCACTAGCCAGTCCCAAATAAAACATGCTGTCAATGTGAAATACTCATCACATTTCGAAAATTTGGAATAAAAAGAGTGCTAAATGCTCCATCCCTAGTTTGCTTTAATTAAATGTTTGAATGGTAATATTTTGGTTATTTGTGGTTATTTGTGGCGCTGGTATAAACTCAGGAACACGTGCAGAATGAAGGATGGGTGATCACAACCGCAGCGGGAAGTGTGGGCTTCCCTTTCTGTGTCGATAGGAGCCCGTGGCAGCGCCCTACCTGAGACCAGTGCGGACAAGCCCAGGAGGGCGAAGAAGAGCCGGGGGTCAGGCAGGGAGACGTGCAGGGAAGCAGCCGGCTCCATAGCACGGAGGACGGTCACCCAGGGGAGGCCTGGACCACAGACCTGGGGCGCAGAACTGGAGAAATCACCAGGGAGACTTGGCATTACCGTCCTGATCTAGGTAACTACCCTGTAACCCGTGTTGGTGACATCAGAGCCCCCACTTGTATCCTGGGCACCCCCCTTCCGCCTTTTCAGGTCCAGCGTCTCCGCACAGACGCGCTCATGAACATTCCAGAAATAAGTGAGCGTTCCCCAGTCGCCCTGCTCGGGTCGGGTCACTTCTGGGGACAGAGCTCAGTTTCTGCGGTCGTCACCCGACATCCTTCCACAACCTCCTCCTCCAGGCAGCACCTGAGTTACCCCAGGGAGGCCAGGCGTGGAGTCCCCCAGGAAGCCCCTCTCCGGGGACCCGCCCTTCCCACCGAGATCCGTCCCCGCCCCCTCCCCCGCCCCCCGGCCCCGCACGAGCGCAGCGGCCACCGCGGTCCCACCTGCCAGAATCCACTAAGGCGTCTTCCCTCCTCTGCTGATGCTCAAACGATGACTTTCCGGTTGCTCTTCTCTGTAACCTGCCCATGGGCACAGCCACAGCCGGATGGCAATACTTCCCGAAAGCTGAGAAAACGTTTATTCTCCAGAGGCTGTGTGCGGCTGGGGACCTGGGACCCGGTGTCCCCTGTGACCTGGATCCCAAGATTTCCAGTGACCGTTCTCAGTCCAGGATTGGCCTGCGGCGGGCCCACCAGCCAATGGCATCCCCGAGTCCACTCCTCATCTGTTGCTAGGTAGAATACACAGACACAAAGCATTCAAAAGGCACAACTGTAAATAGCCTTTTGTGTTTATCTGGCCTTGTTAGTTCCCTTTTCGTTTTCTATGTGTACCTGTCTGAGAGGTGGGGTTGTACATAGGCAGGTGTTAAGATGAACACGAATAACCTCTTCCCAAAGCCGAGGAATCTCCTTCAAGGTGCTGGGCTTGTGAAAGGCAGGGGCGAGATGAGGGTACACGAGGAGGGGTTCGGGGTGGTGACTGGAGCCAGACAGCAGCTGTTATGGAAAGCTTGTCACTCATTCAGAAAGTATGGAGTGAGAGATGTGAGGGTACTGAGTGAGAGGAGAAAGCCTTTGTTTCCATCGAGAGGTGGCACTCCAGTGTTTGCAGGACACGGGACAGCGGCAGCAAACAAAGTCTTCTTCATCTGTCAGCAGGTGGACTGGTTAAGTCCAGCATTCCCCCACCCACACAAAGGTCCCTTCCCGTGCCCCAGAGATCCCAATTGGGTCATTGTGTACATTTCTTCTAGAATAATCTTCCCACAGCATATTTCTTAACATTTCCCACACGAGCCTGAATGCTTTCTCTACAGGCTTCTATTCCTTTCTGATTCAATTTAACACCGCAATTATGTAGCACACTAACAGTGTCCCCACCAGCAATTACTCCAGGTCTGGGATTCTGTCCCCACGCCATTCCCTTCACCTGAATTGTTCCCTCACACCTGCTCCTGCAAGAACACCTCCAGATGTTCTCAGCCTGGACTCAGCTTCTTCCAGCAGCCAGCAAGGAATGCCAACCTGGGTCCCACCACTGCAGGAAATTCAATTCTGCCAATAATCAGAATGAGAAAGAAGCAGACCCTTCCCTGGATCCCCCGGAAAGGAACCCAGCCTGTCGACACCTTAGTTTCAACCCAGCGGGAGCCATGTTGGACTCCTCACCTACAGAAATCTGAAGTAATCATTTGTGCTGTATTAGTCATGAATTTTGTGATTATTATTGCAGCAGCAATACAAAACTAACGCAGTAAGGATTTTGTGAGAATGTTGCAGGGGAAACTGAGAAATTGTGGTGAGCTTAAAATCTAGAAGTAACTCAACTGAAGAATGTAGATTGCTAAAAATAATTTTTTTTTTTTAACAAATGTAACTCGATAAACTCATGGATACTGCAGTAAACAATAACAGAGAAGGTGATGAAAAGTGGCTTTTTCTCAGGACCCACCAGTTTAAAGAAACCTCAGGGCCTTAGCTTGGTAGCTTAGAACATACTGCTGATAAGCAAAGGTGTATGTTCTATCAGGGAATGTGCAACATTCAACCAATAAATATGTTAATTAGTGTAACAACATATCAATGTTTCGCTCTCTCTTTCTTCTCTAAAATCAATAATGAAATGAAGTTTCAGTAATATAAAAGGGACCCCCGGTAACAGCTGTGATCAGTGGAGAAATGTTTTTTTTTTTCCCCTGGAGATGGATTACTCGGTGTGATAAACAATCCCACTGAAGTTCCTCCAGCTCCCCTCGGTCCTCCAAATTCAGGATGGCTTTGCTCCATGATCAGAGGTCACACTGCTGGTCACTGAGAATTCATTCTCTGGGTGAACTCATCCTGTAGTCAGTGAACCATATGGCTTTCTGCCAGTTGACCTTGAATGAATAGAGTGTTCGGTGTGGTCTTCATAGTCACTTATAGTGACCTTTTACCCTTGGTGCCCTGAGGAGGAGGGGACCTCAGGGCTGCAAGTGACCCTGCCCAACAGGAACAGTCTTTTGCAAAGGAACAGACTAGAGATAAAAGAAGGAAGCAGAGACCAAACCCCTCCCAGTAACACTACTTTCTGTATGAATTTTATTAAGTCACTTAAAATTGGCCCTGCCTCAGTTTCCACACTTTCGAAATGGGGCTACCTTACAGGATTGTTGTGAGGATTAGTGAGTGAAACTCACTGGAAATATTTAGCACAGCACCCAGTACATTTTAGGTTGTTTATGAATGTTAGCTGTGGTTGTGGGAACCTGGCTGAGTCACCTTCAGAAAGTTAGTTCACTTTCTGCACCTTTTTTGTCTCCTTTTCTGTCAAGTGAAAAAAAATTGAATTATTGAAGTGCTTCACTCAGTGTGTTTTTAATAGGTGTTTTATTGCTCTGACATTTTTCTGTTGAGGAGGGCTTCAGTTCCCGGCTGTGCAGAGAAAAGCAAACATGCTATTTTAGCCTGAGGCTCTCCATTTACATCAGGTGACCTACCGGGTCTATTATTGTCTCCAGGGGAGGGTCAGGCACTGGATCAGGCACAAGGGAACTTTTCACTTCTCTTTGTGCTGGGCAAATGTTCAAGGTAGTAGACTCCAGTGTCCAAATCTCAAAGACAGGCCACAGAGGCCCAAAGAAGGAGATGTGTGGGAAGGTGTAGATGTGCGATCCATCACTGGCGTTGTAGAAGGAGACCTCCCCTGACTCATAGTCCAGGAAAACCCCCACTTTTTTAGGAGGATTGACACTTGTTAGTTTGGTCCTGGGGTCCGTGAGAGCCTGGAAGTCTTTTCCATCATTCAGCCTCATTGTCCAGAATCCGTTCTCAGGTTTTATTTTAACCCAAACTTTTCTCTCCACATTCTCCCTACAAACCCCAATTTGCCAGTATTTCCTGTCCCCCACCTCCACCTCCCAGAAATGTCTCCCCGACGTGAAGCTCTCACAGCCCAGCACACAGTAACCCCAGAGAAACCTTTTGGGGTTGTCTGGCACACTCTGGTGTGCTTCTGCCCGCTGCACTCTCCTCTGGTCCTCAGAAACACGAAGAATGGGGTGAGCTGTGTCCAGATCCAGAAACACATCCGCTGCAGAAAGTTTGAATGGATTGGGGTCAGCCATGGCTCGGGGACCTCAGTGCCTCAGACTTCAAGGCCTGAGTCTGGGTGAGGAGGCCAGAGCTCAGAGCTTGGAGTCTCCAATCTGCCCTAGATGTGACCCTCAGCAATCAAGAGAAACTGCAGGGGTCTTGTGTTCCTTGTGGGAGGGGAGGGTGAAAAAGGGTGGGGTTTCTCTAACCCACCATCTAGAGCTGGCAACTTCCTTCTACCATTCCCTGTTTCTCTTCACAAGTTGAGTGTGCCCACCAGTACACCGTCATGGATTCAAATGTCAACCCTTGTTCCACCCTCCTGAGCTAGATTCTGCCACAAACTCTTTTGCTACAGACTGAAGCTACACTGCTCACAAAAATTAGGGGATATTTTATGGCTTCATATTCATTTTGAAATATCCCCTAATTTTTGTGAGAAGTATATATAGTAATATCTTGAGCCTTAATTTCCTGTGTATGAAGGGACTAGAAATACTAATCTCTAGGGTAGAATAAGAAAAAGTCTGTGACACATTTAGCCCAAGCTTGAGCATGGAGGAAGTGCCTGTTGTGATAACATAGATCATATCTCTTCTTTTGGGGGGGCCATGCTGGGGGCTCTGTGTGGTCTAGGGCCCATTACCCACCCTCTTGGGCCCCACAAATCAGTCCTCTATCCACTGCATCACTGGGCTCCCCTGCCTCTGGTTACCTGCTGGGTTTGGCCAAGGGGAGGTACTATTTGAAGACAGGAAGGAGAAAGAAAAGAGGCCCAGCACTGACTCCCCCACTTCCTCCACTGGAGATGCTCTAACAAGAGCCTGACTCCTCTCAGGCAGCCTCTCCCTGAGCTCCAGCTTCCTCTGGGCTCCAGTGACTGCTCCCTGTCCCTCCCCCTTCAGCCTAGGGGTGGTGACAGCTCCCACTGTGGGAGCCCTGGGGCACCATTCATCCTTGCTGGTTTCCTTTAATGCCACCCCTGCCTCTGGAAGTAGTTTCTTCTCTATCCCTCCTCCATCACTGTGCAGATGTGGCTGTGAACACAACCAACTCCATTTCTGTGTCATGAATGCCTTTCATCTTTTCCTGCTGTGACCTTTGGCCAAACTTACGGTTTTTACCAAGCACACCAAAGCCATCTACATGATGATTATCGTTGTTCCTTAAAATACAGCCATTAACATTTTTAATAGTAAAAGTTGGATGTCATGACAACTGAGGTCAATAATAAATGGGTGATAAAATCGATTATAATCGATAGAATAATCTATCACAAGAGCAAGACATATGGTTTGGTGCCACCACATTCTTTGTGTTGTTGTCTTATCAATCATTAGTATCCAAGTTATACCATTAAAAAAACTACTGTAAGGTGTCTGTTAGCAGTGAATAATCTGAGCTGATTGCCAGGTCATCTGCCTGCTCCAACCCTATACCTCTGTGAGTAAATTACCCTATAATATGGTCTGTTATATTCTAAGGGGTGGCTTGCATCATTTTCAGTTCTTAAGATACTTTCTCTTTACCACAGTCATTACCAGCAAGCAAACACTCATTTTGAACAGGCCATGCCTTTCTTATGTATATTTTGACCAGTATACATTCACTACCTCTCTTAGTCTTCAATTCAACCCAGTAGGAATTACCACCATTATCTAAAGTGAGGAGACTAAAGCTCAGAAACATTGTGTAACCTGAGGACACACAGAGGCAGGAGGGGCAGAAGCCTGGTCAGGTCCCATCCTGACTCTCCCTGCAGCCCCTTCCCCCAGCTGCACCCCTCACGCCTCATCCTTCCTACAAGGACCTGTGGAGCCCAGGACAGCAGCTGTCCCTGTTTCTCTGGGTTCTCTGCAGCAGAAGGGTACACCTTTGAGACCAGGACCTCAAGTCACCCTCCGAGACTCCCCCAGCCAGAAGTTGGAGAAGGAAAAGGGAGCAGGGTCCATTGGTTGTTATTCTAGGGGACATAAAGTGACTCACTCACCAGGTTGGAAAAGGGCCGTCTTCCACTCTGAAAGGAAGGAGACACAGACAAGGAAAGGTCATCATTTCTGTTCTTCCCCCACCATCCCCCTCACTAAGCCTCTTCTCCCAA
Source organism: Saccopteryx bilineata (assembly GCF_036850765.1). Lineage (NCBI taxonomy): Eukaryota > Metazoa > Chordata > Mammalia > Chiroptera > Emballonuridae > Saccopteryx > Saccopteryx bilineata. The sequence continues at coordinate 80,897,852 of NC_089500.1, read as the reverse complement.
CTCTCCTCAGTCTTGTCCAACATCCAGTTTCCTGCATCTACAGCTCTGTGGCTCAGGCAGAAACCTCTCTGCATGTTGGGCTTCTCTTCATCACACTGGAGCTGCAGGCAACATGGCCGTGCTTAGCCCAGGTGTGCGGGCATTTGTGTCAGCAGGGTGAGGGGACACTGTATGTGGAAGGTCCTCTCTGAGTGTCCAGAAAGGCGGGGTGGTGCACCACAGAAAATGGGCCTCCGAGCTGTATCTGATCATTCCTCACCAGCAGAGAGAGGGTTTAAATGCTTTGTACACAGAGAGCATCAGTCACTCACCAGCGTAAGCCTCAGACTTTTCACCTACAAAGGAAAACAGCAGAGTCACCTGAACTGTCATTTCAGAGATTTTGGTTGTTTTGGGGTTTTTTGCACACATCTAATCTTCCTTTTTCACCATTGCATGCTTCCTACATCTCCCTCTGCCTGTTTAATTCTCTATTGTCCTCCCTCTTTAAAATCAACTGCATCTATTGGGCCTGGATGGGTAGCTAAATTGATTAGAGGGTCATCCTGATACACCAGTGCTACAGGTTCTATTGTCTGTCAGGGCACATACAAGAACCATCCAATGAATACAAGAATTGGTGCAACAACAAATCTAAGTCTTTCTCTGCCTCACAATAATTAATCAATAAATAAAAACTACAACCCTCCACAACAACTGTATTTAATGGCCCCTCACACACCCTGTTCAGTACACGCTTCCCCAGCTGTCATTTGTAGACTCGTTTTGTATCAATCTGTACAGCAATCATCCTCTGTCCACAGTTTAGCTTTTGAAAGTTAGTCTCAATTACCTTCCATCAACTGAGGTTGGAAAATAGTAAATGGAAAATTCCAGAAAGAAACAACTCATAGGTTTTAAACTATGCATCATTCTGAGTAGCGTGATGATATCTTATGCCACCCCACTCCTCCCTGTCCCCTCACACATCATTCCTTTTTGTCCAGCATGTCCACCCAGTGTACCTCCTACACCCTTGTCCAGTTAGGAGCCTGCTCGGTGATCACATCTACTGTCACAGTATGACAGTCTTTGTGTTCAAATCATCCTTAGTTTATTTATAATGGTCCCCAAGTGCTAAAGTCAGGTATGACAATAAGAAGACTTCCTTTAAGTGAAAAGGAAAAAATCTAGTGTATACAAGGTTTGGTTCCATCTGTGGTTTCAGACATCCACTGGGGGTCGCTGAAGGTGTTCCCAAAGGATAGGAACTGACTACCTTACTCCTATACCTGGGTGTGCCTGGTCATGGGCTCCCCGTGTGCATACGTGTGTGTGTGTGTGTGTGTGCGCACGCGCGCACGTGCTAGAATCCATCTCAATCTCTTTCCTGCCTACTTCCGAAAAGTATTGGGCAACTTAATTAGAAAATTCAGATATTACTTTTTTCATTGGTTACCATAAATCTGTGACAACTGACACTGTTGTCACTTCTGTTTTTAAAAGACACTTCTCTCTGCTGGTTTTTTTCTCAGCAGGCTACATGTAAAGCAACCAGGGGGGGGGGGACCTCACTACTGAGTTCACTTCCCCTGCTTCCTGTTTTTCCCTCTCCTCCCCTCCCTTCTCTTCCCCTCCTTTCTTTTTTTCTTTCTTTGTCTTTCCTAGAGGACTGAGAAAAAACAATGCTGGCCTTTCTCACATAAGGGTCCCCTCCCAAATAGATTGATGATAGATATTAGAGAGACCGAGTGAAGGGAGAGAGAGAGAGAGAGAGAGAGAGAGAGAGAGAGAGAGCATTCATTTGTTGTTCTATTTAGTTGTGCATCCACTCACTGGTCGCTTCCCTTACATGCCCCCAGAACGAGTCCAACCGATTGAGCTAATAGGCATGGCCTGGGTCCGTATCCCGCCCCCCATACCCCACCCTCCCACTCAGGGCGGTTAGGGGTGAGGGAAGGGCTGGATCATATCCGAGCACAGAGTCTGAGAGGAGGGTCCGGGACACTCACGCGCCAGGTACTGGATCCTCATCTGCCCTGCGGGGAACAAGTGAGGAGTCGGTGATGCGTGTGACGCAGGGACCCCGGGACGCGCGGGGCGGGACCGGTACTTACTGACTTCGCGCTGCAGCTCCTCTGGAAATAAGCAAAAAAATAGTCCCGTCACAGGGATGGAGGAGGACCGTGCGGCAGGGGCGCGGGCGCGGGCGCGGGCGCGGGCGCGGGCGCGGGCGCGGGCGCGGGCGCGGGCGCGGGCGCGGGCGCGGGCGCGGGCGCGGGCGCGGGCGCGGGCGCGGGCGCGGGCGCGGGCGCGGGCGCGGGCGCGGGCGCGGGCGCGGGCGCGGGCGCGGGCGCGGGCGCGGGCGCGGGCGCGGGCGCGGGCGCGGGCGGTAGCGCTCCTGCAGCCAGGACTCACCTTTGGCGCTTCGCTCCCGCTGCTTCTTAGTTCGCGCTGCTTCTTTCTCGGCTCGCTCCTTTTCCTTCTCCATAGATAGGGCCTCATTTGTCTTCTGTCGCCGCAGGAAGAACCCCACCGCCGTCAGGATTCCCAGCAGCGACAGCAGGGTCACCACCGCGAAGGCCACCACCCAGCGCCGCGCGCTCCAGAAGAAGGGACCTGCGCAGGGACAGCATCAGCCGCTGGCCCTGAGGGGTCACGGGGTGTCTCGGGACAGATCGTTCTCCTCCTAGAGGGCTCAGAACTCTGTTACACAACACTATTGTCTTGAAATGCCTGCCTTTCACATGGGAGTAGTGCGAGTATAAAAATACACAAAGTCATTGAAGACTTCTCTCCACTCCCTCGTTTCTTCCCCATTCATTAGTTGTTATCGGTCAGCTCTATATGGAAATAACGTGAACTTCGGGGCTGGAGGACCTGGGTTCAAATCCTGGGTCTTCATCCTGACTAGCATGTGACCTGGACTAATGTCTTCACCATAATTGTTCCTGGTGTCCCAACAGGTAAAAGGATGAAATTAATGTTTATAAAGTGCCTGACTCATAGAGTGCCATGCAAGTGTTTATTAAATTTAAATATATAAATATGTACTTATTTTTTCTTGTTTTCCAAGCTGGTCTGCAGCTTGTTTTCTCTGTTCTTCAGCTGTCTTGCTGACCTTTTGTATCAGTCTAGAGCAAGAATTTCAACTTTTTACATCTCACAGAAAATATAAACAGTACTAAAATTTTCGCAGCACACCAAAAAAATTTTTTTTTTGCTGGTCTGCCCCAAGAAAAAAAGAAGCTATTATTTTTATTCATTTGCACCCAACCGCTGTGGTTGTGGTGGATGCTGTCATTTTTTAATATGGTAATCGGAGGGAAAAGAGGTCAGTGCCCTTGATTAAAGATTATTGTATGTTTTAAAAATCTTTGCTACACACTTGTCTGTGTCTTCTCTCACAGTGCAACCCCCTACTTCATAAAGATCCCCGCTGGAGGGCATAGCACAGTCTCTAACTTTTGATATTGTAATTAATGGTATAAGAGATAACCTTCCACATGTGTCATTTCACACGAATGCAAGATGATCTGTCAGATAAATTTGCAGCCGTGGAATTTTGGATCAATACATACATAGTTTGGATACAGATTGCTCTATTGCCCCCTGTAGAAGTTGTGCCAATGTATACCAAAACTACACCAAATTAAAGCGTCAAACATCTAAGAGTAACCGTCCCTCCCACAATCCTGCCATCAGGATGTATTAATTACCAACTAAATCGTTTTTCGTTTTGTTGCCAGTCTCACAAGAGGAAAACATTTCTAATTTAGTGAGATAGGACATCCTTTTGTGAGTTAGTTCCTTTTCTGAGAACAGATAAGTCATGTTCCTTGCTCATTTTTCTCCTGGCTGTTTTATATTTTAAGAAAATTAGCCCTTTCTCTAAGACATATGTTGAACATAGTTTTTCCTTATTTGCTCATGTCTTGGTTGATTTTACCATTTGCCCGCAATTCCTATTGCCTTCACAGTCTGTGGCATGCAGAAAATTCTCAGAACATATTTGTGACATAAACAGCTTTATGGGAAAAGAAGCACCCAGGTCCCTGCTCTGTGCCTTATGTCCACTGCAAAGACTCAAGTCAGCAGCTGCAAAGACCCTGTCAGCCTTCCCCCAGGGGCCACAGCTAAGCACAGGGTAGCGGCAGGGCACTCACCTGCAATGGAAACCCTGGCTGTCTTTTCCTGGCTGAGCAGGGGGTTTCTGAAGATACAGGAGATCCCCCTCCCAGAGTCGCCTTCCACGGTCACAGATGCTGTGGCTGCGTATAGACCCAGGCTGTCTGCAGTCACAGGTGCTGCCACAGAGGACAAGCTCTGTCCCTTGTCATCTCTCCACTCGATGTGGGGCTGCGGATACCAGCCTGCAGACGTGCACTCCAGACGGATCCCTCCATCCTCATAACCCTTCATTTCAATGTGAAGATCAGAGCCCAGCTCTGTGGAAGGAAAAGTGAGCATGAATTATGGGGAGCCCTCTGTATTGATGAGGTTCTCAATGGGAATGAAAGGCACCCTCACATTAAAGAACACAAGCAGGGCTTCACTAAGGAACACTTTACAGATGTGTGCTGTGCAGGAGAGACTTACATGATATGATTATTGTCTGACCATTGTCTGACCATTGCTCAAACCTCATGCTAGGTCCAGCAAGATCTGGGCCAGAACAGTGGTTGCTTTTCCTAAATGCCCTTAGAGACTGCTGGACCTCTCTATTTAGCCCAAGCCGCCCAGGTGCTTGTTCTTGGGACAGACTGTCACTTGCCCTGAGCAAGCATGTCAGTCATTCTGCCTTGGCTGAGGTGGGTCACGTGCCAGTACCCCTATCTATCTTGCTCTGTCCTGTGTAAGCCTCTGCTTCTGCCAGGTACTGCTCAGTCTGTGCATTGTATGTAAATCTCCTTGGTAAACTCTTAACGTAATTAATAACAGAGTTGTCAGCCACTCTCTCAGGTCTCTTGACCCAGGGAAATTTTCATAACGTGGTTGTAGAGGAGGGGAAAGAACCACATGGAGGAGAGCTGACCCAGGGCCAGGAACAGTGGAACTGTTGCCACCTGTCCCTAAGCCTGTAAACTCAGGGGGTGGTGGGAGGAAACCTTTTGAGGACCTGAAAGAACAGAGTTTGTAAGGTGGGGCTTTCTCAAGAGGAGCTGTGGTCCACTGTAGCTACTTGAGGTATCCGGCAGAGAGAGAGCCAGGATCCCCCTTCTTCCTGACACATTCTCCCCATCGCTGGGCTCCTTGTTGACCATCCCAGGCAGGAGCCACAGGACAAGGATGTGTGCTGAGGAAGAGAAATGCATCCCTGACGTCTGCACATGAGCAACTGCATGGAACAGCAGCATCAGACAAGGTGCTCTGTTACTGTGATGGGTCAGGACAAAATCAAGACCACTCAACAAGCAGGTTTGAATACAGAGAAAAACATGAACAGTGTCCAGACCACAGCAGCAACCAAACCTCCTCTGACCTGGCTGTAAGTGACCAAATACAACCCCTCCACCATCCTGACAGTATCCAACTCAGAGCAAAGTTCTACATACATAAATCCTCCTCCCCAAATACCTTAAGGGCCCCAAAGTTATCCCTAGTCTTCCTGACAACCTCTTATGGAGACAGTTCATGGTTTTCACATGTGTGTGTTCTCCCTTACTGCAAGAAATACTAAACACAAGTTGTTCAACTACAGGTGTGTTTCTGGGGCCTTTGGTTGGAAAAAGATGGGTAACACAAGTGATATACCTGCAGGTCAGCCTCTTGGACCCATAGCAGCGTGCATCTGCAGGGCCCACAGCCCCTGTCTGGAACTCAGCTGAATCCAAAGTGTGTGCACTCATCAAAGGAGGTTTTCTCATCCTGCCTATCCCTGACCCCCACTTCCCTGCTTAGACCCTGGTGGCCGCCATGAGGGACTTCTTCACCTGATACAGGAGGGACTGTACCTGGAGGAAAAACTGTGTCTGCCAAGGTCCTCAGAGAAGCAGAGTTGGAGGGCAGGGGAGGCAGTTTTTGGTGAGTAACCAGAAGTGCTCTAAGGTGGGTGTGGAGACTGTGCCCCAGGCCCCACAGAAGAACAACAAGAACAGACTCAAGGCTCACCTGCAACCTTCAGCTCCATCAGGGCTTTTGCATAGAAGTCTCCATCTTGGAAATAACACAGGTAATTTCCATTGTCAGAGACAGTGACGTTGTGAATCCGGAGAGCAGCCGTCCCCTCAGTGATGTCCTCTTTTAAAATCGAAGTTCTCCCTCGATACTCTGCTGCCTGTGTCTCTTCCTTCCCATGTGCATACGTGAGCACCACCTGCCTCAGGCTGGGTCGCACCCACTTCAGCTCCATGTTCTCAGCGTTCATCTTCGGGACCAGATGGCAGGGCAGCTCAGCATCGTCACCCACCACGGCCAGGATGGGTGCAGTGGGTCCAAGCACGTCAAACTGAGCTGGTCAGCAGAAGGGGGAGAGCGGGCCAGAGGGTCAGGGGCTGTTCCAGCAGGGAGGGCGAGGTACGAAACACCCAGCGAGACACTCATTCTAACAGAAATACAGTCAGGTTGGACCTTCCTGGGGTGGGGTGGAGTCCAGAGTTCTAACTGGAGCTACAGGTAACCAACTGCTTCAGAGGCATGAAAGCAGAACCATTTCCTACCTGAGCTGGGGGTGAGCAGCTGGACCAAGGTGAGGCAGACAGGGAGGTCAAGTAGATGGAAGGCCAGGGACCTCACCATTTTTACCTGTTGTGCAGACAGAGAGACACTAGGAGTTGGGTTGAAATGACAACGTGATTGACAACAGAGAATTCCACATGGAGAGCTTTGCCTCCCCAGGGCCGACTCTGGGTTCAGTCATGAGACCTGGTGACCCGAGAGCCTCCTCTGCAAATGTCTGGTTGGGAGTCTCTTAACCTTTGAATCCAACATGGAAAATTACCCATAAAATTGGTAATGTTAAATTTACATCCTGAGCTCTACTGTCTGAATGTGTTCAAAAGGCTTCCACTTACCCACAATTCCCTGGGACAGCCAGCTCCCGCCTCCCCCATCACACTCTGAGGAGCACAGGACCCTCCTCCCTGAGTCCCGGATTCACTGGAGTCCCCACAGTCTATGCTCAGCACACCAGCCAGAGGTTCCTGACCCACTTCCCCTCCCTCCTCCACTCAGCCCTTCCGGGGGCTCCCCTTTCACTCAGAGCAGAAGTCCTTTGTACCCTATAGTATTATAATCACCTGAATGTTTTAAAATTTAAAGTTTTCAGAGTGGTGAATATATTTTCACTTATTTGGGGGGACATTGATTTTTTTTTAATTCCTGAATATAGGGAATTTTAAAAGAAAAAAGGAAAAACACGGAATTTAAATAATTTGTAATGGTAATCATATACTTTGCTTCCTATGAATATAAATATTTCTGGAAGTATTTTGGCCACATATATATGACAAATGCCTTAAAAATGTTTTATCCTTGGACCCACAAAATCCACTTGCAGGGATTATTACTCTTAAAGAAAAAAAAAAGCATTAACACAAAGCTTTATATTTAATAGTGTTCATAATAGTAAAATCTAAAATAGTAAAATGTAAATACCGAAAGTAGATTCAATTTTACTACCATCATGGGCAGAAATAAAAATGCTTTATTAAAAACATAATATCAACCTACAGGTGACATAATACTCAATGGTAAAAAGCTAAAAGCATTGTCTTTAAGATCAGGAAGAAGACATTTCTATTCAAAATAGTATTAAAGTCCTACCCACAGCAATGGGATAACACAAAGAAATAAAAAACATACAATGCAGAAAGGAAAAAATAAAGTTATCACTACTTGGAGATGACATGATACAATGTATAGAAAAACCTATTAGGACTTATTAATGAATTCAGTAACATTGTAGCATGCAAAATCAGAAACCTGTTGCATTTCAATATAGCAATAATGAATAATGAATGACCAGAAGGAGAAATAGTTTAAGTCCCATTTACAATATCATCAAAGAGCACAAAATGCCTAGGAATAAATTTAACCAAAGAGGTAAAAGACCTGTACTCTAAAAAAATAAGACACCAAAGAAATATTTTGAGGAAGATATAAATAAATGGAAGGCTCTGCTGTGCTCACGGGTTGAAAAGATTCATACTGTTAAAATGTCTAAACTGCCTAAAAGTAATCACAGGTTCAGTGCAATCTCTATTTAAATATCTAGGCTTTCTTCTTAGTAGGACAACAACTAATCCTAAGATTTATATGAAGTCACAAAAGGCCCCAAATAGCCAAAGAAAATCTTGAGAAAGCTAAATGTTCAAGGTATCATGGTTTCTGATATCAAACTGTACAAGTAAGCTACACTAAGAAAAACAGCATGGTGCTGGCATACAAACAGACACATAGTTCAATTGAACAGAATAGAGAGCCCAGAAATATACCCTCACTTTTATGGTCAATTGATCTATGACAAAAGAGGCAAGAATATACAATGGGGTAAAAATAGTCTCTTCAAAATGGTGTTGGAAAGCTGAACAGATCCATGGAAAAGAATGTAAATGGATCATTTTCTTAATACCACATACAAGAATAAACACAAAATGGACCAAGTATTTAAATGGAAAACCTGAAACCATAGAATTAGAAGAAAATGTAAGCAGTGGACTATCTGATATTGCTCTTAATAATATCTTTTTGGATATACAATATGTCCTTGGGCAAGGGCAACAAAAGAAAAATATGAGCACATGGTACCGTATAAAACTAAAAATTTTTGCATAGCAAAGGAAACCATCAATAAAGTGAAAAGACAACCTGTTGAATGAAAAAAGATATTTGCCAAAGATATACCCAATAAGGGGTTAATATCAAAAATTTATAAATAACTCAACACCAAAAAACCAATTAGATGTAAAAAAAAATTAGGTAGAATACACAAACTGAAATTTCTCCAAAGAGGAGGTACAGATGCCCCAAAGTCATATGGATCGGAACCCCTCTGTGGTCAGACGATGAACTTTGTATATTTTTCTATCCAGTGTACAACTTTTGTGTGTGTAGGTTGGTTCAGATTTTTATATACAAATAACTCTGTAGTGAACATATTTACATAAAGATCGCTGAGACACACACCTCTCTTTTAGAATCTCTTGGAACACACTCCCAGAGATGAGCAGGAGAGCCTGTAAGAGGACTTGGCTGCTTCCTGACCACAGGAAGTTCCTAGGAACATACAGTTGTCAAGCTCCTTCATTCCGGTGGTCTCCCTCCCACGGATTTCTGAATGCAGGCCGTACCGGGCCTGTCTCTCAGCTCGCACCTGTGTCGTCACCTGCAGTCTCAGGGCACCACACTCTGAGTGAGGAAGTCCCTGCAGGCTCACCCAGCTTCTTAGCCTCTCTCCCAACGGGGCTGGGGTTCCTGGGTTTTACCAACTCCCCTCTCTTACCCTTGGCGCTCTCAGCTGAAAAACCACAGAAGAAAGGCCCGAATAATTCCTCATTTAGTTGAATCTGATCTGGAAGAAAGGGTGGGGGGGGAAAAAGAAAGCTTGTAGAGTAACAGTGCAAAGTCCCTCTTTCAAAGCACTTGCTTTGTGATTGGCTCAGAGAGGTGTGTCTCATCAGTTGCCGGGCAGAATTCTACCAGCAGATTAGCGTGAACTGGGACGCTGTATTGCAGGGGTCCCCAAACTATGGCCCGCGGGCCACATGCGGCCCCCTGAGGCCATTTATCCGGCCCCCGCCGCACTTCCGGAAGGGGCACCTCTTTCATTGGTGGTCAGTGAGAGGAGCATAGTTCCCATTGAAATACTGGTCAGTTGGTTGATTTAAATTTACTTGTTCTTTATTTTAAATATTGTATTTGTTCCCGTTTTGTATTTTTTACTTTAAAATAAGATCTGTGCAGTGTGCATAGAGATTTGTTCATAGTTTTTTTTTTATAGTCTGGTCCTCCAATGGTCTGAGGGACAGTGAACTGGCCCCCTGTGTAAAAAGTTTGGGGACCCCTGCTGTATTGGATGGTACCAGTGAAGACCAGCTCCAGCCCTAATTCCCGTACTCTGTGTCTCTCTGTGTGTTTACCTGTTTGAATCACTCCTGGGTGTGGATGTGTGTGATCAGCATTTCATTATATACACCTGCTTTATGTCTTTTACATCATAATGGTTTTATCAGTAAAACTAAGGAAACAAACGAACAGATGTTAATGTGTGAGGAGAGGAAGGTGTTTGCTGACATCTCTTACAGCAGAGCCCCGTGAAAGGAAGAACAGAAAGACACCAGACACACGCCACCTTTTTTTGACACGTCTGAAATTCAGGTCTCATATGTATTTCCAAGTAATACAATTTTCAGGATTCCAGAGGCAGGGCTGCCAGAGGGAACCTATTGGCAGCTTTTACATTTTCAGAGAATCTTTATTTGGGGCATTGTGGAGAAGGTTCTTTCATGCTCTGCACCTTCTTTGGGCTGCATTTGGATTTTCTGTGTATTTATTCTCCTCTGTCTGCAGGAGTGTGTTTTCCGAGGTTAGACAGGATAGGCTGTGAATGCATTTCTTTCGGGGATCTTTGGGACAATCAGGGTCTACCTGTGACTTGGGGCCTCTCCTAAGGCACCTTAAGTTCTCATCACAGTGAGTATAGATTCCAGGGGTTCAATGTGATCTTGGCTGATGAAATTGGACTATATTACATCGGCTTGAATTCAGGTTCTGTGGTAAAGAATGCTGGCCACTGTGCAATATCTGTTCCCTGCCTTCTATTAAACATCGAACTCAATTTCTGAGGGAAAAGCGTACTGCAACGTGCCTGTCCTCCTTGTAGGCAGGGGAGGCTGAGGGACTATGCTTGAGTCCACGGTTTGTAGGTGGATGTTGTTGGGTTTTGTTTCTCCAGGGAGTTCCAAACTCTCCCTGCTTCTTCCTTCCTCTGGGGTGGAAAACCATCTCTGGATCTTTCTAGACAGAATGTTTTGTATCTCTTCACAATTTTCCGGGCAATTGGGTCTTAGGTGCACGTCTCATCCCGACCTTCATGTGATGCTTGGGGACAAATGTGCATGAAGTGGGACAATATATATATGTATATAGATATACGTGGCAAGGTCCAAGCATCATTAGAGAAAGGCTGGATGTTAAAAAGAAATCTCTTCTGCTGTATGTGTGATGGCGGTGGTGGGGGGATTGTTAGCTAAAAGAGAGATGCCCTCCTTGCCGATGCTCCTCTCAGCTGCAGGGATGGTCATGTCTAAGCGAGTTAGGACATCTGTAAAAGCTCCTCCATGCACTGAGAGAAAGAAGCATTTGATTTTTAATCTGAGTTCTGTGTGTTTCAGGAATAGACTATATTTGAGGCTAATTTGTGGAAATCAAGAAGTTTGACTTCAGGATATTCAGGCTAGAAGCCTGAGCGTCAGGTCCCTGCAGGGTGAGGTCTAGCCTCGGCCCTTGTTTAGGGGGGTTGGTGGCAGTCTCTGGCATTTCCTGGCTTGGAGAAGCATCGCCCTGTCTCTGCCTTTATTCTCACATGGTTTTCTCTGAAACACTTGTCTTTCTCCTGTTTCTCATGAAGACAGAAGCTGGGTCAGCCCTGTGTTCTTGCTAAATACAGCAGGTGACAGAAATTCCACATCGGTTGTCTGTTAGAAGACCCCCTCTCTTGACTTAACTCGGCTGTGACACCTTCTCCTCTGGAAAGTTTCATCTCTGAGCTCCTTTGTTCCCTATTTTAACTACACACGAGTGAAGGACAGAAAGAACCCCAAAGTAATGAGGGTGGAAGGTGTGGGAGAATGGGCTTGAGTTTCAGAAGTGTTAAGTTCTCCAGCCACCACCCTGGGATGTCAGATCATGTTATTGGCTTAAACAATAAAGACTTTTCTCACTTAACAAAAAAGTTCTGAGGTTGGGAGGTGACAGCCCTCCTAGTGGTCTTTTCTGTACTGGAGACGTGGGAAAACTCAGACTATTCTGTGACATGTCAACCGTATATTTAATTCAAATTTCAACTTCCATAAATTAGGTTTTACTGGGATGGGGTCAATTCATCCATTGAACACTGTGTTACAAGAAGAATTATACAGGAGACTGCATGCTCCTCACAGTTAAAAATGTGTAATATCTAGCCCCTTACAAAAAATATTTCCAGATGCCTAGACTAGAGGGAAGCATTTTTTTTTTTTTTGTAACTTGTTGTTACCTAGTGTGGACAAAAAAGGAGCCACATACTAAACCTGACAAGCTCAGGGGAGATCTGCATGGGGGCTTACAAGCTCAGCGACTGAAAGTAACCACATAGAGTGGTATGAAATTTAAACTTTCCAACTAAAAGTGAATCGTGGTGAGCAGTCAGGTCCTAGGCCAGTATCTTCCCTGACAAAGGCTAGTCTCTACCCTAACTGAGCCTCTATTGACCTTTTGTTTCTACAACATACCTTTGAAATGTCAGAGTGATTCTTTTTCCCACAGCCCTCAGGCGCTGCACCAGGGCGGAGACCATAAAACACCTGGTTGTTATTGCTATCCTGTTAATTGAAACAAGGAGGACCTAATAAAAGGTGTGATAAAACTTGGATACATGTGGGCACCTGGGGCTCGGTCTTGCTGGGGACTCTCTGAGAGACTGTGTGGAACTGGAAGTCACCATCTCAGAATTGTCACTGAGGGATGAGAACACAGGGTTTACCCACAATCCAGTTCCTCATTGGCTGAGGGTCTTCTAGGATGAACGCGTACAGGTGAGTGAGTATGTGTGTGTATTTGCGTGTGAGAGTGAGAGAGAAACAAAAATAGCGCGAGGAGCCCTGGCCGGTTGGTTCAGCGGTAGAGCGTCGGCCTGGAGTGCGGGGGACCCTGGTTCGATTCCTGGCCAGGGTACACAGGAGAAGCGCCCATTTGCTTCTCCACCTCCCCCCCCTCCTTCCTCTCTGTCTCTCTCTTCCCCTCCCGCAGCCAAGGCTCATTTGATTTACAAATCAAATGAGCAAAGATGGCCCGGGCGCTGGGGATGGCTCCTCGGCCTCTGCCCCAGGCGCTAGAGTGGCTCTGGTCTCGGCAGAGCAACGCCCCCTGGTGGGCAGAGCGTCGCCCCTGGTGGGCGTGCTGGGTGGATCCCGGTCGGGCGCATGCGGGAGTCTGTCTGACTGTCTCTCCCCGTTTCCAGCTTCGGAAAAATACAAAAAGAAAAAAAAAATTATAAAAAAAAATAGCGCGAGGAAGAAGAGGAGAGGAAGAAGGAGGAGGGGAGGAGAGACTGAGAGGCAATGAATGTGAGGCTCAGAAGGCGTTTTTATTTATTTATTTATTCTCCAAAGAAACGAGACATCATGCTGGGAATTGTCAGTATAACTAGAAGACCTCTTCTGCCTGCACACTGGTGTCCACTCTCAGCCCCTGGGCCCTACAGCCCTTCCCCCATAGCAACCTGTGTCCTAATCATCCGCTGAAGATTAGTGTGCTCTCAAGTTACATGAGGAGAGTAGTTTAGCCCATTTTACAGTCACAATCCAAGGGACCTGCCCATCCTCTAAGGCAGGGGTCCCCAAACTTTTTACACAGGGGGCCAGTTCACTGTCCCTCAGACCGTCAGAGGGCTGGACTATAAAAAAAACTATGAACAAATCCCTATGTGCAGTGTGCATATCTTATTTTAAAGTAAAAAAACAAAACGGTAACAAATACAATATTTAAAATAAAGAACAAGTAAATTTAAATCAATAAACTGACCAGTATTTCAATGGGAACTATGGGCCTGCTTTTGGCTAATGAGATGGTCAATGTCCGGTTCCATATTTGTCACTGCTAGCCATAACAAGTGATATGATGCGCTTCTGGAGCCGTGACGTGTGCGTCCCGCGTCACTGGAAGTAGTACTGTACGTGAGTGCCACCGCCATGCTTTGCGGCGCCGCCACATCTTGTGCTCCTCTCACCGACCACCAATGAAAGAGGTGCCCCTTCTGGAAGTGTGGTGGGGGCCGGATAAATGGCCTCAGGGTGCCGCATGCGGCCCACGGGCTGTAGTTTGGGGACCCCTGCTCTAAGGAGTCCCTCCTCTGTCCTCACCACTGAGATGCTGTCAGTGGCCTTCATTTCTGCGTCTCCTGAGGGGCAGGAGCTCAGAGTCCCAGAGAAGGGAAGAGCCACTGAGCCGACCGGAATACACCTGAACTTCTTCTATCCTGCAGGGAGAGTTTTATGGTCTTCTTTGTAAAAAGGGGGGGGGGGAGGAAATCCCAGTTTTTCATGTCACAGACCCTCCTCACGAAAATAACTGGTGGGGAAGGAGGTGGATCAGGGCAGCTAAAGTGACAGAAGAGGGTATAAGTGGCAGAGGAAGGAAGTTAGAGAAGAGAGGCCAGTGGGTGCCCTGGGTGGCTGCTAAGGTGCCTGCTGGCTGAGTTGTGTTGTCATGAGCTTAGAAAGGAGCTTACCCGTCACCAGGACCCTGACTCCTCCTCCAAGGAAAGCAGTGGTGAGCTTGTTTTCTGCTCCAACTGTTGTGCACATTCTCAGGCAGATGCAAGGCAAATAATTGTCACTGTTTGAAGAAATCCCTTTAAAGAAAAGGTTTTTCTCAGTCATTGAGCTCTGACTCAGGTCAAATAAAGACCAATGGGAGGTGAGGACTTCCAGGGAAGCAACAAACAGCACAAAGTATGACAATTTCCTGGATTTTTAAAAAATTTTTATTTATTCATTTTAGAGAGGAGAGAGAGACAGAGAGAGAGAGAGAGAGAATGAATGGGGGAGGAGCAGGAAGCATCAACTCCCATATGTGCCTTGACCAGGCAGGCCCAGGGGCCCAGGGTTTTGAACTGGTGACCTCAGCGTTTCCAGGTCGACACTATCCACTGAGCCACCACAGGTCAGGCTGGAGTTATTATTATTATTATTATTTTTAAATAAGAAGTGTCCCTTAGTGCCAGAAAAAGGAAGAAGGAAATTCTAAGAAAGTAAAATCGCCATGCAGAGAATGAAATCAGACATTATCTATTTATCTGGACTTTCCTCTTGCTCCTGATTTTCAAAACTCTGGTGCTGCAAGTGAAATAAGCTCAGTAAGAAATTAGTGACCGACAGACGGGAACCTCTGGCGGTGATCCGACCACAAACCCCTAACTGAGCAGGTCATGTTGGAGAGTCATGCCCGGATCCAGGTAGGGTGTCGCTTCTACAATCACCCACAGTGACCTTTACCCTTAGGGCCCCGGGAAGGGGACCTCAGGGCAGCACAGGACCCTGCCCAACAGGAACAAAGGAAAGACCAGAGGTCGAGAAAGGGAGCTTATGCTGAATATCTCCCATCAGCACTTCTCTCTGTCTGAAGTATAAGTCGTGTAATTTGAACCAGCCTCACTTTCCACAATTTCAAAATCAGGCTGCCTCACAGGTCTGTGGTGAGGATTAGCGAGTGACATTTCCCCGAAGCATTCAGCATGGCACCCAGTACATTGTCTATAAAGGTTAGCTTTTCTTTTCCCTTTTTTCTTTTTATTTTTTGAGATAGATGAGGGGAGATAGTGAGACAGACTCCCACATGCGCCTAGACTGGGATCTACCTGGCAACCCCCAGCCCTCCAATGCTTGAATCAGCCAACCCGTTAGCCCCTAAAGGTGACATGCTCTGACCAAGCACCCGCCTGGGGTCAACACTGGAACAAATCTGTCCCTGGCAGGAAGGGAAGAGGGAGAGAAGCAGCTTCTCTTGTGTGCCCTGACTGCGGGAATTGAACCCAAGACGTTCCTACCCTGGGCCGATGTTCTATCCACTGAGCCAGCCGGCCAAGGTTGAAGTCACTTTAGAAAAGTTAATTCACTTTCTGCACCCTCATCTCCTTTGTCCTGTGAAAAACTGAGTTACTATTAGTGAAGTGCGTCACTCAGTGTGTTCATAGTAAGTATTTTATTGTTGTGACCTTTTACTGTTAAGAAGGTCTCCAGCTCCAGGCTGGCCAGGGAGCAGTGAAGTAATTACATCATCCTGAGGGTCCCCATTCCCATCAACCGAGCTTGAGGCCACTGGGGTCTCCAGGGAAGGGTCAGGCACTGGCTCAGGCACAAGGGAATTGCCTGCTGTTTTATGGGATGGGCAAATGGTCAAGGCAGTGGGCTCCAATGTCAAAATCCTAAAAACAGGCCACAGAGGCCCAGAGAAGGAGGTGTGTGGGAAGGTGTAGATGTGCGACCCATCACTGGCGTTGTAGAAGGAGACCTCCCCGCACTCATAGTCCAGGAAAACGCCCACGCTTTCAGGAGGGTTGACAAGTGTCAGTTTGGTCCGTGGGTCAGTGAGAGCCCTGTAGTCACTGCCATTAGACAGCCCCATTGTCCAGAACCCATTCTCAGGTGTCATTTTAACCCAACATTTTCTCTCCACGCTCTCACTGCACACCCCAACGTGCCACTCCTCCCTGTCCCCCACCTCCACCTCCCAGAAATGTCTCCCTGAGGTGAAGCTGGCACAGCCCAGCACGCAGTAATGCCAGTCAAATCTCACGGGGTGGTCCGGCAGGCTCCGCCGCGCGTCCACCCGCTGCAGGCGCCTCTGGTCCTCAGAAACGAGGAGGATTGGGTTTGCCGTGTCCGGGTCCAGAAGCACATCCGCTGCAGAGGAGTCAGATGGCGCGGAGTCAGCCATGGTTCCCGGGCCTCAGAGCCTCAGCCTTAGAGGCCTGTGTCTGGCTGAGGAGGCCTGAGACCAGAGCCTGGGGTCCCCACCTGCCCTGATTGTGACTCTCAGCAATGCCCCGAGAGACCACAGGGGTCCGTGTTCTGAGAAAAGGTGGGGTCTTTCTAACCTGCTGGTGCCGACCTTCCACCTTTTCCCCGTTTCCCTCCCCCACGTGACCATGCCCAGCTGTGCTGCCCAGTCACACGGACTCCACACAGTCACACGGACTCCACACACAGTCACACGGACTCCACACACACAGTCACACGGACTCCACACACAGTCACACGGACTCCACACACACAGTCACACGGACTCCACACACAGTCACACGGACTCCACACACACAGTCACACGGACTCCACACACACAGTCACACGGACTCCACACACAGTCACACGGACTCCACACACACAGTCACACGGACTCCACACACAGTCACACGGACTCCACACACACAGTCACACGGACTCCACACACAGTCACACGGACTCCACACACACAGTCACACGGACTCCACACACAGTCACACGGACTCCACACACAGTCACACGGACTCCACACACACAGTCACACGGACTCCACACACAGTCACACGGACTCCACACACACAGTCACACGGACTCCACACACACAGTCACACGGACTCCACACACAGTCACACGGACTCCACACACACAGTCACACGGACTCCACACACACAGTCACACGGACTCCACACACAGTCACACGGACTCCACACACAGTCACACGGACTCCACACACACAGTCACACGGACTCCACACACACAGTCACACGGACTCCACACACAGTCACACGGACTCCACACACACAGTCACACGGACTCCACACACAGTCACACGGACTCCACACACAGTCACACGGACTCCACACACACAGTCACACGGACTCCACACACACAGTCACACGGACTCCACACACAGTCACACGGACTCCACACACACAGTCACACGGACTCCACACACAGTCACACGGACTCCACACACAGTCACACGGACTCCACACACAGTCACACGGACTCCACACACACAGTCACACGGACTCCACACACACAGTCACACGGACTCCACACACAGTCACACGGACTCCACACACAGTCACACGGACTCCACACACACAGTCACACGGACTCCACACACAGTCACACGGACTCCACACACACAGTCACACGGACTCCACACACAGTCACACGGACTCCACACACACAGTCACACGGACTCCACACACACAGTCACACGGACTCCAACTTCAGGCCTGGCTCCCCCCTCCTGAGCTGGGTGACTTCCTTAGTTGCTAAGTCTATTTTCCCACAGACACAAAATATGTAAAATCTTGACTCTCAATTTCATTTCTGTAAAATGGGGAAAAGATATTAATCTCTAGGGTAAAATGGGACAAACTGTGTTACATTTTTCTCAAGTCTGGGCTTGGAGGAAGTGCCTGGTGTGATGATAGACTATGTCTTTTCTGTGTGTGCGGCCATGCTGAGGGCTCTACGTGCTTTTGGGCCAGTTACCCAACCTATTCCCATCCTCTCTGTCCTCAAAATCAGTCATCTACGGACAACAGCACTGGCTCCTTTGCCTCTGGTGATCTGCTGGGTTTGGCCAAGAGGAGGGACCAGCTGAGACAGGAAGGAGAAAGGAAAGAAGCCCAGCACTGACTCCCCCACTTCCTCCACTGGAGATGCTCTAACAGAGCCTGACTCCTCTCAGGCAGCCTCTCCCTGAGCTCCAGCTTCCTCTGGGCTCCAGTGACTGCTCCCTGTCCCTCCCCCTTCAGCCTAGGGGTGGTGACAGCTCCCACTGTGGGAGCCCTGGGGCACCATTCATCCTTGCTGGTTTCCTTTAATGCCACCCCTGCCCCTGCAAGTCGTCCCTTCTCCAAACCCCCCTTCATCACTGTGCAGATGTGGCTGTGAACGAACCAACTGCATCTCTGTGTCACGGACTTCCTTCACCTTTTCATGCTGTGACCTCTGACCAACCTCACTGTCCTCAGCAAGCACACCAAAGCCCTCTACGTAATGATCTGCATTCTGATATATCTATAAACATTTCTGTTGAGACAGCTAGAATGATGTGACAACAGAGGTCCGTACCAAACTGGTGGTAGGATCGATTTTAAAGAATCATCCATCACAAGACTACCAGGAGGTGTGGCTGCTGCTACCACAACTGTTGGCTCTCTGTCCTGTCTGTCATTAGTCTGTCATGAGTTACACTATAAAAAAAGTACTGTTATGGGTCTGTTAGTAGTGAATAATCTGAACAGAATGCTGAGTCTTCTGTCTGTTCTGAGCCTACACCCCTGTGAGTAAATTACTCTATAATATGGTCTGTTACATTCTAAGGAGTGACTTGCATCAATTTTATGCCTTACAATACCTTCTCCTCAACATGGTCATTACCACCAGACACCCATTTTGAACAGGTTATCTCTTTCCTGTTGGTGTTTTCAACAATATGCATCCATTATGTTATTTAATCTTCACCTCAATCCTCACATAGTAGGAATATGCACCATCATAAAAAGAGGGGGCTAAAACTCAGAAACATTGTGTTAACCTGAGGACACACAGGGGCAGGAGGGGCAGAAGCCTGGTCAGGTCCCATCCTGACTCTCCCTGCAGCCCCTTCCCCCAGCTGCACCCCTCCTGCCTCTTCCTTCCCACAAGGACCTGTGGAGCCCAGGACAGCACTTGTCCTTGGTTTTCTGTGTCCTCAGCTGCAGAAGGACACACCTTTGAGACCAGGACCTCAAGACACCACTCCTAGACTCCCCCAGTCAGGAGTTGGAGGGAAAAAAAATGTCCCTTGGTTGTTGTCCTTGGGAACATACAGTGACTCACTCACCAGGTTGGAAGAGGGCCGTCTTCCACTCTGAAAGGAAGGAGACACAAACAAGGAAAGGTCATCATTTTTGTCCTCCCCCCATCACTAGCCTCTTCTCTCTCCTCTCCTCAGTCTCTTCCAACATCCGGTTTCCTGCATCTACAGCTCTGCGGCTCAGGCATGAAACTTGTTGGATGTTGAGCTTCCCTCCATCATGCTGAGGCTGCAGGCGACATGGCCATGCTTAGCCCAGGTTGGTGTCTCTGTCAGCAGGGTGGGAGGACGTGGGGAAGGTCCTCTCTGAGTGTCCAGGAAGGTGGGTTGGGCCTCTGAGCTGGATCTGATCATTACTCACCAGCAGAGAGAGGGTTTAAATGCTTTGTACACAGACAGCATCAGAGTCACTCACCAGCATAGTCCCGAGACTTCTCCCCACCTGCAAGAGGAGACAGCAGAGTCACCTGATTTGCCATTTCTGGGTCATTTCCTTTCTCTTCCTTTTGAATCCATCTAATCTTCTCTTTTGATCTCCCCCCCTTCCTGCCTGTCCCTCTGCCTGTTCAGTTCTCTGCTACCCCCTCTTTAAATCCACTGCATCTAGTGACCCTGCAGGCACCCTGCACGAGCTGTCCCAGCTGTCACTGCAGATCTGTGTGTACCTGTCTGCACAGCAGTCACCCTTGTCTGCGGCTTCACTTTCTTAAGTTTCAGTTACCTTCTGCAACTGTGGTCAGAAATTATTAAATAGAGATTGCTAGAAATAAACAACTCCTAACTTTTTTTTTTTTTTTTTTTTTTAAAGAGGCAGAGATAGACAGGGACAGACAGACAGGAACGGAGAGAGATGAGAAGCATCAATCATCAGTTTCTCGTTGCACGTTGCGACTTCTTAGTTGTTCATTGATTGCTTTCTCACATGTGCCTTGACCGTGGGCCTTCAGCAGACCAAGTAACCCCCTGCTGGATCCAGCGACCTTGGGTCCAAGCTGGTGAGCTCTTTGCTCAAGCCAGATGAGCCCGCGCTCAAGCTGGCGACCTCGGGGTCTCGAACCTGGGTCCTTCTGCATCCCAGTCCGACGCTTTATCCACTGTGCCACCACCTGGTCAGGCCTAACTTTTTTTTTAAGAGAGAGAAATAAGCTCAACTAGTAATTGCGGCACTTAGTTTGTCATTGATTGCTTTCTCATATGTGCCTTGACCAGAGGCTCCAGTCACACCAGTCACACCTTGCTCAAGTCAGAGTGACCTTGGGCTCATGTCTATGATCCCATACTCAAGCTGGTTGAGTGTTGGGGACCGAAAAGCCAACAGGGTTTTTGCAGTTTAGATTTTTGGGGGACAGAGGTGTAGGGCACTGGCTGTAAACTGACCGTCTGCCCAACCCCCCACCCCACTTGTTCTGTGAAGTTACTAAAAGCTGTTAAGCTGTGATGCTGGGTTGTTTGTACTCATCCTACCCCCCATGTCCCCCGGAAAGAATGGAGGCAAGTTCCTTCTATCCTTTGTTTTGTGTGAAGTTAAGATGTTATGTACGGTGGGGGTTTTCTGCACTTGGTAAAATTCTTGAGTTGCCTTGGAAACATTGTGATCAGAGATCTCTGATTTGCTACTGGCCTCACTTTGCCCTATAAATAAAGCAAGAAACAGGCAGGCGGGGCGGGGATTGCGCTCTATTCTTGCCAGCAGCAATCGCAGAGCCCTCCCCACCCCATCCTTTTATTTCTTTAAGCCCATTTTCTTAATTCGCATTGTTCCCACTCAGGACCTGGAATTACTAGCTGTGCTGGTTCGCGGCAGGTGAGCCTACTGCTCAAGCCGGCCACCCAAGGTTTTGAGCCTGGGTCCTGAGTTTTAAACTGAACATCATTCTGAGCAGCGTGATGAAATCTTGCGCCATCCTTCGCTGACCTGCCCTTTCGTGAATCGCCACTTAATTTTCTCTCTCTTAGAGAGAGAATGGAAGATGGAAAGCCAGACACAAAAACAGAAAGAGATACATCAAGTTGTTGTTCTGCCCATTCATGCATTCGTTGGTTGATTCTTTTTTTATTCTTCTAATTTTTTTTAGATTTTATGTATTGATTGTAGAGAGACAGGGGAGAGAAAGAAGGGGGAATGGAAGCATCAACTCATATTTGCTTCTTGTTTGTGCCTTAACAGGGCAGGACCTAGGCCTCAAACTAATGACCCCAGCGCTCCAGGTTAATGCTTTATCCACAGCACCACCACAGGTCAGGCCTTTGCTTGATTTCTTGTGTCTGCCCTGACCAGGGATCTAACCCACAACCTTACCATGTCGAGACAGCCCTTCAACCAACTGCGCTACCCAGATAAGGCCCCCCTTAGCCACTTAGGACTGTCTCCATGATCTGATCTACTGTGGCACTGTGGCACTTTCACAGTGCTTGTGTTCCAGCGATCCTTATTTTAGTTAATAATGGCTGCAAAGTGCAAGAATGAACAGTAATGCTGGCAAATCCGGTGTGCCCATGAGAAGCTTTCCTTCATAGGAAAGGAAGAACCTAGTAGTGCATACAGGGTTTGGTACTATCCTCGGTTTCAGGCATCCACTGGGGGTCTTGGAAAGTGTTCCCCTGGGATAAGGGGTGGCTACTTTACTCCCGTGCCTGGGCATGGGCTCCCCGTGTGCATATGTGTGTGTGTGTGTGCTAGAATCCATCTCTCTCAACCTGTTATTTCCTGCCTACTTCCGAAAGGAATTGGGCAACTTAATGAGAGAATTATTTCAGACACTATTCTTTTCAGCAGTTTACGATAACTCTGTGACAAGTGACACTGAAGCCACTCCTCTTCCTAAGAGACACTTTTCTCCAGAGACAGAGAGAGAGAGAGAGAGAGAGAGAGTCAGAGAGAGGGATAGACAGGGACAGACAGACAAGAATGGAGAGATGAAAAGCATCAATCATTAGTTTTTCACTGCGCATTGCAACACTTTAGTTGTTCATTGATTGCTTTCTCATATGTGCTTTGACCGCGGGCCTTCAGTAGACTGAGTGACCCCTTGCTCAAGCCAGCGAGCTTGGGCTCAAGCTGGTGAGCTTTTGCTCAAATCAGATAAGCCCTCGGCGAGCTCTGGACCTTGAACCTGGGTCCTCTGCATCCCAGTCCAATGCTCTATCCACTGCGCCACCACCCGGTCAGGCAGTATTTTTTTCAAAGAAGGCTACAGACTGTATAAAGCCACCAGGGAGGGGAGGACCTCACACACCGAGTCCACCTCCCCCGCCCCTGTCCTTTCCTGTGTCCCCTGGTGTGAGCAGCCCCTGGTGGAAACTGAAGCCCCTTCTCCATTGAGAAAACCCCTGCCCGGCTGCCCCATCAGCGTCCTTATCTCCCCCACCCCCCCGGCGGTTAGGGTGAGGGAAGGGCGGGATCACATCCGAGCAGAGAGTCTGAGACGAGGGTCCGGGACACTCACGCGCCAGGTACTGGATCCTCCTCCACTCTGCGGGGAACAAGTGAGGAGTCGGTGACGCGGGTGACGCGGGGACCCCGGGACGCGCAGGGCGGGGACCTATACTTACTGAGTTCGCGCTGCAGCTCCTCTGGAAATAAGCAGAAAAAAGTCCCGTCACAGAAATTGAGGGGGGACGGCACGGTGGGTGCGCGGGCTGGGGCGGGGCGGTCGCGCTCCTGCAGCCGGGACTCACCTTTGGCGCTTCGCTCCCGCTGCTCCTTCAAGAGCGCTGCTTCTTTCTCCGCTCGCTCCCTCTCCTTCTCCATGGACAGACCTTCGTTTGTCTTCTGCTGTCGCCACAGGAAGAACCCCGCTGTCGCCAGGAGTCCCAGCAGAGCCGGTAGGGTCACCGCAAGGGCCACCATCCAGGGCCGCGCGCTCCAGAAGAGGGGACCTGCGAAGGGACAGCCTCAGCCTCTAGCCAGGCGGGGTCACTGGGTTTCTTGGGACAGATGGTTCTCTTCCCAAAGTGCCCAGAACTCTGTCACATAACACTATTGTCTTGAAATGTTTGCCTCTCACATAAGAATAGTTCAAATATAAAAAATACACATACAAAGTCATTGAAGACTTCTCTCCACTCCCTCATTTCTTCCCCACTTATTAGTTCTCATTGGTCAGCTTTATATGGGATTAAGAACATGAATGTTGGGGCTGGAGGGCCTGGGTTCAAATTCTGATCTTCATCCTCACTAGCATGTGACCTGGAATTAATAATGACTTCACCATAATGTTCCTGGTGTCTCAACAGGTAAAAGGATTAGATTAATATTTATAAAGTGCCTGATGTATACTGAGTGCCACGCAAGTGTTTATTAAATTTTAAAATAGAAACATGTTCTTATTTGTTCTTGCTCACAGCAAACACAGCACTCTGCACCAGCTGGTCTGGCGCTTGCTCTCTCTGTTCACCAAGTGCCTTGAGGACCACCCATGTCAGCACAGAGAGCACGTCTGTGTTCTCTCACAGTTTACAAGTTCCACGGAAGGGTATAGCACAGTCTCTAACATTCCGTTATTTTAATTAATGGTTTAAGAAATAGCGTTTTACATGGGTCATTTCACACAAATAAAAGCTGACCTGTCAGATAAATTCTCAGAACTGGGATTTTGTATCAATAAATAACTAGTTTGGTTAAAGATTGCTCCATTTCCCCCAATAGAAGCTGTGACAATGTATACCAGAAATATACCAAATTGTAGCAACAACCCTCTAAGAGTGACTGTCTCCCCACAAGCCTGCCACCAAAATGTGTTCTACACATCTTGTGTTTTGTTTGTTGCCCGTCTCACAAATGGAAAACATTTCCTTATTCAGTGAGATTGGAAATCCTTTCGTGAGTTATATACTTTCCTGTGAACTGATAATTCATGTTCTTTGCACATTTTTCTACTGAGTTGTTTTACATTTTAAGGAGATAAGACCGTTCTGTAAGATATAGGTTGCACACCCTGGTTTTCTTATGGTTGTCATGTCTTTGTTGACCTTACCATTTGCCACAATTCCCATTGCCTGTCACAGTCTGTGGCACGCAGGAAATGCTCAGAAGATGTCTGTGACATAAACAACTTTATGGGGGAAAGAAGCACCCAGGTCCCTGCTCTGTGCCTTACGTCCACTGCAAAGACTCAAGTCAGCAGCAGAGAGTCAGTGCCTGCCCCCAGGGGCCACAGCTAAGCACAGGTAGCGGCAGGGCACTCACCTGCAATGGAAACCCTGGCTGTCTTTTCCTGGCTGAGCAGGGGGTTTCTGAAGATACAGGAGATCCCCCTCCCAGAGTCGCCTTCCACGGTCACAGATGCTGTGGCTGCATATAGACCCAGGCTGTCTGCAGTCACAGGTGCTGCCACAGAGGACAAGCTCTGTCCCCTGTCATCTCTCCACTCGATGTGGGGCTGCGGATACCAGCCTGCAGACGTGCACTCCAGACGGATCCCTCCACCCTCATAACCCTTCATTTCAATGTGAAGATCAGAGCCCAGCGCTGTGGAAGGAAAAGTGATCATGAATTATGGGGAGCCCTCTGTACTGCTGAGGGTCTCCTCAAGAATGGAGGGCACACTCACACCAGAGAACTCCAGCCGGGTTTCACTGAGGAGCTGTTTACGGACAAGTGCTATGCAGGACAGACAGTTCCATGATGTGAGCACCGCCTGACTATTGCCTGAACCTTACACTAGACCCAGCTCCATCTGGGTCAGAGCAGAGATTGTTTTCTGTAAATCCCCTTAGATGTGGCTAGACCCCTTCTCTTCCTTCCTCTTCCTGGAGGACAACCTGTGTCTGTCAAGGTCCTCAGAGAAGCAGAGTTGGAAGGCGGAGGTGGCATTTGTTGGTGAGTAGCCAGGAGTGCTCTGAGGTGGCTCTGGAGCCTCTCTCCCCAGTTCCCACAGAAGAACAACGAGAACAGACTCGAGGCTCACCTGCAACCTTCAGCCCCACCAGGGCTTTTTCATAGAAGTCTCCATCTTGGAAATAACACAGGTAGTTTCCGCTGTCAGAGACTGTGACGTTGTGAATCCAGAGAGCAGCCTTCCCCTCAGTGATGTCCTCTCTCAAAATCGAAGTTCTCCCTCGATACTCTGCTGCCTGTGTCTCTTCCTTCCCATGTGCATACGTGAGCACCACCTGCCTGAGGCTGGGTCGCACCCACTTCAGCTCCATGTCCTCAGCGTTCATCTTTGGGGACAGGTGACAGGGCAGCTCAGCATCTTCACCCACCATGGTCAGGATGGGGTCAGGAGATCCAACCACAGTAAACTGAGCTGGTCAGCAGAGAAGCATGCTCTGTCAGAGGTAGCTGGGGCAGAGGGTAACGGGGTGACTCGAGCAGGTTGGGTGAGGTAAGAAACACCTGGATAGGCACTGAATCCTAACTGAAGTACAGTCAGGATAAGCCTTCCAGTCTACGGCCATACTACCCTGAACACGCCCGATCTCGTCTGACCTCGGAAGCTGAGCAGGGTCAGGCCTGGTTAGTACCTGGATGGGAGGATAAGCCTTCCAGGATGGGGAGGAGTCTTAGGCTCTGACTGGACACTATAGGCAGCTGCTCCAGATATATAAACGCAGAACTGTTTCCTACCTGAGCAAGGGGCGAGCAGCTGGACCAAGGTGAGGCAGGCAGGGAGGTCAAGCAGATGGAAGGCCAGGGACCTCACCATTTTTACCTGTTGTGTAGATGGAGAGACAACAGAAAGATTTAGGTGGACGTGAAGACATGGAAGAAGATGGAGAAATCCACATGACGACTTCTGCCTCCCCACAAGCTGACTTGAGGAGCACCCACAATCAGTGGTGACCCAAGAGTCTCCTCTACAAATGTCTGGTTGAGAGTCTCTTAACTTTTGATTCCAACATGGTATACATTCCTAAAATAATGTAACATTAAAGGTACATATCCAAACTGTAGCCATCAGGAAACCCTGGGCTCCACCCTGAGGACGTGGACAGAAGACTTCCACTTACCCACAATTCCCTGGGACAGCCAGCTCCCGCCTCCCCCATCACACTCTGAGGAGCACAGGACCCTCCTCCCTGAGTCCCGGATTCCACTGGAGTCCCCCACAGTCTATGCTCAGCACACCAGCCAGAGGTTCCTGACTCACTTCCCCTCCCTCCTCCACTCAGCCCTTCTGGGGGCTCCCCTTTCACTCAGAGCAGGAGCTGAAGTCCTTTGTACCCTTAACTTTCAGAATTATCTGAATGTTTTAAATTAAAAAAATGTTCAGAGTCAGGAATATATTCTTACTTATTTTAGGAGATAGTGGTTGTTTTTTATTCCTGATTATAGACAATTTAAAAAATAAAATAAAATTTACATAACTTACATGGTAATCATATACTTTCCTTTATAAGAATGTAAATATTTCTGGATGTATTTTGGCCACATATAGGTATCAAATGCTTTAAAAAGGTTTCATCTTTTCACCCACAAACTCAATTTGCAGTAATCATTCTTAAAGGAAAAAAGAAATCAGACATTAACACAAACATTTATATTTAATGCTGTTCATCATAGTAAAATCTACAATAGCAAAATGTAAAATTTGCATACACAAATTAGATCCCATTCTGTTACAATTATAAATAAAACTTCTTTGTTAAAAACAAGTTTTCTAACCTACAGCTAACATAATACTCATTGAAAAAAAAACTGAAAGCTTTTCTTCAACGATAAGGAATAAAACTCAGCCACCAATTCTTACCACTTCTATTCAATACAGTATTGAAACTCATAGCCAAAGCAATCAGACAAGAGAAAGAAATAAAAAGCATACAAATCAGAAAGGAGGGTTTGGATGGTAGTGGTACAGTGGATAAAGCATTGACCTGGAATGCTGAGGTTGGTCTTAGAAGCCCTGGGCTTGCCTGGTTAAGATACATAGGACAAGTGATCAATGAACAACTAAAGTGAAGCAACTATGACTGTACTTCTCACTCCTCCACCCCTCACCTCTTCCCCTAAATAAATAAATAAATAAATAAATAAATAAGAATGGAAGATATAAAACTGTCACTGTTTACAGATAACATTATATAATATATAGAAAAGTCTGAAGACTCCACTAAGAAAAAACACCTGTTAGAACAATAAGTGAATTCAGTAATGTCACAGGATACAAACTCACAAACCTGTTACATTACCATACAACAATAATGAATAATCAGAAGAAATAATTTTAAAATCCTGTTTACAATTTCATCAAAAAGCATAGAATACATAGGAGTAAATTTAACCAACAGGTGAACGACTTGTATTCTGAAAAGTGTAAGGCACTGAAGAAAGAAACTGAATGGGATATAAATAAATGAGACGATATACTGTATTCAGAGGTTGGAAGGAGTGGTAGAGCGTTGGCCTGGAGTGCAGGAGTCCCGGGTTTGATTCCTGGCCAGGGCACACAGGAGAAGCGCCCATCTGCTTATCCACCCCTCCCCCTTTCCTTCCTCTCTGTCTCTCTCTTCCCCTCCCACAGCCAAGGCTCCATTGGAGCAAAGTTGGCCCGGGTGCTGAGGATGGCTCCATGGCCTCCGCCTCAGGCGCTAGAATGACTCTGGTTGCGACAGAGCAATGCCCCAGATGGGCAGAGCATCGCCCCCTGGTGGGCATGCCGGGTGGATCCTGGTCAGGTGCATGCGGGAGTCTGTCTGACTGCCTCCCCGTTTCCAACTTCAGAAAAATACAAAAAATAAAAATAAAAAAAAAATTTTTTAAATGTCTTTTCTTCCCCCCCAAACTCAAAAACATTGGTACTCAAAGACACACACAGACCCATGTTCATTGCAGCAGTATTCATGGTGACTAAGGCATGGAAACAACAAAAGTGTCCCTTAACAGAAGATTGGATAAAGAAGAAGTGGTACATATATACAATGGAACACTACTCAGCCATAAGAAATGATGACATAGTGACATTTAGGACAGCAAGGATAGACCTTGAGAACATTATACGAAGTGAAATAAATCGATCAGAAAAAGCTAAGAACTATATGATTTCACACATAGGTGGGACTTATGGACATAGATTAAAGTGAAGTGGTTACCAGGGGGAGGGGGGGAGGGGAGTCAAGAGGGACAAACACTCAGTGATAGAAAATGATTTGACTTTGGGTGATGGGCACAACACAATAATCAGTTCAAATGCTATAAAAATGTTTTATCAGAAACCTATGTACTTTTATTGATCAATATCACCATATTAAATTTAATTTCTAAATTAAAAATAATCTTGAGAAATAACTAATTCTAGATATTACGCTCCCTGATGTCAAAGTATGATACAAGTTTACAGTAATAAAAACAGCATGGTATTGGCATGAAAACAGACACATAGTTCAATGGGACAGAATAGAGAGCCCAGAAATAAACCTTCAGTTATATGGTCATTTAATCTATGACTAAAAAGGTAAGAATACAGAACGGGATAAAAGCCAATCTATTCAAAGTGTTGTTGGGGAAACTGGACATGCGGAATAATGTAACTGGATCACTTTTTTACATACTATATAAAAAGAAACACAAAAGGGATTAAAGATTTAAATGTCAGACCTGAAACCAAAAACTAGAAGGAAACAGAGGCAATGGACTATGTAACATAGAACTTAGTAACATCTTTTTGGATATGTATCCTCGGGCAAGGGCAACAAAAGAAAAAATAAACAAATGGGATAAATCAACCTAAAACATTTTTTACACAGCAAAGAAAACCATCAACGAGATGAAAAGATAACCTATGGAATGGAGGAAGATATTTTCCCATTATACATCCAATAGATGGTTAATATAAAAAATTTATAAAGAACCCTTACAACTTAACACAACAAATACCAAACAATCAGATTTGAAAAAAATGAGCAGAGGGCCTGAACAGGCATTTATCCAAAGAGGAAGTACAGAATCCAGCAGACACCTGGGTTGGAAACCCCTCTGAGGTCAGACAAGGTATCATTTAACCATTCTTTAGCTGTTGTATACGTAGGTTGTTTCAGATTTTTTGATTGTAAGGCCAGTAGCCACGGCCACCATCACAGCCGCCTGGCTTGTGCAGGTTCGCATTGGATTCGACAGACGGTAATGAAACAATGGAGCCAAGAACTGGTGGGCCATTACCTTTAATCCTAGCTCGCACCTGGCAGGCAAGAATACACATAGTGGGAAACACTTCCCTTCCCTTTCCATTCAGGGCTCCCAAAACCACTGACTTATATCAGTATTCCTAGAATCAAACGCCCCACCAGCCTTACTCACCTCTTTTTCCCCTTTCTTTCTCTCTGCACAAACTGGCTTCTCCTTCAGCACTCCACCATCTTGGCTGCCTCTCCTCTGCAATGCTGATTGCTAAGTGAGAGAGCCCCTGGCCTGCCTCATCTTATAGTATAGAAATTAAAGTCTTTAAGCCAGTGTACAAATAAGGAAGTCTCTGATACAAAGCCACTTATCTGAGGCATAAATGGGATTCCTCATAAGAGTGCACCACCCCACATCATGCAACAGTCAAGGGTGTGGGGAAAAGCTTAGTGTTGAGAAGATCTTAGTATTAAAAGGGTGGGAAAGGCTTAGTTTTAAAACTAAGCCTTAGGCTATAAGGACCCTGCCTGCTTACAGCCTGTCTCCCACATCCAATGCAAACTATAAGTGAGCAAACATATATATCATACTTGCAAACTTATTTGACCCACATCTATACGACACATAATTCTACAATGAACATCTTTGCATGTAAATCTTTAAGACACACACATCTCTTTTAGAATCTCTTAGAACATACTCCCAGAGAGGAGCAGGAGACACTCTAGGAGGCCGTTGTTCCTTCCTGAGCACAGGAGGTTTCTAGGAACATGAAGCTGTGAAGCTCCCTCTTTCCGGGTGTCTCCCTCCCACTGATTTCCCAGTGCAGGCACGGCCTTGCCCTGCCTCTGTGGGCACACCTGTGCCCTCAGCTGCCTGTTCACAGCAGCACACTCCTCCTCTGGGTGAGGAACGTCCTGCTTCAGGCTCCTTTCTATGGAGACCTGGGGCTCTGGCTTTTACCCTCTTTCCACACTTACCCTTGACGCTCCCAGCTGCAAATCACAGAACGAAGGCACTCAATAATTAGCTCTCCGTTCTAGTTAAGTCTCCGCTCTGGAAGAAAGTGTGGGGAAAAGAGAAAGCTCGCCTTTTCCGGGAAACAGCTCAGTTTCTCTTTGAAAGCTCTGGTTTTCTGATTGGCTCAGAGCGGTGTGTCTCATCAGTTGCTGGGCAGAAACCATCGGACAAGATTAGCATGGAGGAGGTCCCTGTGATGAAGATCGGCTTCAGCCCGTCTCTGTGTTAACTGTTAAAATGGAGCTGTTATGGTTAGGTCCCCACCCCCACCCCCAAGAAGGAAGCCAGGCCACACACGGGCATAAAACAATCTATTGGGGCATCTGCATACAGATGGGCTGAGACCCTAAATGACATCAGCAGCAAGGGGAAGAGAAGCCCTCTTCTGTATGGGACAGAGTCTGGCAGTGTTTCCCACCGCAGGGCAGAAACTTGTTACCTGTGGCGGTGAAACAAGGAGGGAGGGTGTTGATAGCCAGAGGCCAGATTCCAACACTGTGGGGGGTTTTGCTTTCTCGGGGCCTGACCAGCCTTAGAGATATCATTTGTCTCTAAACCCTGAAACCCAAGAGATAGAGGGGAAAAGCCTTTAGAAGACTTGAAAGAACAGAGTCTGATATCAAAGGTTTTCTTAAGAGGAGCTGTGGTCTCCAGGAGGGACTGTAGCTAGAAGAGGAAGCCTTGTAGGAAAGAGCCAGGACCTCCACACCCCACTTTGCATCCTCTGCTGGGCTCCACCGTGAACAGCCCAGGCAGAAGGCACAGGATAAGTTTGTGACCAGAGGAAGAGAAATGTAGGCTTGATGTTAGCACATGAGCAATTTCATGGAACAGAATACAGTTCTGTTACTGTGATGGGTCAGGACAAAATCAAGACCACTCAACAATTTGTTTTGTGCACATAGAAAAACATGACCAGTGTCCAGACCACAGCAGCACCCAAACTTCCCCCGTCCTGGCTGTGAATGACCAATTACATCCTGCACCATCCTGACAGCATTCTATCCAGAGCAAAGCCCTTCTTCTCTGCATCCTCCCCAATTCTGCTAATACAGCCCAAATATTATACTAAGTCTTCCTGACACCATTCACATAATAAGTTGTAAATCTGTATAGTTTTCAAGACTGTGGGATATCTTGGATTTTTGAGTTATTATAAATAATGTGCTTTACATATGAGTCTTTGTTGACATAGATAACTTTTCCATATATATT
Source organism: Saccopteryx bilineata (assembly GCF_036850765.1). Classification (NCBI taxonomy): domain Eukaryota; kingdom Metazoa; phylum Chordata; class Mammalia; order Chiroptera; family Emballonuridae; genus Saccopteryx; species Saccopteryx bilineata. Next base: position 80,866,063 of record NC_089500.1, on the reverse strand, counting down.
AGAGAGAGACAGAGAGAAGAAGGGAGATAAAAAGCATCAACTTGTAATTGTGAGGTTTTAGTGGTTCATTGATTGCTTTCCATATATGCCTTGACCCTGTGGGATGGAGGGAGGTTGCTCAAGCCAAGCCCATGACCCCTTGCTCAAATAAGCAACCTTGGGCTCAAGGCAGCGACCTTTGAGCTCAAGCGAGCAGCCATGAGATCATGTTGATGATCCCAAGCTCAAGATGGCAACCCTTTGGTCAAGCTGATTAACCTGTACTCCAGCTGGCAACCTCAGGGTTTTGAATATGAGAACTTAGTGTCCCAGATTGACTCTCTATCTGCTGCGCCACCACTAGTTAGGCTCCATACATTTTCGGATACATTTTCAGAAATATAGCCCTGTGTCAAAGGGTATATGAGCATATTGGCAAAGTCCTCCCTGACACACTGAACCCATCTCACCATCAATGGAAGTTTCTTCTCTCTGAATGCCTGCTTTTACTGTGGTGTTACTCCTTGTTATCACTGAGATGGGTGAAATGGATGATGTTATTATCTCATGAAGCATTTGCATGATAGTGAGCTGGTCATTCTCCATATTGACCATTGACTAGCTTCTGGAAGTGACCTCTTCAGGCCAATGGCTTTTTTCTTTTTTTAAGTTTTCTTAAGTGATAAGCAGGGAGGCAGAGAGATTGACTCTCTAATGCACCCTGACTAAGATCCACCTGGCAAGCCCCCTACTGGGCAATACTTTGCCCATTAGAGACCATTGCACAGTTGCCCAGCAAGTGAGCTATTTTAGCGCCTGAGGGGAGACCATGGAGTCATCCTCAGTGTCCAGGGACAACTTTCTCCAATCCATGGCTGAGGGAGGGGAAAAGAGAGAGAGAGAGAGAGAAGGGAAAGGGGAAGGGGTGGAGAAGCAGATGGTTGCTTTTCCATGTCTTTTTTTTTTCTCTAGACAGATTCTTGTGCTGTTTCTTATCAATCTGTATGAGATTACTATAAATTAAAAATGTCATCTCTGTATTATATTTCTGCCAAAAATCCTTTATCACCACAGTTTGTTCTTGGCTTTTTAATTGGGACCATAATTAAGACTCAAATATAGCCCTGGTCAGTTGGCTCAGTGGTAGAGCATCCAGCCGGCATGAGAAAGTTGAGGGTTTGATTCTCAGGGCACATAGGAGAAGCGATAATCTGCGTCTTCACCCCTCCCCTTCCTCTCTCTCTCTATCTTCCTCCCAACCCCCAAGGAATGGCTGGAGCAAAGTTGGCCCCTGGTGGCACTGATGATGGCACCATGGCCTTGCCTCAGGCTCTGAAATAGCTCAATTGCTGGAGCAGAGTCCCCAGATGGTCAGAGCATCGCCCTTAGAGCGCTTGCTGGGTGTAGGGGGCTTGCTGGGTGGATCCTGGTCAGGGCACATGCAGGAGTTTGTCTCTGCCTCCCCACCTCTCACTGGATAAAAGAGAGAGAGAGAGAGAGAGAGAGAGAGAGAGAGAGAGAGAGACCCACATGCAACTGACCGACGAGACTTCCAGGAGAATACCTTCCCAAACTCAGATTCGATCATATCATTTATTTTCCTTAAAGATACTGTATATCTTCTTAGTGACTGCAGGATTAGGCAACGTAACCTGGTCAAGGAAATGCCGTAGCATTTGGTGTTCTGCCTCCTTCCTCTCCTCCCTTCTCTCCAGTGACCTACCCACACCTGACAGAATTTGGGTGGAGGTATTAGGATGGTAGTGCTGTCTGCCCCTCCTCCCAGATGCAGCTTTCTGTGAACTGTGGGGATGCCCTGGAGACGGCTCTGGTGAGGATTTTGGTCTTGTCTCTTTTGCACGAGTCTAAACCAAGTTAAATCAAAGGACTGCGTGAAGGGCTTCACTATGACACTGTGTTCGACTTGCTACTGAGCTCTGTGGTCCCTCACTCTTCCCTGGGGCACACACTGTCAGCTCACAGGTAATAACCAGATATGACACAATGATATGTAGACATTGTAGGAATGACATCACTCCCCTATTTACCAAGCCCGTGTTGAGTTTACGTGCACTGTGCTCCACAGAGACTGTGTATGTGACGGGCAGGGAGGGGAGTGAGGAGGCCTGGGGAAGGTGGGGGTGGGTTTCTGTGCAGAAGAGGGACCAGTGAGGAAGATGGTGAACATACATGCCTTAGGGTCAGGTTGAGTGGAGAGCTCTCTGATTCAAATTCCTGTCAATGCTTTGGAAATGGGAAGTCCCTAGAATAAACAAAAGAGGAAGGCAGGAAACTTAAAGAAGCCAATATCTGCAGTTGGGTTGAGCAAGGGAGAAACAAGAGGGTGCAGGGAGGGAGCAGGGATGTCAAAGCACTCGAGCTCTCCCCACAATCTACTCCACTGCAGCCTCTCCCTGTGGCCTGGTGGGGCAGAGCCTTCCCAGCAGGGCTACACTCACTCTCTGAAGGACTAGCTCCAGAAAACATGGGAATACAGAATGCAGGAATTTTAGGGGCAAGGCATGAATTCATTTGCCTTGTTTCCTCTGGTCTTAGTTGTCACTCTGGTTCCCTTATCAGATATGGTCTTCGTTTGAGCTCCCCCAAGAGCAGACCCTGAGACAGAGATGCAAGCAAGTATTTTATTTGGGTTCTAGTCCCAGAAAACACTGTAGGGATCAGTATATGAGATAGGGAAATGCCAATAACGAGTGTGATAAAACCTGGATATCTTGTGGACATCTGTGGCTCAATCTTGTTGGGGAGTCTCTGAGACATTGTGTGGAACGATTAGCTACCATCTCAGAATTGTCACTGAGGGATCAGAACTCAGAATGATTTATCCACCATCCAGCTCCTCATTGGCTGAGGATAGTTTAGGATGAGCGCTTACAAGTGAGGGCGCGTGTATGTGTGTGTGGTGTTTGTGTGTGTGTGTGTGTGTGTGTGTGAGAGAGAGAGAGAGAGAAACAGAGAAAGAGAGAGAGAGAGATGGAGTGAAGAGATTGAGAGGCAGAAAATGTTTAGCTCAGAAGGCATTTTCTTTGTTCCAAAGAAAGAAGCCTCCAGGCTAGGAATTGTCAGTATCTTCGGAAGACCTCTTTTGCCTGCACACTGGTTACTACAGTCCCTCCCCCATAGCAACCAATGTCCTAATCATCACCAATACATTAGTGATCCTTCAAGTTACTTGGGGAAGGAGAAGTAATTTAGCTAATATTATGGTCACAATCCTGGAGTCCTTCCTGTCCCCTAAGGAGAACTGGAGGCAGTTCTCACCATCCCTCCTCTCTGTCCTCACCACTGTGATGCTGTCAGTGGTCTTCATTTCTGTGTCTCCTGAGGGGCAGGAGCTCAGAGTCCCAGAGAAGGGAAGAGCCACTGATCCGACCTGCATACACCTGAACCTCTTCTATTCTGCAGGGAGAGGGGGATTATAGTCTTCTTTGTAGAACAATGGGGGGAAATTCCAATTTTCCATGTCACAGACCCTCCTGACAAAAATAACTGGTGGGGAAGCAGGCAGACCAGGGCAGCTAAAGCCACAGAAGAAGGAACTAAAGGCAAAGGAGGAGGAAGTCTGGGGAGGAAAGACTAGTGGAGGCCCATGTGACTGCTGATGGTGTCTGCTGGCTGAGTTGTGTTGTCACCTGTTTCAAAAGGATCTCATCTGTCACATGGAGGCAGACTCTTCCTCCACGCAAGGCAGTGGGTACCCTATTTTCTGCTCAAAATGTTGTGCACATTCTCAGGCAGATGCAAATTAAAAAAAATTGCCACTAATTGCTTTCAAGAAATACTCCTGACCCTGGCCAGTTAGCTTAGTAGGTTAGAGAATGGTCCGGAAACACCAAGGTAGCAGGTTTGACCTCCAGTCAGGGCACATGTGGAAAGTGACTAATCAACGCACAACTAAGTGGAACAGTAAATGAATGCTTCCTCCTTCTCCATTCTCTCTCTGTTTCTGTAAAAGAAATCAATTAAAAAAGAAAGAGAGAGAGAGAGAGAGAAAAGAAGGGAGGAAAGAAGGAAGGAAAGAAGGAAGAAGAGAGAGAGAGAGAGAGAGAGAGAGAGAGCTAAAGAAATGGCTATTCTTGGTGGGTGAGCTCCAACTCAGGTCAAATAAGGACGAGTGAGGGAAGTGAGGGCTTCCAGGGAAGCAACAGAAAACACAAAGATGAAAATTCCCCAGAAATGGCTTTTTAAATGAGAAATTAAATGCCCGAAAAAGGAAGAAGGAAATTGTAACAAAGTACATTCTCCGTGCAGAAAATGAAACCAGGCATTATCTATTTATCTGGACTTTGTTTTTAGGTGTCTCTTGCTTTGTTTGATTCTTAAGACTCTGGTGTTGCAAGTGAAAAAGGTCCTATGAGAAATCAGTGACTGCATGACCAGGCGGTGGCGCAGTGGATAGAGCGTCGGACTGGGATGTAAAGGACCCTGGTTTGATACCCCGAGGTCACCAGCTTGCCAGCTTGAGCGCCGGCTCATCTGGTTTGAGCAAGGCTCACCAGCTTGAGCCCAAGGTCACTGGCTCGAGCAGAGGGTCAGTCTGCTATAGCCCCCTGGTCAAGGTACATATGAGAACAACTAAAAGAACCACAACAAAGAATTGATGTTTCTCATTTCTCTCCCTTCCTGTCTGTCACTCTCTTGGTCTCTGCCATAAATATAAATATATCTATATCTATCTAATATAGAGATATTTATATATATCGATCAGTGACTGATGGGAACCTCACAAGATGATCTAACAACAAACCTCTAAACCCCTAAATGAACGGGCAGATCACGGTGGGGAGTCATGCCCCCAAGTCTATAATTCCAACCCTGTGCACTGTCCTTGTGCATCTAGGTTAACACACCTTTTTATGGCTACAAGTCATCCTCTTTTTCAGACCCCTGGAAGAGCAATCACCCTCTTGCCCCTCAAGGACACAGGGTCCGGTTAACTCCCCTTTCTCCCACCTTTGCGTACTCTTTCATTCCAAACGCAGAAGAGAAGCTGCAAAACTGTCATCCTCTGAGCATTTGAGATCTTGCTCCTGGGCAATGCCATCAGTGTGGCTCAGATGAACTCTCCTGAGAATTCCCAACATGTTAACAAGTTCTTATGTTGACAGATAGGAGAATTTAGTATTCTATTAAGCCAGTCATAAGATTTGAAAAAAAAGAAAATCAAACAATTCCACAAAACTGAGAGTATTTACTTGTTTTGCAAACAAGTTATTTTTCACAAAACCTGTTATTTACATTAGCCTGTAATCGGTTTATAACTGCAATTTAAATAGAGATTAATAAATATGTCTTCAAAAGTTTTTCAGTCTAACAGAGTAAATATTGGCAGGTATAAGGAAAATGAGCAAAAGCTCATCAGGGTCCTCAATAAATTCTAAGTGTATAAAGTCATCCTGAGACCAAGGAGCTAGAAACTGATGGCCTTTCCACTGAACCTGGACCTTGTGATTAGCTTGGTCCAATGGTCACCTGCACAAACAGGACTGTAAACCTCAGGCCACTAACAGTGACTGAGATTGTTTATGGCAGGGTCGCCTGAGCCAGACCAGACCCAGAGGTGTCCTTGTCTTTCATCCTCCCAGGCCTGGGGGCTTTACTCTGTGGGCTGGAACTCTGGGGGTGGCTGGGGATGGACCTTCAGGTACTGGGACCCCTCAAGTCATGGTTGGGTGTTTCCTACTCCAACAGCTGGGGCCCCTCACAACTCCCTGGTCCCTCTTCCTTTATTTCTGACATCCAGTGGTGGCTCCTTGTCCCTTTAGATTTTGGTATATCTTGTTGTCTTCACCTCGAGTCTTTAGTGTCTGGTATCAACTCAGGTCCCATGCTGACCGTGTCCCCTGATGGTGAAGCAGCCAACTCTCAGCTCTTTCTTCTTGGTTGGGAGCCATGTGGAAGCTCTAGTTTCCTGAGACTGACCCTGCCCCACGGTGACAAGCAAATGAGTTACTATATGAGCTATATAGTCTGATGAGGGGGATGGAGCTGGGGACTGAAGAGGGCATCAAGGAGTCTCTGGAGGACGTTCTCCATTGTGACCAGTGGACAGGAGGGCCGTGTCCACAGGGACTCTGTGCTCTGCTAGTAGAGATGGCCAGGGCTTCCCTGCTTGTCTCTGAGATCAGGGAATTGGTCCTGCTGGCTGTGCTGGGTCCCTGCCCTGTGAAGGACCAGGCCACCCTCAGGCACTGTGACCCCCTGGGCCCCTGTGAATGCTGGGCAGATGAAGAGGGGGCTGTCCTCAGACCCCAGCCTGAAGAAGGGCCTCAGGGGCCCAGAGAAGAGAGAACGAGGACACGTGTAGATGTGTGATCGGTCCCTCATGTTATAGAAGGAGACGTCCCCAGATTCGTAGTCCAGGAACACAGCCACCCGGCGAAGGCGTTCCTTCAGGGGAAGAATCTTCTCAGGAGAGGACAGGATCCGGTACTGGTTCCCAAACATCTCCAGGGTCCAGAAACCATTCTCCGGAACCAGCAGGGCCTCCCCTTTCCTCGCCACACTGTCTCTGCAGACCCCCACAGCCCACACCATCACGTTTTCCACCTCCACCTCCCAGTAGTGTCTCCCTGAGGAGAAGCTCTCCACACCCAGGACACAAGGCCGGCAGTCGAATCTCTCTGGGTTGTCAGGCACGCTCTGCCCGCAGGGGCCCCGCCTCACACTTCTCCTGTCCTCTGACAGGAAGAGCTCAGGATGGGCGGTGTCTGGGTCCAGGACCACGTCAGCTGCAGAGGGAGGTCAGCTTTAGGCCTGGGTCTCAGAGAGGTCCTGAAAAGCAGGGGGACTTCCCCCATGGGGTGGGATGAAGGCCCCTTGATCCCAGATCCCAGACAGCTCACAACTGAGCAGTCTTGAGGCTGAATGATGGGAGCAGTGTCTCAGGTAGAGAATAACTGGACTCTAAGAAATGTGAAGCGTTTAGCAAATGAGCAGAAACTAATGGCTCCATTTTTCTTTCACATTCTCAGATTTTCCCTCTTTTCTTTTCAAAGCCTATGATCTCCTGGAGCCATTTTAGTTGGAAAGTTTCCAACTTGGCTTCAATCACCAAAGAGACCCTGTGCCCTCCCAGATCCCAGTAAAGCAATCAAGGCCAACTTCCCCTACACTGACGCTCGGCACTAACAAGTCCCTTTGTTGGTCCTCTGCGATTTCCACCAGAGTAAGCAAGTGACATCTGACTTAAATGACTAACAAGGGAACTCTTCAGAGAGTCAAAAATGAGGTCCGTGTCCCCAGAATCCAACCCACGACCTGAGAGGTGCATCTGGCAAAAAGTGGGGAACGATGTCCATCCAGCTTTGCCTTAACACCTGGGTCTGAAGTGACCTCTCTGGTACAGCAAGTGCTCCCGACCCTGACATGGTGAAGACATTCCCCACCCGCTGTCCCTATTACTGAGCCAACCTCCATTTCCATTGTTACAATGATCTTCCCCTTCCCCACGCTGATATGCTCAACGGTGACAATTCTGAAGTTCACCTCAAGAGGAAAGGTCTACGCACCATGTGACCTAGTCAAGCCTGGGTGTTCTGGTGCCTGTGACCAGGAGGTGATGAATCACACAATGAAAGTGCCTCTCAGGGGAGGCAGGTGGACATTGTGGCTCCTGTTTGCTCAGTCCCTGCCCCTCACAGGCTGTACACAGCATCAGTGCTCTCCTGGGGCAGGAAGGCATTTCTGGTTCTATGTGTCCACCCCTGAGACTGGCTTGGGCAGGTCGCTGCCTCTCCCACCCATGGCTCCTCACTGTCCGGGTTGTACCTTCTGCCAGGGAGTGAGTAGCTAAGTCAGTACTGTCTCCTTTCACGTTAACCCAGATCTAAAGAGAACCAACTATTGAAACACAACCTTCGGGGAGGTTCACTCTGTATGTTGACCTCTGGTAGTCCTGGATGAGATTATGCTAAAAATGGGAGGGTGGGAAGGAAGTGAAATGTTGACCAAGAGCCAGAGGAATTTGCTGCAGAAAGAGCAGGGATCCTGTGTCAGGTGGGAAGCTGCTAGTGAACTGACCCCAGCCCCCCACCCCAGGTCACCGTGTCCCCTTGCTCCACTCAGCTCATGTGTCCTGTTGGCTGGCTAGTGGGGAGGAAGGTGGGGGAGTGAGGGAAGGTCAGAGGTGCTCACCAGCGTGTAAGAGTCCTCTTCTCCATCCTGCAAGGGGACAGGCGAGAGAGTGAGCTTCACGAGATAACAGTGACCAACAGAATACACACAGTGCATGGAGTAGTTCAAGACATGCTAAACTCACGCAATTCTTCTTGAAGTTGTTCTGAAATAGAAATAGAAACAGAAACAAATGAGTGTCCTCAATAGAAGAACTAGGAACTTGAGTCTGTATTAAACAAAGCCCTAGTCCTTTGTGTGAAGTCACCATTCCCTCCACCATGTCTAGAGAATAGTCCAGATACCAGAAATGATACAGGACCAGGTGAGTGGATATCATAAGTACTCATTTAAGTTTTTTGTTGTTGTTGTTGTTGTTTTGCTTTTCAACACTGTACTGCTCTCTGTAGCCAGGTGAGTGCATGCAGCATTTGAGGAGGGTGAAGCCAGTGACTGGCATGGGGGCACCAAGCTCTGGCTCTATCTCTTCCATCCTCTGTGTTCCAGACTCCACATGCCTGAGTGGTGTTCTTTAGATGCCAGCAAACTACCCTTTTACTCTTACCTTTCATTAAACGTTCTTTCTCTTTTTCCACACGTTCTTTCTCCAGTGCGTTACGTGCAATTTCTTTCTCTCTGTTTTCTAAATCTTTTCCCACCAACAACATTTCTTTGTCCTTGTGGAGTTTTCTGATGAGACAGATGCCCCTGGCGATGACGAGGAGGAGGGCAGGCAGGGTGACAGCCAGGGCCACCATCCAGGGAGACGTGCTGGGGAAGAAGGATTCTGGAAGCAGGAACAGAAAACTTCCAGTAAATTTTATTTTTGTCGTTTGACAGGGCCCAGGACACAGACAAGCATAAGCACCTGGAGTCACCGTGGGAAAGACTGGGTGAATAAGAGCCAACTGCAGCCACCATCCTGGCGCGGCCACCTGCACTACTGCCTGATAACTGCCACGCCCTCCTCCCGGCCTCTGCCACATCCAGTGCTGTCCTTCCTCAGTACGGCTGCTTTGGGGCCATTATGTTATTTTTTTCCCCTGCAATGTTTCCTGTCTCACTAAGACTAAAGGCCAAAGTCTACCCATGCCCTACACTGCCCCATGTGGTCTGGACACATTCCAGAACTGAATTCATTTCCTTCTACTCTCATACACTCAATCCATTCCATCCACACAGACCTCGTGGGGTTCCTTGAAACTGCCAGACATGCTCCTGCCTTAGGTCCTTTGCATGTGCTATTTCTGCTGCCTGGCTAGCTCATTCCTCACTTGCCTAATTGCCAGTTTTTGTTGAATCCTTTCCTTACTATCCTGTTTATAATTACAATGCCCCATGCCCCTCCCCCTCCCTACACACTCCCCCGGTTAATTCTCTACAGAACTTAACACTATCTGATAGAACAGATTAAGCAACTGTTTTAATGCTTACTCTTTGCTGCTGTAGAATATGAACCCCATGAGGGTAAGGATATTCATGCATTTTGTTCTCTGATGATACTCGGTTTTTAGAACAGTGCCTTGAACATATGGGATCCTTGCTCATTATTTGTTGAATGATATTAGGAATGTAGACTTTCTGCAGATGTCTCCTTGGAATATCCCACTGGGGAGGAGGGCGTCAATATAACATACCATCAGGGGTAGACAGCTATGTGCCCATTCCACCCTGCACGCTTTATGATTGTTCAAATGTGTAAAACTTGATGCAGGATCAGAACCACAACAACGGAAATGCTAGCAGACTTATCCTCAGAGAAGACGGTTTCATTCTTACGATTGGAGACTGTCTGCTGTCCCCTTGTGGGAGGGGAGACGCCTCAGCTCCTTGTAGCTTGTGCTCTTTAGGCCCAGGACCCTCCCACACCCACCCCTGTCCCCAATCCTCCCTCAAGCTCCCATCTGTCTGCTGAGGTTCCTGCCTGCAGGACGGGGCCCTCAGAGGTCAGGGAACTAACCTGGAATGAAGATCACAGAGTTCTTCTCCTGGGCGAGCAGAGTGTTGTTGACGGAACAGGCTATGTTCCTCACAGAGCTGTCCCTGATGACCACAGCCATGGTGACCCTGAAGAGTCCGACTGTCTCCTGGGTGTAAGCCTCCTCCAGGGCGGGCTTGACCTCACCATAAGGGTCCCTCCACACTGCGTGGGGCTCTGGGAACCACCCTACAGATGAGCACTCCAGCCGGACGCCCCCATCCTGGTGGCCCTTCATTTCAATGAGGGGCTTGGAGCCCAGGCCTGGGGACAAATAAAAATGTCTAAAATGTTTAATTCTACAGCATGTTACTGGTGAAGGCCCTTAGAGAATTCTATATAGTAGCGTGATAATAATCTGTAGGGATTGAACATTCTCCACTACTCAAGGTCCCCGCTGAGTTTAGTGAGCTTCTAAAGACTCGTATCCACTGGTCAGTGGACACTCATCCTTTGGTCTTCCAGCAGGAAGAAGCTGCCCATCCAGGTTATGGGGGATTTTAGGAAAAAAGCCACCAAACAATTGAAACAATGTACCTGCCACCATTAGGTGCACGACAGCCTCATCGTAGGACCTGCCTTGTTGGAAATAACAGCGGTAGCTGCCGTTGTCGTGGGCGGTGACATTGTGAATGACCAGGGCCACCCTCCCCTTGTTAATGTCTTCGCTCACGAAGGTTGTCCGCCCGCGGTACTGCTCCATCTGCTCCTCCGTCCTCTCGCGCCCGCCCTTGTACACCAGCACGGCCGGGGAGAACTGATACCGGAACCACCGCACCTCCATGTCCACGGCACTTCTCTCAGGTGACAGGTGGCAGCCTAACACGGTGTTTTCTCCCACCAAGGCCCACGTGGGGTCAGCTGGCCCTACGACAGTAAACTGGGCTGTTCAACAAAGGGGCAGAATCAGTTGGGGTACCTACCAGCCTTCCAATATAGAAGGCAGGAAAGGAAGTGACTATTCCAGGGGAGGACCGAGGGGCGTCCTGGGCTGAGGATTCTGGGGCCCACAGCTGTGCTGGCTGGAGCACGAGATGGCCACTAAGTGTCTGCTGAGGCTGCCAGAGCTCAGTGAACAGAACAGAGAGGAGCCTCCCCCTGACACCCCCCCACACACACCCTGTGCAGACAGAGGCTTTCTCCTGCTGACCAGGGCATCGCAGGCCTGGAGCACAGCAGGAGCTGCAGCTGTCCAACCTGGTAGCCACTAGCCAGTCCCAAATAAAACGTCTGTCAGTGTAAGATACTCATAAAGCATATGAATATTTGGACTAAAAAAACTGTTAAATGTGTCAGTGGAACAGTTGACATTAATTACAAGTTTGAATGATAACAATGTATGTATTTTGGAGCTATCTGCCTTTTATTGGGTTGCGTTGGTATAAACTCAGCGAACACGTGCAGAATGAAGGATGGGTGAACACAACCGCAGCGGGAAGTGTGGGCTTCCCTTTCTGCGTCGTTAGGAGCCCGTGGCAGCGCCCTACCTGAGACCAGTGCGGACAAGCCCAGGAACGCGAAGAAGAGCCGGGGGTCAGGCGGGGAGACGTGCAGGGAAGCAGCCGGCTCCATAGCACGGAGGACGGTCACCCAGGGGAGGCCGGGACCACAGGCCTGGGGGCGCAGACCTGGAGAAATCACCAGGGAGACTGGCACCACCGTCCTGATCTAGGTAACGACCCTGTAACCCGTGTTGGTGACATCAGAGCCCCCACTTGTATCCTGGGCACCCCCCTTCCGCCTCTTCAGGTCCGGCGTCTCCGCACAGACGCGCTCATGAACATTCCAGGAATAAGTGAGCGTTCCCCAGTCGCCCTGCTCGGGTCGGGTCACTTCTGGGGACAGAGCTCAGTTTCTGCGGTCGTCACCCGCCATCCTTCCACAACCTCCTCCTCCAGGCGAGCACCTGAGCGACCCCAGGGAGGCCAGGCGTGGAGTCCCCCAGGAAGCCCCTCCCGGGGACCCGCCCTTCCCACGTGATCCGCGCCCCCCCCCCCCCCGCGGCCCCACCTGCCGGATTGCACTTCCGCGTCTTCTGTCCGCTGACGCTCAAACGATGACTTTCCGGTTGTCCTTCTCTCTGAGCCGCCCGTGGGCACAGCCACAGCCGGAGGACAGAACGTCCCGACAGAGGAGAAGAAAACTACTCCTGTCCTCCCATCACAGGCTGTGTGCGGCGGGGACCCGGGACCCGGTGTCCCCTGTGACCTGAATCCCAAGATTTCCAGGGACCGTTCGGAGTCCGGGATTGGCCGGCGGCGGGCCCACCAGCCAATGGCATCGCCGAGTCTACTCCTCACCAGTTGCTAGGTAGAATTCACAGACAGCATTAAAACAGGCACTACTGCAGCAGCCTTTTGAGAGTATCTGGAATTTTTAGTTTCTCTTTCTATTTTCAGAGGCAATGTACGGTTTTCGTTTTTGTTTTTGCTTGTTCCTCCCTCCCCACAGTCTTACAATTCCCTGCGTGTTATGGGTCACTGTGTGTGTGTGTGAGTCTGTGTTAGTGGGGCGTTTACGCAGTGGGTGGCAGGCATGAGGTGCACATAAGCACACTCTCCCTAAAGCCTAATAATCGCTTTCAAGTTGCTGGGCTTGTGGGGATGGAGGAGACACAGGGGGACAAGGACCGGCTGGGGTGTAGAGACCGGAGACAGACAGCAGTTACCGCAGCTGTTATGGAGACCTTGTCTCTCAGAAACTACGGAGTAAGAGTGTGTGGTTACTGAGTGAGAGGAGAAAGGTATTTCTTTCCCGCAAGAGGTGGCACTCCAGTGCCCGCAGGATGATGGCAGGGAACAAAGGCTTCCTCTTCTTCTGGTAGATGGTCTCTTTGGATCCAGTACCCCTCCACCCGTAGATCCCAAATGGGACATTGCATACATTTCTTCTAGAATAATCTTCCCAAAGCACATTTCTTATCATTTCCAGCATGGGTCTCAATGTTTTCTCTGCAGGATACTTATTTCGTTCTGACTCAATTCGACACTGCAGTTGGCACAATAACAGTGGCCCCACCAGCAATTACTCCAGGACTGGGACTCTGTCCCCACGCCATTCCGTTCTCATGAATTGTTCCCTCACACCTGCTCCTGCAAGAACACCTCCAGAAGGTCTCAGCTTCTCCTGACAGCCAGCAAGGAATGCCAACCTGGGTCCCACCACTGCAGGAAACTCGCTTCTGCCAATAATCAGAATGAGCAAGAAGCAGACTCTTCCCTAGATCCCTCAGAAAGGAACCCAGCCTGCAGACACCTTGGTTTCAGACCAGCAGGAGCCATGTTGGACTTCTGACCCACAAAATGTGAGTTAGTACATTTGTGCCGTATTAGGTCTTTGCATTTGTGGTTATTGACCATAGAAGCAATAGAAAGCTAATATAATAGGATTTTGTGAAAATGTTGCAAGGAGGTAAACTGTGAAACTATGGTGAGTAAACTCCAGGGGGTATAAAATCTAGAAGCAGCTCAGTTGAAATGTGGAGATTATTAGCATAATTTATTTAACAAATGTAACTTGACAACCACACACAGGGCAGAGGTCATACAGACGTGAGCACTCATAACGATGATGATGAAGAGTGGCTTCTCCCCAGGACCCACCGGGTAAAAGAAACCTCCAGTAATATCAGTGAATGACCAGCAGTGGGATGTCCCTTCCCTGCAGATGGATCTAGAATGTGATGAAAACTTCACTGAAGCTCATCAAGCTCCCTTCTTCCAAATTTGTGTTTCACAGATGACCTTTAGGTATGAAGTAGGGAGGGTGGTTCTGCTCTGTGATCACAGGTCACATGTTGGTTAAGATGTTGGCCTCTAGTCTCTTCTCAGCCCTGTGTGACGTGGTCACTGTGAATTCATTCTCTGCAAGTAGTCATCCTGCAGAGCCAGTCGGTGAAGTAGTGGGCCACGGCACTGACAGTGGACAACGAAGAATCCCAGGTGGATGGGACCTTCATTCTCACCTTCAGTGACCTTTGCCCTTGGTGCCCTGGGAAGGGAATCTCAGGGCTGCATGCGACCCTGCCCAGGAGGAGCACCAGGAGGCAGAGGAACAGACCAGAGGCAGAGGGAGGGGGCAGAGGCTGAACCTCTCCCAGCAGCACGACATTTTGTATGAATTATGTACGTCATTTTACTTGGCCCTGCCTCAGTTTCCTCACATTCAAAATGAAGCTGCCTCACACAGTTGTTGGGAAAATTAGTGAGTCAAATTCCCCTCAAGCATTTAGCACAGCACCCAGTACATTTAGGTTGCCTATGAATGTTAGCTCTGGTTGTTGGAAATCTGCTGAGTCACCCTTGGAAAGTTAACTCCCATTCTGCACCCTGGCCTCCTTATCTGTCACTTGGAAAACTGAATTAATATTAGTGAAGTGTTTCACTCAGGGTGTTTTTAGCTAGTATTCTCTTGCTGTGACAAATTGTTGTTAAGGGTCCCTCAGCTCCAGGTTAGGCTTGGAGAACCAAAGGTGTTACTTCAACCTGAGGGTCCTCATTTTCATCTGAGCCCTGGACCACTGAGGTCTCCTAGGAGGGTTAGGCACTGGGTCAGGCACGAGGGAACTTTCCACTCTTATTTGTGCTGGGTAAATGGTCAAGGCAGTTGGATCCAATGAAAAAATCAGAAAAAAAGGAAACAGAGGCCCAGAGAAGGAGGTACGTGGGAAGGTGTAGATGTGCGACCCATCACTGGCGTTGTAGAAGGAGACCTCCCCCAACTCATAGTCCAGGAAAACCCCCACGCTTTCAGGAGGGTCAATTGTTAGTATGGTCCAGGGGTCTGTGAAAGCCCAGTAATAATTATTCTCATAATGGCACATTGTCCAGAATCCAACCTCAGGTCTCATGTCAACAAAATGTTTTCTCTCCACGTTCTCCCTGCACACCCCAATGTTCCACGCTTTCCTGTCCCCCACCTCCACCTGCCAGAAATGTCTCCCCGACGTGAAGCTCTCAGAGCCTAGCACACAGGGATGCCAGACAAATCTCTTCTTGTTGTCTGGCAGGCTCTGCATTGTTCGTGTCCGCTGCAGGCTCCTCTGGTCCTCAGAAACAATGAGCCCGGGGTGCGCGGTGTCCGGATCCAGAAACACATCAGCTGCAGAGGGTTCAGATAGTGTGGAGTCAGCCATGGTCCCTGGAACTCAGAGTCTCAGCCTACAAGCCCTGGGGTTGTCTGAGGAGGCCTGAGACCAGAGCCTGAGGTCCCCAGCCTGTCTTGGATGTGACCCTCAGCCAGGCCGCGAGAACCCACAGGGAAGGGAGAGGGTTCAATGAGGAAGCAGAAGGTGGGGTGCGCTGGGGTCATTCTAACCCCCATAGTGAGCTGTCCCCTTCCACCTTCTCCCTGTTTCCCTCCCCAACACGACCGTGCCCACCTGTGCTGCACAGTCACATGGGCTCAGTTTCACCCCTTGCCCTGCCCCTCCCCCCTCCTGAGCTGGATTCATTTTCAGCACTGTCTCTCCTTCTCCCAAGATACAACCTACATCTTGAGTCTCAATTTCATATCTGTAAAATGGGTGTAAAAATACTAATCTCAGGTTAGATTACAACAAGCTGTATGGCATACTTAGCCCAAGGCCGGCTGTCCAGGCAGGAAGTGCCTGGTGTGATAACATGGACCATGTCTCTTCAGTGCTTGGGGCCATGCTGGGGGCTCTGAGAGCTCTCCTGTCCTCTCCCCACCTGTGCACATAGTCTCTGGACTCAGGAATCAGTCCTCTGTGGACAGCATCACAGGGCTCCTTTGCCTTTGATAACTGGCTGGGTTTGGCCAAGGGGAGGTACTATTTGAAGACAGGAAGGAGAAAGGAAAGAGGTCCAGCACTGACTCCCCCACTTCCTCCACTGGAGATGCTCTAACAGAGCCTGACTCCTCTCAGGCAGCCTCTCCCTGAGCTCCAGCTTCCTCTGGGCTCCAGTGACTGCTCCCTGTCCCTCCCCCTTCAGCCTAGGGGTGGTGACAGCTCCCACTGTGGGAGCCCTGGGGCACCATTCATCCTTGCTGGTTTCCTTTCATGCCACCCCTGCCCATGCTAGTAGTTCCTTCTCTAAACCCTCTTTCTTTCTTTTGTTTTTTTGTTTTTCTTTCTTTTTATTTTAGAGCAAGAAGAAAGAAAAGAGAGAGAAACATCAATCTGTTCCTTGTTTGGCCAGTGGTGGCACAGTGGGTAGAGCATCAGCCTGGGACACTGAGGTCTCAGGTTTAAAACCCCAAGGTCACTGGCTTGAGCGTGGGATGTTGGACATGATCCCACCATTGCTAGCTTGAGCCCAAGGTTGCTGGTTTAGCAAGGAGTCACTGGTTTGGCTGGAGCCACTGACCACCCGAGGTCTCAAAAAAAGAAACAAACAAAAAAACTCTACAAAAAACAAAATTTGTTACTGTATGTGTCCTAACCAGGAGTGGGAGTGGCGGGGATTGAACTCACAACCTTTGCGTATCAGAACGAGGTTTTAACCAACAGAACTATCCAGCCAGAGCTCAGCCCCTCTTTATCACTGTGCATATGTGACAGTGAACAAAACCAACTGCATCTCTGTGTCACAGAGTTGTTTCATCTTTCCATATTGTGACCTTTGACCAATCTCACTGTCCTCAGCAAGCACACCAAAGCCTTCTAGGTGATGAATGTCTGTGTTCCTTAAAATACAGTCATGGTGGCCCTGGCTGGTTGGCTCAGTGGTAGAGCATCGGCCTGGTGTGCGGGAGTCCCGGGTTCAATTTCCTGCCAGGGCACACAGGAGAAGCGCCCATCTGCTTCTCCACCCCTCCCCTTCTCCTTCCTCTCTGTCTCTCTCTTCCCCTCCCACAGCCAAGGCTCCATTGGAGCAAAGTTGGCCCGGGCACTGAGGGTGGCTCCATGGCCTCTGCCTCAGGTGCTAGAATGGCTCTGGTAGCAGCAGAGCAACACCCCAGATGGGCAGAGCATCACCCCCTGGTGGGCATTCCTGGTGGATCCCAGTCGGACACATGCTGGAGTCTGTCTGATTGCCTCCCCGTTTCCAGCTTCAGAAATATACAAAACAACAACAACAAAAAAAAATACAGTCATGGACATTTTTGTTAGTAGCAGCTTGAATGTCAGGAAAACAGAGGTCAATAGCAAACTGGTGACAGTATCGATTATAAAAAATCATACATCTCAAGACCAAGACTTATGGCCTTGTGCTAACACATTCTTTGTTCTTTTCTGCTGTCAATCATTAGTACCCAAGTCATACTATAAAGGAAGTATGGTAACATGTCTGCAGCAGTGAATAATCTGTACAGATTGCCGGGTTTCTGTATGATCTGACCCTACACCTTGTGAGTAAATACCCTATAACACAGTCTGTTACATTCTAAAGAGCGGCTTCTTTTTTAGGTCTTGAAATATCTTCTCCTTACCATGGTCGTTACCGTCAGACAAACACCCAGTTAAACAGGCTATCTCTTTCCATTTTGTGTTTTCAACAATATGCATCCATTATGTTATTTAATCTTCACCTCAGTCCTCACATAGTAGGAATTTCTACCATCATCTAAAGTGAGGACACTGAAGCTCAGAAACATTGTGTAACCTGAGGACACACAGGGGCAGGAGGGGCAGACACTGGGTCAGGTCCCATCCTGACTCTCCCTGCAGCCCCTTCCCCCAGCTGCACCCCTCCTGCCTCTTCCTTCCCACAAGGACCAGTGGAGCCCAGGACAGCACTTGTCCCTGGTGTCTGGGCTCTTGGCAGAAGGTGGACACACCTTTGAGACAAAGACCTCAAGTCACGCCTCCTAGACTCTCCTAGTCAGGATTTGGAGAAGAAAAAGGGAGCAGGGTCCCTCGTTGTTATTCTAGGGAACATACAGTGATTCACTCACCAGGTTGGAAGAGGGCCGTCTTCCTCTCTGAAAGGAAGGAGACACAGACAAGGAAAGGTCATCATTTCTGTCCTCCCCCCACCATCCCCCTCACTAAGCCTCTTCTCCCTCCTCTCCTCAGTCTCTTCCAACATCCGGTTTCCTGCATCTACAGCTCTGCGGATCAGGCATGAAACCTCTCTGCATGTTGGGCTTCTCTTCATCACACTGGAGCTGCAGGCGACATGGCCATGCTGAGCCCAGGTGTGCGGGCATCTGTGTCAGCAGGGTGAGGGGACACTGTATGTGGAAGGTCCTCTCTGAGTGTCCAGAAAGGCTGGGTGGTGCAACACAGAACATGGGCCTCTGAGCTGGATCTGGTCATTACTCACCAGCAGAGAGAGGGTTTAAATGCTTTGTACACAGAGAGCATCAGAGTCACTCACCAGCGTAGGCCTGAGACTTCACAACTGCAAAGGGAAGACAATAGAGTCACCTCAATGTCATTTCACAGTCATTTTTTTTCTCTTCCTCTTGCACTCATCTGATTTCTTTTTTGACCACCCCCCTTCCTGCCTCTCCCTCTGCCTGTTCAGTTCTCTGCTCCCCCCTCTTTAAATCAACTGCATCTAGTGACCCTGCAGGCACCCTGCACGAGCTGTCCCAGCTGTCACTGCAGATCTGTGTGTACCTGTCTGCACAGCAGTCACCCTTGTCAGAAATGTTGCTTTCTGAAGTTTGCTATTTTCCTTTCACAGTGATCAAAAATATTAAGTGGGAAATACACAATTCATACCTTTTAAATTGTACATTTCTCTGAGTAGTTTGATGAAACATCATGCGATGCCACTGCCACCATCCCAGGGAGAACCGTGCCTGTGTCCAGCATGTCCCCACTGTGGACCCCACACCTCACCTTAGTCACTTAGGAGCCTGCTGGGTGATCAGATCTACTGGGGCGGTATCACAGTACTCGTGTTCAACTCACCCTTATTTTACTTAGTAATTGCCCGGAAAGGCAAGAGTAGTGATGTTGGCAATACATGTATGCCAGTGAGAAGCCTTCCTTTCAGAGAAAAGGACATAAACCTGTGTGTACAGGGTGTGGTACTGTCCTCGGTTTCAGGCATCCCCTAGGGGTCCCAGTAGTTGAGGGGTGCCTACTTTACTCTTGTACCTGGGCCTGGGCTCGCTGTGTGCACGTGTGTGTGTGTGTGTGTGTGTGTGCGCGCTAGAATCCATCTATGCAACTTAATGAGAAAATCTCAGATACTGTATTTTCCAGCAGGTATTTCTGTGACAACTGACACGGCAGACACTCGTATTTTAAGAGACACTTCTCTGTCCTCTGGTTTCTTCTCAGCAGACTACAGACTGTGTAAAGCCACCAGGGAGGGGAGGACCTCACACACTGAGTCCACCTCCCCCGCCCCTGTCCTTTCCTGTGTCCCCTGGATGTCCCGGTGCGAGCGGCCCCTGGTGGAGACTGAAGCCCCTTCTCCATTGAGAAAACCCCTGCCCGGCTGCCCCATCAGCGTCCTTATCTCCCCCACCCCCGGGCGGTTAGGGGTGAGGGAAGGGCGGGATCATATCCGAGCAGAGAGTCTGAGACGAGGGTCCGGGACACTCACGCGCCAGGTACTGGATCCTCATTTGTCCTGCGGGGAACAAGTGAGGAGTCGGTGACGCGTGAGGCAGGGACCCCGGGACGCGCGGGGCGGGGACCGGTACTTACTGAGTTCGCGCTGCAGCTCCTCTGGAAATAAGCAGAAAAAAGTCCCGTCACGGGGATGGAGGGGGGACGGGCGCGGTGGGGGCGCGGGCTGGGGCGGGGCGGTCGCGCTCCTGCAGCCGGGACTCACCTTTGGCGCTTTGCTCCCGCTCCTTCTCCTTGGACAGGGTCTTGTTTTTCTTCTGCTGTTGCTGTAGGAAGAACCCTGCCGCCGCCAGGAGCCCCAGCAGAGCTGGCAGGGACAACGCGAGGGCCACAACCCAGGGCCGCACGTTCCAGAAGAAGGGACCTGCGCAGGGACAGTCTCAGCCTCTGACCAGGTGGGTCACGGGGTGTCTCGGGACAAATTGTTCTTTTTACAGAGGGCCCAGAACTCTTACTGTCACGTAACACTATTGTCTTAATATGCCTGCCTCTCACATGGGAATAGTTCAAATATCAAACAATATGTATAAAGTCACTGAAGTCTACTCTCCACTCCCTGGTTCAGTGCCCTGTTTATTAGTTCTCATTAGTCAGCTCTATATGTGATTAAAATCTTGGAGCTGGAGGGCCTGGGTTCCCATTCTGGGTCTTCTGCCTGACTAGCATGTGACCAGGAACTAATGACTTCACCATAATGTTCCTGGTGTCCTAACAGGTAAAAGGAATCAATTAATGCTTATAAAGTGCTTGACTCATAGAGTGCCATGCAAGTGTTTATTACATTTTAAAAATATACACATATCCTATTTGTTCTTGCTTACAGCAAACACAGCACTCTGCACCAGCTGGTCTGACTCCTGCTCTCTCTGTTCAGTGTCTTGGGGACCGTCCATGTCAGCACAGAGAGACGTCTGCGTTTCCTCTCACAATAGAACCCTTCACAATGGAGGGCATGGAAGAGTCTCTTTGTGCTATTTTAATTAATGGTATAAAAAGTAGCATTTCACATGGATCATTTTATCAATTGCAAGCTGATCTGTCAGATAAATTTGCAGAACTGGGCTTTTGAATCAATAAAGAAGTAGTTTGAATAAAGATTGCTCTATTGTCAAAATGAGAAGATAGGCCAATGTTTACCAGAAATATACCACATTGTAGCAACAATCATCTAAGAGTGACTGTCTCCCTACAAGCCTGTTATCAGAATGTTTTTCCAATGACCTCAGTTTTTGTTTTATTGGCAGTATCACAGGTGGAAAACATTTTTTTATTCAGTAAGAGTGGACATTTTTCCTTGGGGTGATTTCTTTTTTGTGAGCTGATAATTCATGCTCTTATTTTATTATTTATTTATTCATTTTAGAGAGGAGAGGGAGAGAGAGAGAAACACAGAGACAGAGAGAAAGGGGGGATGGAGCAGGAAGCATCCACTCTCATATATGCCTTGACTAGACAAGTGCAGAGTTTCGAACCAGCGACCTCAGCATTCCAGGTCAACGCTTTATCCACTGTGCCACCACAGGTCTGGTCAATTCATGCTCTTTTATCATTTTTCAACTGGGTTGTTTTATGTTTTGAAAAGGTTATCCCTTTTCATAAGATATGGGTTTACATATTTCCCCCTCCTCCATTTTGCCATATCTTTGTTGATCTTACCATTTGCCCACAATTCCCATTGTCTATCACAGTCTGTAACACACAAAAAATGCTCACAAGATGTCTGTGACATGAACAGCTTTATGGGGGAAAGAAGCACCCAGGTCCCTGCTCTGTGCCTTACGTCCACTGCAAAGACTCAAGTCAGCAGCAGGAGAGAGACATCCCTGCCCCCAGGGGCCACAGCTAAGCACAGGTAGCGGCAGGGCACTCACCTGCAATGGAAACCCTGGCTGTCTTTTCCTGGCTGAGCAGGGGGTTTCTGAAGATACAGGAGATCCCCCTCCCAGAGTCGCCTTCCACGGTCACAGATGCTGTGGCTGCATATAGACCCAGGCTGTCTGCAGTCACAGGTGCTGCCACAGTGGGCAAGCTCTGTCCCCTGTCATCTCTCCACTCGATGTGGGGCTGCGGATACCAGCCTGCAGACGTGCACTCCAGACGGATCCCTCCATCCTCATAACCCTTCATTTCAATGAGGAGATCAGAGCCCAGCGCTGTGGAAGGAAAAGTGAGTCTGAATTATGGGGAGCCCTCTGTGCTGCTGAGGGTCTCCTCAGGAATGGAGGGCACACTCACACTAGAGAACTCCAGCACGGTTTCACTGAGGAGCTCTTTACAGACGTGTGCTGTGCAGGAGAGACAGTTCCATGATGTGACCACCACCTGAATGTTGTTTGACCCTCATGCTAGATTCAGTTAAATGTGGGCTGGAATAGAGCTGGCTCCTCTAAATCCCCTTAGAGTCTGCAGGACCCCTGTCCCATGTCCAAACATGCTGTGATTTCTGGGAAAAGTTCTCACCTCACCCTGGAAAAGCAAGTAAATTTTTCCCCCTTATCTTGGCTGAATCCTGCCTCTGAACCCTTATTTATCCCTTCTTGTCCTGTGTAAGCCTTTGTCCTTACCATGTGATGGGAAAGATATGCCCATTGTCATGGCACCATTTAGTAATATGTTGTATGTAAGTCCCTGGGATAAACTCTGGATGTAATTAATGGTATCATTGTCAGCCTGTTTCTCAGGTATCTTAACCCAGGAAACATTAAGTAATGTGGTTGTGCAGAGGTGAAAATAACTACATGGCAGAGATGACCAAGGTCCAGGAATAGTGGAGTTGTTTCCAGTGGTCCCTAAACATCTAAACCGAAAGGGAAGAGGAAAGAAACCTTTTACAGACCTGAAATAACACAGTCTCTTAAAGAGGGCTTTCTCAAGGGGATTTATGGCTCCAGGAAAAAACTATACTTAGCTGAGGCTATTCTTCAGGACAGAGCCAGGACCAAACCATACCCTCAATTCCATTCTCTGCTGGGCTCCCCATTGATTAACCCAGGCACGAGCCACAGGGCAAGGTTGTGTCCTGAGAAAGAGAAATGCAGCCGTGAGGTCTGCACATGAGCAATTCTAGGGAACAGCAGCATCAGACAAGGTGCTTTGTCACTGTGATGGGTCAGGACAAAATCAAGACCATTTGACAATTGGGTTTGAGCACAGAGATAACATGACCAGTGTCCTGACTACAACGACTAAACTTATCCATCCTATCATGGCTGTGAATGACCCATTACAGCTCTGCACCATCCTGACAGCATCTGATCTAGAACAAATCTCTACTTCTATAAACCCTCCCCAAATCCTCTCAGAGCCCAAAAGTTATACCAAGTCTTTCCTGACACCCTTTTACTGAGACACTGCATGCATTGCACATGTGTGCGTTTACCTCCCTGCAACAAGTACTGAACACACTTGTTCAACTACAGGTGTGTCCTTGGGGCCATTGGTAGGACGACATTGGCAACACAGATGCTGTCCCTGCAGGTCAGCCTCCTGGACCCACAGCAGTGACACATGGAAAACCATGGCCACTGTCTGGAGCTCAGCTGAACCCAAACAGGTGTGTGACACCTGCTGAGGGAAGTTTCTCATTGATTTTATCCATGATTTCCACTTCCCTGCTTAGACCCTGGTGGCTGCCATGAGGAACTTCTTCACGTGACACAGGAGGAACGGTCCCTGGAGGACAACCTGTGTCTGTCAAGGGTCTCAGAGAAGCAAAGTTGGAAAGGGCTGAGGCAGGTGCTAGTGAATAGTCAGAGGTGCTCTGAGGTGGGCGTGGAGTCTCTGCTCCCAGATCTCCGTGGGAGAACAAGCTCAGAACAGACCCGAGGCTCACCTGCAACCTTCAGCTCCACCATTGCATTTTCATAGAAATCTCCATCTTGGAAATAACACAGGTAGTTTCCGCTGTCAGAGACAGTGACGTTGTGAATCCGGAGAGCAGCCGTCCCCTCAGTGATGTCCTCTCTTAAAATCGAAGTTCTCCCTCGATACTCTGCTGCCTGTGTCTCTTCCTTCCCATGTGCATACGTGAGCACCACCTGCCTGAGGCTGGGTCGCACCCACATCAGCTCCATGGTCTCAGCATTCATCTTTGGGACCAAGTGACAGGGCAGCTCAGCATCTTCACCCACCACGGCCAGGATGGGGTCTGGGGGTCCAACCACAGTAAACTGAGCTGGACAGTAGAAGGGAGTGCTCCGTTAGTGAGAGCTGGGGCAGAAGGGAAGGGGGGCTCCAGGCAGGGAGAGCAAGGTAAGAAACTCCTAGAGAGCCTCTCAATTCTAACAGAAGGTCAGTCAGGATGGGCCTTCCAGGGATGGAGGAGTCCAAGGTTCATACTGGCACCACAGGTAACTGCTTTAGATACATAAACGCAGAACTGTTCCCTACCTGAGCAGAGGATGAGCCACTGGACCAAGATGAGGAAGAGAGAGAGGTCAAGCAGGTGGAAGACCAGGGACATCACCCTTTTTACCTGTTGTGCAGAGAGAGAGACACCAGAATGAGCTGAGTAGAAATAATGACCTGGAAGAAGATGGAGAATTCTTCATGGAGACCTCTGCCTCCCCCGGACGAATTTTGAGTTCAACCATGACCACTGGTGACACAAGAACCTCCTCTACAAATGTCTCTTTGTGAGCCTCTTAACGTTTGATTTCAACATGGAATTCATTCCAAAAATATATAATGTTAAATGTATGTACTTGAACCCTAGCCTACAGGCAACTCTTGGTTCTACTATTCAAATAAGGAAGATTTCCACTTACCCACAATTCCCTGGGACAGCCAGCTCCCGCCTCCCCCATCACACTCTGAGGAGCACAGGACCCTCCTCCCTGAGTCCCCGATTCACTGGAGTCCCCACAGTCTATGCTCAGCACACCAGCCAGAGGTTCCTGACTCACTTCCCCTCCCTCCTCCACTCAGCCCCTTCTGGTGGCTCCCCCTTCACTCAGAGCAGGAGCTGAAGTCTTTATCACTCTGCACTTGTATAATCATCTTAATATTTTAAGTTTTAAAGTTCCCAAGTGGGACCCTGGCTGGATAGCTTGCTTAATTAGAGTTAGCTCTGAAACACAGAGGTTGCTGGTTTGATCCCCAGGTTCAATGCCAGGTCAGGGCACACACAGGAACCGATCAATGTTTTTCTCTCTCTCTCTCTCTCTCTCTCTTTAGAATTGATTCAGTGAGAAGAGGGGAGGCAGAGATAGACTCCCGCATGTGCCCCTACAGGGATCCACCTGGGAATCCCACAAGTTGGCAATGCTCTGTCCATCTGGGGCTCTGCTTCCTTGCAACATGAGCAATTAGTTCTGAGGTGGAGGGCATGGAGCCATCCTCAGCTTCCAGGTCAAGTTGCTCTGATTGAACCACGGTTGCAGGAGGGGAGGAGAGAGAGAGTGAGAGAGAGAGAGAGAGAGAGAGGGAGAGAAGGGTGAGGTGAAGGGTGGGGAAGCAGATGGGAGCTTCTCCTTTGTGCCCTGACCGGGAATGTCTGGGACATTTACACTCCAGGTTGATGCTCTACCACTGACAAACCGGCCAGAGCTGTTAATAAAAGTATTTAAAGTATTTTAAAGAAGAAATAAATCTCATTTTAAAAAGGTTTTCAAGTGCGAAACAAATTTCTAATTATTTGGAGACGATATTTATTATTTTTATTCCTGATTATAGACAATTTTAAAATTAAAAAACCACAAAAGCATAAAATATAAATAAAACCCATAAAAGAATAAAATATAAGTAATGTATAATGGTAATCATATACTTTGCTTCATATAAAGGTGAATATTTCTGGACATATTGTGACCACTTAACACCAGAAAACCAAACAATCTAATTTAAAAAATGAGAAGAGGCCCTCAAAAGACATTTCTCCAAAGAGGAGGCATGAATGGCCAGCAGACCTAGATTGGAAACCCCTCTGGTTAGACAACATGTTACTTTTTATTTTTTAATTGTTGTAAATGTAGGTTAGTTCACATTTTTCTATATTACAAATGATTCTGTAATGAAGATTTTCACATGTAAGTCTTTAACACACAACCCTAGTAACCCACCTCACCATGCTTTTAACATTATTTCTGTAAATGATGATCTGTTAACTAATAAGATTATATATAAATAAACAACCTGTTTCCTTAAGAATTCTAGGACCTTACTTCAGAAGAATCAGAAGAAGCTGGCTTTGACTTCCAGACATTGTCGTTCTGGGAGAATGGCTGACCTTCAACCTTTTATCTGAACGAACTGTGTTGGCTTGCACTTAGTGCCTCCATGCAGAACATTCAACCCCCTCCTTTGAATTCCTCTTTTTTAATGTTGCTTTTCTCCCTCCTTCCAAAAACTCCTACCCCTGCCCAACTGTTAAGATGGTCTTTGCAACATTAGTCCACCACCTTCACAAGTTACTGGCTCTTGAATAAACCACTGTTCCTTCCACCAGCCCCCGACTCTTGAGTATTGGCTCTCAAGAGGCAGACAGCCAAACGTAAGTTCAGCATCAACCGTACCTTAGAACCTCTTAGAACACACTCCCAGAGACGAGCAGCAGAGCCTGTAAGAGGCCTTTGCTGCTTCCTGACCACAGGAAGTTCCTAGGAATGGGCAGTTGTCAAGCTCCTTCATTCCGGTCGTCTCCCTCCCACGGATTTCTGAGTGTAGGTTACCTGCCTTCCTTCCACATTCCCACTGTGTCCTCACCTGCATGGTCACAGCACCACACTCCTGCTCTGGGTAAGGAATGCCCTGCAGGCTCACCAAGCTCCACAGCCTCTCTCCTAAGGGGGCCTGGACCCCTGACTTTCACCAGTTCTTCCCGCTTATCCTTGGCACTCCCAGCTGAAAATCACAAAACTAAGCCACTCGATAGTTCTTTATTGTAGCTGAGTCTCTTATCTAGAAGAAAGGGTGGGGAAAGGAGTTTGCTCCCATGAGAAACAGTGCAAAGTCCCCCTTTGAAAGCGCTGTTTTCTGATTGGCTCTGAACAGGGCTGTTAGTGCGGGTAGCTAGTTAGTACTAATAAAGGAAGAGAGCATAGGGAATCAGACATTAAGCCTTATCTACTAGTGAGCTGCTGAGGACATCAAGCCTGCTTCACTAGGAAGTGACAATATTCACAGCCTTCCCAGGAGACTGCTACATTCTCCACACTCAGGACCTAGTCCCCGAAGGGCAGGAAGGACCTGTTACCAGCTATTAACCAGGATTACTAAGGGTAAGGAATAAAAACAGCAGGGAAATTCCTCTGTTGGGAACATGCCCAGATGTAGCCAAGATGGCCCAGGGGGACATCCCTGTACTGAGACATTCGTAGTAGGAGAAAATGGCGACCATAACGGGAAGGTCTCTAGCCTGAGAAAAGGATTGAATTGAACACGCGGCACAGAACCCTGGAAGTTCCAGGAAATTAGGGGAAGGGCCCAGCACAAGCCCACAAAGGACTGGGAAAGAGACTGGTCAGTTGGTTTTTTTTTTTTTTTAATTTTAACAACTTTTTTTTTTTTTTAATTTTTATTTTTTATTTTATTTATTCATTTTAGAGAGGAGAGAGAGGAGAGAGAGACAGGGGGGAGGAGCTGGAAGCATCAACTCCCATATGTGCCTTGACCAGGCAAGCCCAGGGTTTTGAATCAGCAACCTCAGCATTTCCAGGTCGATGCTTTATCCACTGCGCCACCACAGGTCAGGCAACAACTTTTTTATTATAAAAAATGTATTCTTATTGCAGAAATGCTAGAAAAATTATGAGGAAAACAAAACAACAAATTTTCCATACAGAGATATTTACTGTTAATATTATGACATTTTCTTCACATATTCTCTGTGTACCTATTATATTTCTCTATCTATATGTACCCAGGTGTATTGGGTGTGTCTACATCTGTGTGCATAGATGTTCATTGCACATGAGCATATCTCTCTGTGTTCATATTTGTCTTTCATTTGTGTATATCTGTATATGTATACAAATGAGTATTTATTCACTCATCTAATAAACAGAGACTGGTCAGTTTGAAAGCCTGAGGTAATACACTCAGAGCTCAGCAAAGCTCTCTCTCTCGGTAACACATGTTCCTCTGTGAACACGCGTTTGTTCGCCACTTTGTTCACATGCTTGTTCACGTGTTCTCTCTCATAGCAGCTGTGGACCCCACGTGGGCTTCAAGCATGAGCCTGGGTCCACACCAGGCAGTGCAGCGGTGACTGGAACACAGCCAGCGTTAGAGACTAAGCTAGCAGAGTAGGGACAGAGACTGACTAAGCTTTGTCACAAACTGAGAACCAAGGGCATAGACGTTCTGGATCCTGGTCCCTATTCTGAGCTTGACGAAGACAAGGCTAGACTTCTTCCACTGTGGGATGGACAGAGGTGGAGCACTGGGAAACTGAAGGCCGTCCTTCGTTTCTATCCCAATGAATCTTACCAGCACCTCATCCTCCTGTCTGTGAGTCCTCAAAGTGTTTCTCTTGAGACTCCATGGAAGAATGGGAGGACCCGTTTCCCCTGGCAGCAGAGTGAAAGTGTGAACAGGAAGAAACCAGACCCACGCCACCTTTAGCTCCTCAGAAATTCAGTCTCAGATGCATTCCCAAATAATACAATTCTCAGGTTTCCAGATGCAGTGCTACCAGGGACCAATGGGCATATTTTACAAATTCAGAGAATTTTTATTTAAATTGTTGAGAAGGTTCGTTCTTGCTCTGCGTCTTCCGTATGTTGCATTTGGATTTTCAGGTGTATTTATTCTTGTAAAGCCAGTAGCCACCATTGTGGCCATTCACATGCAGGTTTGCATTGGATTTGGACAGATGGTAATGAAACAACGGAGCCAAGAACTGGTGGGCCATTACCTTTAATCATAGCTTGCACCTGGAGGGCAAGTAAAAACACACACTGGGTTTCAAAACCCACTCATTCAGTGCTCACAAAGCTACTGACTTATCTGAATTTTCTAGAATCAAAGGTTTATAGTTCACCAGACTTATTCGCCTCTGTTCCCCATCTCCTTCGTCCTCTCTGTACAAACTCTGCACTAACTGGCTTCTTCTTCAGCACTCCGCCATCTTGGCTGCTTCTCCTGGCCTCCTCCATGTGGCCTTTCTCTGCTCTCCAACCTGCTCTCTGCTCTAATGTTAATCCCAGGAACCAAGAGAGCAAGCTCCAGTTCTGCCCCATTTTATAGTGTAGAAATCAAAACCTTTAATCCAATATACAAAATAGGGAAGTCTTTAATACAAAGTCACTTATCTGGGGCATGATGGGATTGCACCACCCCACATCAAAAAGGGTGGGAAAGGCTTAGTCCTAAAACCAAGCCCCAGGCTACAAGCATCTTGCCTGCCCACAGCCCGCCCCCAACACACATTAATATCACCTGGGCGGGCCCTGGCCGGTTGGCTCAGCGGTAGAGCGTTGGCCTAGCGTGCGGAGGACCTGGGTTCGATTCCCGGCCAGGGCACATAGGAGAAGCGCCCATTTGCTTCTCCACCCCTCCGCCGCGCTTTCCTCTCTGTCTCTCTCTTCCCCTCCCGCAGCCAAGGCTCCATTGGAGCAAAGATGGCCCGGGCGCTGGCTCTGGTCGCAATATGGCGACGCCCAGGATGGGCAGAGCATCGCCCCCTGGGGGGCAGAGCATCGCCCCCTGGTGGGCGTGCCGGGTGGATCCCGGTCGGGCGCATGCGGGAGTCTGTCTGACTGTCTCTCCCTGTTTCCAGCTTCAGAAAAATGAAAAAAAAAAAAAAAAAAATCACCTGGGCAACGGGTTTCCATGTGGGCAGCACCATCTTTAACAAAGTGAGCATAATATATTTTATGTGTCCAACAATTCTCCTCTGCCTGCAGGAGTCTATTATTTGAGGTCATACTGGATAAGCTATGAATCTGTTTCTCTCGGGGTCTTTGGGACAAACAGGTTTTACCTGTGGTCTTGGGCCTCCAAAGACACATCAAGTCTCAAGATGGTGGGTATAGTTTCCAGGGTTAAATGTAACCTTGGCTGATGGAATTTGATCACATTACATTGGCTTAAATTTAGGTTCTGTGGTAGAGATGGTTGGTCACTTGTCCAATATCTGTTCCCTGCCTCTTCTTAGTCATCACACCCA
The DNA here is from genome assembly GCF_036850765.1 of Saccopteryx bilineata. NCBI lineage: Eukaryota > Metazoa > Chordata > Mammalia > Chiroptera > Emballonuridae > Saccopteryx > Saccopteryx bilineata. Next base: position 80,836,369 of record NC_089500.1, on the reverse strand, counting down.
ATTTGGGAGGAGGGGACGGTACTGCAATGTGCCCGTCCTCCTGGTAGATGGGAGAGGCTGAGGGACTAAGTTTGAGTCAATGGTTCATAAGTGGATGTTGTTGGGCTGTGTTTGTCCAGAGATTTCCAAACTCTTTCTACTTCTTCCTTCCTCTGAGGTAGAACACCCTCTCTGGAGCTGGAGCACAGCCACCGACTCGTCACCAAAAGGCAACCTCGAGAATGGAATCCTCATGCTGAGACGGCAGAGAATGAAGCCAGGCGAGGCTGGGGCTTGGGTGCCTCTCCTAGCTGCCAGACCAGCTCTGGGCGGCTGCCCTCTGACTTCATTTTACATGAAAGGAACATAAACCCTTGTTTTGTTCAAGCGACTGGTAACCCCCATGGTCTCTGTTATCAGCAGGAAACACAGTTCTTCCCTCCCCACCTCCCACTATCAACAGTTTGTCATGAAACTTTTGAAATGTATAGCAAAGTTGAAAGCACTTTTCAATGAACACTCGATATGCCTACTGCTTAGAGTCTACACTGTACATTTCATTACACATGCTTTCTTTATTATAATCTGTCCTTCTGTTTCTGCCCTTATTGTTATTTATTTATCCAGAGCCTTTTAAAGTGAGTTGTAGACATCAGTGCACTTTCCTCTGGGTACATCCACATACTTACGAAGTAGAACACAGTTTTGAAATGCTCAAGACACCTGGCCGTGTTTAAAATATAAATGTGGGAGTTACTTTCAGCAGTCTGTTCAAAATGGTCATGGGTTGTTTTTATCTGGGTATCACTTTCTTCTTGTTGTCTAGTCATCCCAGGTCCCTGCAGGATGAGGTCCAGCCTCAGCCCTTGTTTAGGGGAGTTGCTGGCAGTCTCTGCATTTCCTGGCTTGGAGAAGCATTGCCCTGTCTCTGCCTTCATTCTCACATGTTTTCCCTGAGACACTTGTCTTTCTCCCATTTCTCATGAAGACAGAAGCTGGGTGTAAGGCCAGGAGCCATGGCTGTCACTATCAAAGCAGCCGCCTGGCCCATGCAGGTTCCCATTGGATTCGGGCAGATGGTAAAGAAACGGCGGAGTCGGAGGATGGTGGGCCATCCTATTTATTGGTGTCTCACCAAGACAGGCAAACCACAAAAGAAGACAAGGGAAAAGCAGAAAACCAGCTTTTCCCATGAAGGGCAAGGGATCAGGGAAGCCCCTGCAATCGTGATAGCAGGAACTCAGTGAGCAAGCTCCTGGTCTGTCCCAATTTATAGTGTAGAAAACCAAAATCCCTTAATCCAATATACAAACAAGGAAGTCTCTGATACAAAGTCACTTATCCGAGGCATAATTGGATTCCTCATGAGAGTGCACCACCCCGATCATACAATCAGTCAAGGGTGTGGGGAAAAGCTTAGTCCCAAAACCAAACCTCAGGCCACAACGACCTGGCCTGCTTATAGCCTGTCCCCCACACCCAATATAAATCACAAGCGAGAAAACATATATATCATATTTACAAACTTATTTGACCAACACTGGGTCAGCCCTGTGTTTTTGCTAAATGCAACAGATGACAGAAATTTTACCTCGGTTGTCTGTTAGAAGACCCCTCTCTCTTGATTTAACTTGGCTGTGACACCTTCTTTTCTGATAAGTCTCATCTCTGAGCTCCTTTGTTCCCTATTTTAACTACACACGAGTGAAGGACAGAAAGAACCCCAACGTAATGAGGGTGGTAGGTGCGGCAGAATGGGCTTGAGGTTCAGAAGTGTTAAGTTCTCCAGCCACCACCCTGGGATGTCCGATCATGTTATTGGCTTAAATGTTAAAGACTTTTCTCACTTACCAAAAAGTCCTGAGGTTAGAATGTGATAGCACTCTACGATCCTCCTTGTAGTGGTCTTTTCTGTACTGGAGATGCAGGGAAACTAAGACTATTCTGTGACATGTCAACATTATGTTCAATACAAATTTCAGCACCCATAAATTAGGTTTAACTGGGATGGGGTCAATCTGTTCATCTAAGATGTGTTACAACAGGAATTATACAGGAGACTGCAGGCTCCTCACAGCCAAAAAGAGTAATATCTGGCCCCTTACAAAAAATGTTTCCAAATCCCCAGACTAGAGAGAAGCATTTCTTTCTTTCTCTTTCTTTCTTTCTTTCTTTCTTTCTTTCTTTCTTTCTTTCTTTCTTTCTTTCTTTCTTTCTTTCTTTTTTTTTGTAATTGTTGTTACCTAGTGTGGACAAAAAAGAGGCCACATACTAAACCTGACAAGCTCAGGGGAGACCTGCATGAAGGTCTTACTGTGGAAGACAGACTGTAAGCTGGCAAGGTCATTATTGTCTAAGGCTTAGTTTAAGACTAAGCCTTCCACTCTTTTAATACTAAGATCTTTTCAACACTAAGCTTTTCCCCACACCTTTGACAGTTGCATGATGTGGGGTGGTGTGCTCTTATGAGGAATCCAATTTATGCCTCAGATGAGTGGCTCTGTATCAGAGACTTCCTTATTTGTATATTGGCTTAAAGGCTTTAATTGTTTACACTATATAATAAAGCAAAGACCTGGGGCTCTCGCTTTCTGATCTTGCCATCAGCATTTCAGAGGCCTCCCAATCCCGTCCTCTTTTCTTAATTCCGCACCGTTCTCCCCCAGGACCTGGAATTACTAGCTGGGCTGGTTCATGGTACCTTACAAACTCAGAGACCAAAACTAACCACATAGAATGATCTGAAATTTAAACTTTCCAACTAAAAGTGAATCATGGTGAGCAGTCAGGTCCTAGGCCAGTATCTTCCCTGACAAAGGTTAGTCTCTACCCTAACTAAGCCTCTACTGATCTTTGTTTCAACAACAACATACTTTTGGAATGTCAGTGTAATTCTTTTTTTTTTCCCACAGCCCTCAGGGGCTGCACCAGGGCAGAGACCACAAAACACCTCGTTGTTATTGTTATCCTGTTAGTTGTTGACTGTTAAGTAACTATCCTTACCCAGGAATGTAAAAGAAGTATCTGTCTATTCCTTTTACTTTTTTTTTTTTTTTTTGGTGGGCCATCATCTTTAATCCTAGCTTGCACCGAGTGGGCAAGTAAAAACACACACTGGGCTCCAAAACCCACTCACATTCAGTGCTCACAAAGCCACTGACTTATCCGAGTTTCCTAGAATCAAAGGTTTCTAGCTCGCCAGACTTATTCACCTCTGTTCCCCATCTCCTTTCTTCTCTCTGCACGAACTGGCTTCTTACTCAACACTCCATGTTGGCTGCTTCTCCTGGCCTCCTCCACATGGCCTTTCGTTGCTCTCTGCTGTCTCCTCTAGTGCTAATCTCAGGAACTAAGAGCTCCTTTTACTTTTTATCCAATGTCAGAGCTTTCCCCCATTTGCTTTCTCCTGCCTCTCAAATCTCTCACCTACAGATGTCAAGCAACCCCTTAAGCTCCCACATTTGACTATGATGTGCAAAATAAGGTGCAAACTTCCCATTCTCTGGAGCATTTTGTCCATTGTCAATGAAGGAGTGTTTAAACCTGTAGAGAATTATGACTTTATTTGAGCCAAAATTGAAAATAGCTGGTAAGTGGAAAGTCAGCAGATTGAGAAAATGCACCACATACGGCACTGTGTTCTCTGACTTGCTACTGAGCTCTGGGGTCCCCTGCTCTTTCCTATGGCACACACTGTTGGCTCACTGGTAATAATCAGATATGACCAATGACATTGTAACAATGACATCACTCCCCTATTTACCAAGCCTATGTCAGAGACTGTATATGTGACAGTCTGGTAGGGAATTGAGGAGGCCTGGGGAAGGTGGTGATGGGTTTGCTGAGTGAGAGGAGAAAGCCCTTTCTTTTCCTCAAGAGGTGGCACTCCAGTGCCCGCAGGACAATGGCATCGAACAAAGGCTTCCTAATCTGCCAGTAGGTGGTCTGGTTGGGTCCAACCCTCTTACACCCACTCGATATTCCTTTCCTGAGCCCCACAGATCCAAGTCAGGCCACTGTGTACATTTGTTCTAGAATAATCTTCCCAATGCACATTTCTTTCTCTCTCTCTCTCTCTTTCTTTATTTCTTTTCTCTCTTTCTCTCTTCCCTTTTTTTGTGACAGAGACAAGAGAGAGACAGATAGGACTGACAGACAGGAAATGTGAGAGATGAGAAGCATCAATTCTTTGTTGTGGCTCCTTAGTTGTTCTTTGATTGCTTTCTCATATGTGCCTTGACCTGGGGCTACAGCAGAGCAAGTGACCCCTTGCTCAAGCCAGTGACCCTGTGCTCAAGCTGGTGAGCCTTGCTCAAACCAGATGAGCTCGCACTCAAGCGGCGACCTTGGGGTTTCGAACCTGGGTCCTCTGCATCCCAGTCCGATGCTTTATCCACTGCACCACCATCTGTTCAGGTCCAAGACACATTTCTTAATATTTCCTGCATGAGCCTAAATGTTTTCTCTGGAGGCCTCTCATCCCCTTCTAACTCACTTCTCAATCTGACACTGCAGTTAGCACACTGACAGTGTCCCCACCAGCAATTACTCCAGGACTGGGACTCTGTCTCCATGTCATTCCCTTCACCTGAATTGTTCCCTCACACCTGCTCCTGCAAGAACACCTCCAGATGTTCCCAGCCTGCAGAGCTCTCAGCTTCTCCTGACAGCCAGCAAGAAATGCCAACCTGGGTCCCACCACTGCAGGAAACTCGCTTCTGTCAACAATCAGAATGAGCAAGAAGCAGACTCTTCCCTGGATCCCCCAGAAAGGAACCCAGCCTGCAGACCCCCTGATTCTAGCTCAGCAGGAGCCATGTTGGACTTCTAACCTAAAGAAATATAAGGTAATATATTTGTGCTGTATTAGCCATCAAATTTGTGATTATTTATTACAGCAGCAGCAATACAATACTAACACCGTAAGGATTTTGTGAAAATGTTACAAGACAGTAAACTGTGAAACTGTGCTGAGTAAATTGTGGGAGCTGAAAACCTAGAAGTAGCTTAGCTGAAGAGTGAAGAATACTAACAAACTCCTTCAACAAATATAACTTCACAGCCACATGCCCAGTGGAGGGAACAGAATGGGAGACGATCCTAGTGATGAGGAGGAAGAGTGCCTTCTCCCCAGAACCCAACAGTTAAAAGGAGCGTTAGGGCCCTAGCTAGGTAGCTCAATGGTTGAGAGCATTGTTCCAATATGCCAAGGTTGATACCCCCAAGATATGGATTCGGTGAACGCATAAGTGGGACAACAAATCTCTCTCTCCAGTCCTCTCTCTTCTCTCTCTCTGAAATCAATAATAAGATGAAATTTAAAAAATAAAAGGAACCTTTGGTAACATCAATGGGGGAATGTCCTTTTCCTTAATATGGATTCCTCAACGTGATAAAAAATTTCACTAAACGTCACCTAGCACCGTTCTGTCCTTCAAATTCAGGATGCTTCATCTTTGTAATCACAGGTCACATTGCTGGTCACTGAGAATGCATTCTCTGGACAAAGACATCCTGCAGAGCTAGCTAGTGAAGGGGTGGACCATGGCTCTGACAGTCGACCTTGAAGGATCCCAGTAGGGTGTGGCATTCATAGTCACCTACAGTGACCTCTACCCTTGGTGCCCTGGGAAGGAAACCTCAGGGCTTCACAGGACCCTGCCCAGGAAGAACAATTGGCTGCAAAGGAACAGACTATAGGGAGAGGGCAGAGGTCAAGCATCTCCCAGCAACAGTACTTTCTGTGTGATTTATATGTCACTTAAAATGAGGCTTAGTGAGTGAAATTCCCGTGAAGCATTCAGCACCACACTCACTACATTCTAAGTTGTCTATAAATACTAACTATGGTTGTTAGAAGTTGGCTGAGTCACCTTTGGAAAGTTACCTCACCTCTTGCACCCTAGTCTCCTCCGTCATGTGGAAAAACTGAATTAATATTAGTGAAGTGGTTCACTCAGTGTCGTTTCAGTAAGTACTTTATTGTTGTGACATTTTGCTGTTAGAGTCTCAGCTCCAGGCTGGGCAGGGAGGGCAGAGTTATTTCAGCCTGAGGGTCCTCATTTGCATCAGCTGAGCCAGCCTCATTGGGGTCTTCAGGGGAGGGTCAGTCACTTGGTCAAACACAAGCGAACTCCTCACTTATTACTGCGCTGGGCAAATGGTCAAGGCAGTGGGCTCCAATTCAGAAATCTTAAAAAAAGGCCACACAGGTCCAGAGAAGGAGGTGTGCAGGAAGGTGCAGATGTGCGATCCATCGATGGCATTGTAGAATGAGACCTCTCCCCACTCATAGTCCAGGAAAACCCCCACTCTTTCAGGAGGGTTGACAACTGTCAGTTTGGTCCTGAGGTCTGTGAGAGCCTGGTAGACATGCCCATTATATAGCTCCATTGTCCAGAATCCATTCTCGGGTTTTATTTCAACATAACATTTTCTCTCCACATTCTCCCTACACACCCCAACTTGCCACTGCTTCCTGTCCCCCACCTCCACCTCCCAGAAATGTCTCCCCGACGTGAAGCTCTCAGAGCCCAGCACGCTGCAATGCCAGAAAAATCTTTTGGGGTTGTATGGGATTATCTGGCGTGTGTCTGCCCGCTGCAGGCTCCTCTGGTCCTCAGAAATGCGGAGGAGAAGGTGAGCGGTGTCCGGATCCAGAAGCACATCCGCTGCAGGGGGTTCGGGTGGGGTGGTGTCAGTCATGGCAGCCGGACCCCAGACACTCAGCCCTCATGGCCTGGGTCTGGCTGAGGAGGCCCGAGAGCAGAGCCCGGGGTCCCCAGCCGGCCCTGAATGCTGCCCTCAGCAATGCCCTGAGAAAGACGGGTCTTGTGTTCAGTGAAGAAGGGGTGGGGGGTGAGGAGGGCTGGGATCCATCCAGTCTGCCATCTGGGCTGGCGCCTTCCTTCTGCCTTTTCCGGTTCCCTCCCCACAGAGGCGGATATAACAGCAGGCACACCAGGAACGCACCCTGGGCCCGGACTTCTGAAGGGATCGCAAAACCCCAATTTCTAGGCTGCATACTGTACACATCCTGCGCTGCATAGACCAGTGCCCAGGGTCTCAACCGCCTCTGCCTCCCCCACAGGACTGTGCCCACCTGTGCTGCAGAGTATCAGGGACTCACATTTCAGCCCTTGCTCCCTCCTGAGCTGGGTGACTTCCTTTCTGCAAAAACTCTTGTTTACAGACACAAGCTACATACTAGCTTGAGTCTCAATTTCACATTTGTAAAACAAGAGTAAAAATACTAACCTCTAGGGTAGAATGAAACAAACTGTGGTATATTTAGCATGTAGGAAGGGCCTGTTGTGATAATAGATTTATGTCTCTTCTGTGATTGGGGCCACCCAGGGGCTCTGTGAACTCTCATGCCTTCTCCTCACTTGTACCCACCCTCTCAGCCCCTGAAATCAGTCCTCTGAGGACAGCATCCCTGGGCTCCCTCGCCTCTGGTACTGGCTGGGTTTGGCCAAGGGAGGTACTATTTGAAGACAGGAAGGAGAAAGGAAAGAGGCCCAGCACTGACTCCCCCACTTCCTCCACTGGAGATGCTCTAACAGAGCCTGACTCCTCTCAGGCAGCCTCTCCCTGAGCTCCAGCTTCCTCTGGGCTCCAGTGACTGCTCCCTGTCCCTCCCCCTTCAGCCTAGGGGTGGTGACAGCTCCCACTGTGGGAATCCTGGGGCACCATTCATCCTTGCTGGTTTCCTTTAATGACACCCCTGCCTCTGGAAGTACTTCCTTCTCTATCCTTCCTCCATCACTGTTCAGATGTGGCTGTGAACACACCGACTGCATCTAGTGTCACTGATTTCCTTCATCTTTTCATGCTGTGACCTTTGATCTACTTCACTCTCCTCAACAAGCACACCAAAGCCTGCTAGGTAGTGATTATGTGTTTTCCTTAAATATGGTCCTAAACCTTTTTGTGAGTAACAGAATTACATGACAACAGAGTTCAATACCAAACTAGTGATAGTGTCAATTAAAAAAAATCATCCACCACTCAACAGCCAGGAGGTATGGCCTGGTGCTACCACATTCTCTGTCTTTGTCCTGTCAATCATTAGTACCTAAATTATACTACAAAAAATAGTGCTGTATCAGGTCTGTTAGTGGTGAATAATCTGTGCAGATTACTGGGTTATCTGTCCACTGTGACCCTACACCCCTGTGAGTAAATTACATTGTTGTTAGGCCTTAAGATACCTTCTCATTACTGTCAGACAAACACCCATTTTGAACAGGTCATCTCTTTTCTGTAGGTGTTTTCGACAATATGCATTCATTAAATTACTTAGTCTTTACCTCAGCCTTCACATAGTAGGAATTACTACTATCATCTAAAGTGAGGACACTGAAGCTCAGAAACACTGTGTAACCTGAGGACACACAGGGGCAGGAGGGGCAGACACTGGTCAGGTCCCATCCTGACTCTCCCTGTAGCCCCTTCCCCCAGCTGCACCCCTCACGCCTCTTCCTTCCCACAAGGACCTGTGGAGCCCAGGTCAGGACTTGTCTCTGGTTCTCTGGGTTCTCGACAGAAGGTGGACACACCTTTGAGACCAGCACCTCAAGTCACCCACCCAGAACCTGACCAGTCAAAAATTAGAGAAGAAAAGGTGAGCAGGGTCCCTTAGTTGTTGTCCTGGGGAACATACAGTGACTCACTCACCAGGTTGGAAGAGGGCCATCTTCCACTCTGAAAGGAAGGAGACACAGACAAGGAAAGGTCATCATTTCTGTTCTTCCCCCACCACCCCCCTCACTAAGCCTCTTCTCCCAACTCTCCTCAGTCTCTTCCAACATCCGGTTTCCTGCATCTACAGCTCTGCGGCTCAGGCAGAAACCTCTCTGCATGTTGGGCTTCTCTTCATCACACTGGAGCTGCAGGCGACATGGCCGTGCTGAACCCAGGTGTGTGGGCATCTGTGTCAGCAGGGTGAGGGGACACTGTATGTGGAAGGTCCTCTCTGAGTGTCCAGAAAGGAGGGATGGGCCTCTGAGCTGGATCTGATCATTCCTCACCAGCAGAGAGAGGGTTTAAATGCTTTGTACACAGAGAACATCAGAGTCACTCACCAGCATAGTCCTGAGACTTTTCACCTGCAAGAGGAAACAGCAGAGAGTCACCTGAACTGTCATTTCCAGGTCCTTTCCTTTCTCTTCCTCTTGCACCCATCTGATTTTTCTTTTGACCCTCCCCCCCTTCCTGCCTCTCCCTCTGCCTGTTCAGTTCTCTGCTCCCCCCTCTTTAAATCAACTGCATCTAGTGACCCTGCAGGCACCCTGCACGAGCTGTCCCAGCTGTCACTGCAGATCTGTGTGTACCTGTCTGCACAGCAGTCACCCTTGTCTGCGCCTTCACTTTCCAAAGTTTCTGTTACCTTCAACAGCAGTCGGAAAATATCAAGTGGGAACTTTCAGAAAGATACAATTCATAAGATTTAAATAACACCATCTGTGTAGCATGATGACATCTCGTGCTGTGGGCTCCGATCTGCAATCTGCCATTTTGCAAACCAACCCTCGGTCTGGCTAGCCCACCCTGTGCACCTCCTACCCCTTTAGCACCGTCAGAGCCATCTCCATGCCAGATCCACGTGACAGTAGCACAGTGTTTGTGCTCAATTCACCGTTATTTTACTTAATAACGGCCTCAAAGCATAAGAGTCGTGATGCTGGGAAGGTGCATGTGCCAAGAAGCATTCCTTTAGTGAAAAGGCAAAGGCCTAGTGTGCACAGCGGCTGCCACTCTCCGTGGTTTCAGGAACCCACTGGGCTTCTTGGAACGCATCCCCCTTGGAGGAGGGGTGACTACCTTACTCCTGTCCCTGGACATACCTGGGAATAGGCTCACCCTGTGCATACATACATGTGTGTATATGTGTGCTAGAATCTCAATCTGTATTATTTCCTGCCGATTTCTGAAAAGAATTAAACAACTTTTTCAGATACTCTTTGTTTAGCAATTATGATTAATTTGTGAAAACTAACAATGTAGCCACTCCTCTCTCTCTCTCTCTCTCTCTCTCTCTCTCTCTCTTTCTCTCTTTAGTGGGACAGATTATGAGATGTACTGTGAGACAGACTCCCACATGCCTTCTCAACTGGGATCCACCTGGGATCCACCCAGCAACCCCCCTGTGAGGCAGAAGCTCCAATCAGCTGAGCTATCCTCAGCGCCTGAAGCCAGTGCTGGAACCAATCAAGACACCAGCTGCAGGAGGGAAAGAGCAAGAGAAGACAGGGAGGGGCAGAGAGCAGATGGTTGCTTTTCATGTGCGCCCTGAGCAGGGAATCCAACCCTGGACGTCCGCTAGCTGCGTGAAACCACTGGCCAGGACACCACTCTTCTTCTTAAGAGACACTTCTCTGTCCTCTGGTTTCTTCTCAGCAGACTACAGACTGTGTAAAGCCACCAGGGAGGGGAGGACCTCACACACTGAGTCCACCTCCCCCGCCCCTGTCCTTTCCTGGGTCCCCTGGATGTCCCGGTGCGAGCGGCCCCTGGTGGAGACTGAAGCCCCTTCTCCATTGAGAAAACCCCTGCCCGGCTGCCCCATCAGCGTCCTTATCTCCCCCAGCCCCGGGCGGTTAGGGGTGAGGGAAGGGCGGGATCATATCCGAGCAGAGAGTCTGAGACGAGGGTCCGGGACACTCACGCGGCAGGTACTGGATCCTCCTCCACTCTGCGGGGAACAAGTAAGGAGTCGGTGACGCGCGTGACGCAGGGGTCCCGGGACGCGCGGGGCGGGGACCGGTACTTACTGAGTTCGCGCTGCAGCTCCTCTGGAAATAAGCAGAAAAAAGTCCCATCACGGGGATGGAGGGGGGACGGGCGCGGTGGGTGCGCGGGCTCGGTGGGTGCGCGGGCTGGGCGGGGCGGTCGCGCTCCTGCAGCCGGGACTCACCTTTGGCGCTTCGCTCCCGCTCCTTCTCCGTGGGCAGGGTCTTGCTTTTCTTCTGCTGTCGCCACAGGAAGAACCCCGCCGCCGCCAGGAGCCCCAGCAGAGCCGGTAGGGTCACCGCTAAGGCCACCACCCAGGGCCACGCGTTCCAGAAGAGGGGACCTGAGCAGGGATAGCGTCAGCCACTGACCTGGCGGTCGCGGGGTGTCTCGGGACAGAAAGTGATCATTCTCTATCTAAAGTGCCCTGAACTCTCACTGTCACATGACACTATTGCCTTGAAGTGTCTGCCTCTCACATGAGAATAGTCTGAATATCAAAAACTATGTATCAAGTCTCCTCTCCACTCCCTCCACCCCCTACACCATCAATTACTTCTCATTAGTCAGTTTTATACGTGATTAAGCATCTGAACTTGCAGCTGGAGGGCCTCGGTGCAAAATCTGGGTCATCTGCTTGGCTAGCAGGTGACCTGTAACTAATGCCTTCACCATTCTGTTCCGGGTGTCCCAACAGGTAAAAGGGTTATATGAATGCTTATAAAGTGCCGGACACATAGCGAGTGCCATGCAAGTGATCATTCCATTTTAAAAGTAGAGAAATATATTCTTATTTTCTTTTGTTTACACCAAGTCGGCACTCTACACCAGCTGGTCTGGCGCTTGCTCTCTCTGTTCGGTGTCTTGGGGACCGTCCATGTCAGCACAGAGAGACGTCTGCGTTTCCTCTCACAGTGTAACCCTCCACTGCGTACAAGTCCCTCACTTGAGGGCACAGCACAGTCCTGAACTTTGTATTATTATAACTAATGGTGTGAGAAATTACGTTTTACTATGGTCATTTCAGATAAATGCAATCTGATCTGTCAGATTAATTTCCAGAACTGGAATTTTGGATCAATACATAAATACATACTTTGGATAAAGATTAATGTATTGTTCTCAATAGAAGTATAGCCAAGATATACCAAAAAAAAAATCAAATTATAACAAGAAGCGTCTAAAAGTGACTGTCTCCTCACAATCCTGCCATCAGAATGTATTGTAAACCACCTTGTTTTGTTTTGCTTTCTTGCCCATCTCTCAAGTGGAAAACGTCACAACTTAGGGAGATTGGACATCCTTTCAGGATATAATTCCTTGCTGTGAATTGACAATTCATGTTTTTTGCTTATTTTTCTACTAGGTTCTTTTATATTTTAAGAAGATTAGCACTTTCTCTAGGATATAGGTTGTAAATATTTTCTCTCCATATTGCTGTATTTTTGCTAATCTTCACTATTTTCCCACAATTCCCATTGTCTGTCACAGTCTGTGGCATGCACAAAAAGCTCAGAAGATGGACCCTGGCTGGTTGGCTCAGTGGTAGAGCATCGGCCTGGCGTGCAGAAGTCCCGGGTTCGATTCCTGGCCAGGGCACATAGGAGAAGCGCCCATTTGCTTCTCCACCCCTCCCACTCTTCTTCCTCTCTGTCTCTCTCTTCCCCTCCCGCAGCCGAGGCTCCATTGGAGCAAAGATGGCCGGGGTGCTGGGGATGGCTCCTTGGCCTCTGCCCTGGTGGGCGAGCCGGGTGGTTCCCGGTCGGGCGCATGCGGGAGTCTGACTGTCTCTCCCCGTTTCCAGCTTCCGAAAAAAAGAAAAAGCTCAGAAGATGTCTGTGACATGAACAGCTTTATGGGGGAAAGAAGCACCCAGGTCCTTGCTCTGTGCCTTATGTCCACTGCAAAGACTCAAGTCAGCAGCAGAGAGTCAGTGCCTTCCCCCAGGGGCCACAGCTAAGCACAGGGTAGTGGCAGGGCACTCACCTGCAATGGAAACCCTGGCTGTCTTTTCCTGGCTGAGCAGGGGGTTTCTGAAGATACAGGAGATCCCCCTCCCAAAGTCGCTTTCCACGGTCACAGATGCTGAGGCTGCATATAGACCCAGGCTGTCTGCAGTCACAGGTGCTGCCACAGAGGACAAGCTCTGTCCCCTGTCATCTCTCCACTCGATGTGGGGCTGCGGATACCAGCCTGCAGACGTGCACTCCAGACTGATCCCTCCACCTTCATAACCTTTCATTTCAATGTGAAGATCAGAGCCCAGTGCTGTGGAAGGAAAAGTGAGCTTGAATTACGGGGAGTCCTCTATACTGCTGAGGGTCTCCTCGGTAATGGAGGGCACACTCACACCAGAGAACTCCAACTGGGTTCCACTGAGGAGATGTTTACAGACGTGTGCTGTGCAGGAGGGACTGTTCCATGATGTGACCACTGTCTGAACATCACTGGACCCTTGTGCTGGATTTAGCTAGATATTAGCCAAAACAGAGATTGCTTCCCCTGCGTCCCCTTAGAGACCACTGAACCCTTTCCCCTTCCCCATGCCCCAGACAAGCCAGTTCCCGAAAGAAGTCCTCATCCTGTGCTAGGTAATCATGTAAGTATTTTCCCCTTGCTGGGTGTTTTCCCAGTATGCCTGTCTACCCTTCTCTGTCCTGTAGAAGCCTTTGCCTTTGCCATGTGGTGGGGAGGGCATGCACCTTGTCTTGCCTCTGTCCTAGTTGTGCATTGTATGTAAATCCACATGGTAAACTCTTGATGGAGTTAATGCTAGAGTAGCCAACCATTTTTTCACATCTCTGGACCCAGGAAATTTTTATAACGTGGTTGTAGAGAAGGGAAAATAACTACATGAGAGAGAACTGACCTAAGGCAGGTACAATGGAGCTGTAACCACTGTCCCTAAACCTTTAAACCCCAGGTGAGGTGGATGGCAGCCGTACAGGGAAGGCTTTCTTGAGAGGAACTGTGGTCTTCAGGAAAGGACTGTAGATGGTTGAGGAGATCCTGCAATGATAGAGCTAGGACTTCCCGCACCACATTTTGTCCTCTCCTAGGCTCCCCATTGACCAGCCCCAGCAGAAGCCACAAGGTAAGGTTGTGTCCTGAGAATGAAAAATGAAGCCCTGACATCTGAACAGGAGATAGTTCATCTAAAGCAGCATCAGACAAGAGCACTTTGTCACTGTGATGAATTAGGAGAAGGTCGGGACACTCAACAATCTGGGAACAGAGAAAAACATGACCAGTGTCCAGACCACAGCAGCAACCAAACCTCCCCTGTCTGGACTGTGAGTGACCCGTTTCACCCCTGCACCATTCTCATAGCATCCAATCCAGAGCAAAGCCTTATATAAAGCCTCCCGATATCCCCTAACAGTCCAAGTGTTATGCTAAGGCTTCCTGACATCACCTGAGACAGCCATGGTTTCCACATGAGTGTGCTCTCTCTCAGAGCAGTAAGTACCTAACACCATTCGTTCAACTACAAGTTGGAGGACATGGGCAGCCCAGGTGATGTCCATGCAGGTCAGTCTCCTGGGCCCACAGCTCGTGCACCTGGAGAAACCATGGCCACTGCCTGGAACTCAGCGGAACCCAAATATCTGTGACTCCCACTGAGGGAGGTTTTTCCACTGTTTTTATCCCTGATTACCACGTCCTTGCTGAGGCCCTGGTGGCCGCCATGAGGAAATTCCTCACCTGACACAGAATAGATTTTCCCTGAAGGACAACCTCTGTCTGTCAAGGTCCTCAGAGAGGCAGAGTTAGAAGGCAGAGGAAACAGGAGCTGGTGAGTAGCCAGGAGTGCTCTGAGGTGGGTGTGGAGACTGTGCCCCAGGCCCCACAGAAGAATAACAAGAACAGATCTGAGGCTCACCTGCAACCTTCAGCTCCACCAGGGCTTTGTCATAGAAGTCTCCATCTTGGAAATAACACTGGTATTCTCCGCTGTCAGAGAGAGTGATGTTGTGAATCCAGAGAGCAGCCATCCCCTCAGTGATGTCCTCTTTTAAAATCGAAGTTCTCCCTTGATACTCTGCTGCCTGTGTTTCTTCCTTCCCATGTGCATACGTGAGCACCACCTGCCAGGGGCTGGGTCTCACCCACATCAGCTCCATGTCCTCAGCGTTCATCTTTGGGGACAGGTGACAGGGCAGCTCAGCATCTTCACCCACCACGGCCAGGATGGGGTCAGCAGGTCCAACCACAGTAAACTGAGCTGCTCAAAAGAAGGGGGTTCTTCATCAGTGAAAGTGGGGACCAGAGGATAAGGAGGTGTCCAAGGCAAGGAGCATGAAGTAACAAGCACCTGGAAGGGCCCTCAATCCCAGCAGGAGTACCATCTGGATGGACCTTCCTGGGATGGGGAAAAGTCCCAGGTTCTGACTTGACACTAGGTCACTGTACCAGAGACACACTCAGAACCGGTCCTACCTGAACAGGTGGTGAGCAGTTGGGCCAAGACGAAACAGACATGGAGGGCAGTCAGGTGGAAGGCCAAGGACCTCTCCATTTTTACCTGTTGTGTAGACAGAGAGAGACCAAAGGAGATGGGTAGAAATGATGATCTGGAAAATCATGGAGAATTCCCCACGGACATGTCTGCCTCCCCCTTCCCAGACCAACTCGGGTGCATGTAGATCACTGGTGACCAGAGAGCCTCTTCCGCAAATGTCTGCTTCTGAGTCTCTTAACTTTCATTCCAACGTGGTACACATTCCTAAAATATGTAACGATAAATGGACGCCCCTGAACCCTAGCCATCAGGAAACCCTGGGCTCTACCCTGAGGACGTGGACAGAAGCCTTCACTTACCCACAATTCCCGGGGACAGCCAGCTCCTGCCTCCCCCATCACACTCTGAGGAGCACAGGACCCTCCTCCCTGAGTCCCGGATTCACTGGAGTCCCCACAGTCTATGCTCAGCACACCAGCCAGAGCTTCCTGACTCACTTCCCCTCCCTCCTCCACTCAGCCCTTCCGGGGGCTCCCCTTTCACTCAGAGCAGGAGCTGAAGTCTTTTGTACCCTTTATTTTTATAATCATCTGAATGTTTTAAAATTTAAAAGTTTTCAGAGTGGAGAATATATTTTCACTTATTTTGAGGAGATTTACTGTTTTTATTCCTGAGTATGGACCATTCTATAAATAAATAAATGAATAAAATGAAGAAAACTGAAATAATATATAATGATAATTATATACTTTGTTTCATATGACCATCAATACTTTGGGTATATTCTGGCCACATACATATAACAAATGCCTTGTAATATATTTTATCCCGTGACCTACAAATTCCAATTGCAGGAATTACTCTTAAATAAAATGCCTGGTATTAACCTCAAAATTTATGATTAATGTTCATCAAAATAAGCTTACCATAGCAAAATGTAGACACAGTTTAAAAACCTAAATTGGGTCCTATTTTGTTAAAATTATAAATAAGAACTCTTTGCTAAAAAACATGATTCCTAAACTTACAGCTAACATAATGCTTAATGGTAAAAAGCTGACAGCTCTTCCTCTAAGGTCAGGAATAAGAAAAGAATGCCCACTATCACCACTTCTGTTCAGTACAGTATCAGAAGTCTTAACACCAGCAATCAGATGAGACACAGGAATAAAAAACAGACAATGCATAGAGAGAGAAGTAAAGCTGTCATCATTTGCAGATGACATCATACAGTATATAAAAAAGCCTGAGTACTCCACCAAAAAATGATTGCATCTAATAAATGAATCCATTAACATGGCAGGATACGATATTAGAAACCTGTTGTATTTCCATGCAGCAATAATCAATAATCAGAAGGGGTTTTAAAAATTTCATCAAAAAGCATAAAATACCTAGGAATAAAATTACCAGAAGTGAAAGATCTGTTCTCTGAAAACAAAGGCAATGAAGAAAGAGATCAAAGAGAATGCAAATAAATGGAAGGATATACTGTGCTTATGGATTGGAAAAATTAATGTTGTTAAAATGTCTCTATGGCCTGAAGGGAGATACAGATTCAATGTTACCCCCATTGAAATACCAATGGCCTTCATCCCAAAAGTAGAACAATTAATGGTAAAATTTATATGAACCCCCCCAAAAAAGAAACAAAACAAGAAAAAGTTAAATAGCCAAAGAAATGTTGAGGAAAAAGATAGTTAAAATTTAAAATTTTTAAAATATAATAAAAAACGGAAAGAGAAAAAATAAAAAAAAGTGGAGGTATCATCTTCCTTGATACAAAAAGGCTACACTAAGAAAAACAGCGTGGTGCTGGCATAAAAACAGACACACACTTCAATGAGACCAACTAAAAAGTCCAGAAATAAATCTGCAATATGTGGCCAATTAATCAATGACAAAGGAAGAAAGAGTATGCAATGGGTTAAAGACAGTTTCTTCAAAACAATGGTGGGAAGACTGGACAGGCACATGCAAAGGACTGTAACTGGATCACTTTCTCACACCATATACAAGAATGAATGCAAAATGGGTTAAAGATTTTACTTAATACCTGAAACTGTAAAACTAGAAGGAAACAGAAGCAATGGTCTCTCTGAGATCGCTCTTAGTAATATCTTTTTGGATATGTGTCCTTGGGCAAAGGCAACAAAGAAAAATAAACAAATAGGACCAAATCAAACTAAAATGCTTGTGCAAAATAAAGAGACAACCTACTGAATGAATAAACCATCCAACAAGAGGTAAATATTGGTAATTTGTAAGGAACTCATGCAACTTAATATAAAAACACCAACAATGTGATTTTAAAAATGGGCAGAGGCCTGAACAAGCATTTCTCTAAAGAGGAGGTGCAGAGACCAACAGACAATGAACTGAAAACCTCTCTGTGGTCAGACAATGTGCTGTTTATCCATTCTCCATGTTGGTCCAGATTTTCCTATATTACAAAATAACTCTGTAATGAACATATTTACATATAGATCTTTAAGACACACCCCTCTCTTTTAGAATCCCTTGGAATACATTCCCAGAAAGGACAGGAGAGACTATAAGAGGACTTTGCTCTTTTTTTTCTTTTCTTTTCTTTATTTTTCTTCTCTTCTCTTTTCTTTCCTTGTTTATTCCTTCCTTCCTTTCTTCTTTTCCAACTGACAGGAGGGGAGACAAAGAGACAGACTCTCACATATGCCCTGGTCGGGATTCACCCAGCAACAGCCTGTCTGTGGCTAATGGTCTGCTCATCTGGGAACATGCTCACAATTAAGCTATTTCTAGTGTTTGAGGTGGAGGCCCCAGGGACCCATCCTCAGTGCCCAGGGCCAATGTGCTCAAACTAGTCAAACCATGGCTGCAGGAGGGAGATAGAGAGAAAGAGAAAGAGTGGGGATGGGAGGGGTGGAAAAGCAGATGGTCTCTTTCTTTGTGCCTTGACCAGGAATTGAATCCAGAATATCCACACGGCAGGCCGATGCTTTATCACTGAGCAAACTGGCCAGAGCTCAGCTCCTTTCTGACCACAGGAAGATCCTAGGAACGTGCAGCTGTGAAGCTCCCTCATTCCGGTTGTCTGTCTCCCACAGATTTCCCAGTGCAGGCACGGCCTTGCCCTGCCTCTGTGGGCACACCTGTGCCCTCGCCTGCCTGTTCACAGCACCACACTCCTCCTCTGGGTGAGGAACGTCCTGCAGGCTCACCAGCTTCTCAGCCTCTCCCCGAAGGGTCCCTGGAGCCCTGCTTTTACCAAGTCCCCCTACTTACCCTTGGCACCCCCAGATGAAAGTCACAGAACAAAGACTCTCAGTAGTTCTCCATTATATTTCAGTTTCTGATCCGGAAGAAAGGGTGAGGGGGAAAGAAAAGCTTGCTCAGGAGGAGAAACAGTGCAAAGTCCGCATTTGAAAGCACTTGATTTCTGATTGGCTTAGAATTCTGTGTCTCATAGTTCGCTGGTGAGAAACCAGTGGGCAAGGTCAGCATGAACAGGGACGCTGTATTGGGTGGTACCAGTGAAGACCAGCTCCAGCCCTGATTCCCACACTCTGTGTCTCCCTGTGTGTTTACCTGTTTGAATCACTCCTGGGTGTGGATGTGTGTGATCAGTATTTTATTATATACCCCTATTTTATGTCTTTTACATCTTAATGCCTCTATCTGCCAAACTAAGCAGATAAGTGAACAGATGTTATGTGTGAGGAGAGGAAGGTGTTTGCTGACATCTCATAGCAGAGCCCCGTGAAAGTAGGAACAGAAAGAAACCAGACCCACCCACCTTCTGTGCCACCTCTGAAATTCAGGTTTTAGGTCAAAAACACAAATATTACAATTTTTAGGTGTCCCAAGGCAGTGCTGCCAAGGACCTATGGGCACGCTTGATATTTCTCAAGGAATTTTTATTTGGAGCGCTGCTGGGAAGGTTCATCCATGCTCCGTGTCTTCTGTCTGCTGCCTTTGCATTTTCAGGTGTATTTACTCTCCTCTGTCAGCAGGAGGCAGTGTTCCCTGAGTTTAGACTGGATAGTCTGTGAATGGGTTTCTGTTAGTGGCCTTTGGGACAAACAGGGTCTCCAGGTGGTCTAGGGCATCCTAAGCCTCTTTAGTTTGGTCTCAGTGTGGCAAGTTTAGCTCTCAGGGCTTTCATGTGACTTTGGCTGATGGAATTTGATGTATCAGATTGAGTTTAGGTTCTGTGTTAGAGGTGTCTGGTCAGCTGTGCAGTACCTGTTCCCCACTTCTTATTCGTCATCAAACCCAGTTTGGGAGGGTGGAGGGTTCTGCAGTGTGTCCATTCTCCTTGTTGATGGGAGAGGCCGAGGGACTAAGTGTGAGCCAGTGGTTTGTAGGTGGAAGTTGTTGGGTTGTGTTTGTCCAGAGCCCTCCAATACTTCCCACTGCTTCCTTTCTCTAGGGTGGAGCACCACCTCTGGAGCTGGACCACGGCAGCTGTCTTGTCAGCAAGAGGCAACCTCGAGAATGGAAGCCACAGGCTGACACGGCAGAGAATGAAGTCAGACAACGTGCAACACAGAGCAAATCTTACTTCCACCAGCACTCCCCAAATCTCTAACACAGCCCAAATATTATAACAAGTCTTGCTAACACTGTCTATATATCATACTGTAGGTTGTATAGTTCCCAAGATGTGGGACATCTTGGATTTCTGCTTATTATAAATAGTGCACTTTACATATCAGTTTTTTCCCCCACATCTTTGATAATTTCTGAATATACTTATTTTATTTGAAACTTTTAAAATTTTTATTGATTTTATAGAGAGAGAGAGAGAGAGATTAGAACAGATCTCTTCCTCTGTGCTCTGACCCGGGATCAAACCATCAACCTCTGCTTTTCAGGAAAACACTTTAACCCAGTGGTCCCCAACCTCTGGGCCGCGGACCAGTGCCGGTCCGTGGGCCATTTGGTACTGGTCCGCAGAGAAAGAATAAATAACTTACATTATTTCTGTTTTATTTATATTTAAGTCTGAACGATGTTTTATATTTTAAAAATGACCAGATTCCCTCTGTTACATCCGTCTAAGACTCACTCTTGACGCTTGTCTCGGTCAGGCTGGTCTGTGAAAATATTTTCTGACATTAAACCGGTTTGTGGCCCATTGCTTTAACCAACTGAGCTATCTGGCAGGCCTGTACTTTCTCACATATCATTAGGAATATAGAATTGGATCAGGTTCTTTCCTAAAACGCTGAACCCATCTCTCCATCAACAGGAAGGTCCTTCTCACCAAATCCCTGCTTGCATTGAGGTTATTACTGCTTGTTATCACTGAGATGAGTGAAATGGATGGTGTTATTATCTCACGATGCATTTGTATGATAATGAGCTGGTCACTCTCCATATTGACCATTGACTAGACCCTGAAAGTGAGCTCTTTAGGCCAATGGTCCATTTTTTTTCCTAGACAGACTATGGTGCTGTTTCTTATCAATCTCTGGGAACTTTGTATAAATTAAAAGTGTCAACTCTGTATTATATGTCTGGCAAAATCTTTCATCATCACAGTTTTTTCTTGGCCTTTTAGCTTGGCACTATGATTAAGACCAAACAAAAGACTGACCCACTGGTGTGCAAGAAGACTGACTTCCCAAATGCAAACTGATTGTGTATTTTTTGATTAAAAATCTCTGCATATTTCCTCAGTGACCCCAGAACAACTCCCGGCACCTTAACCTTGCCAGGGAAATACTGTAGGATCTGATGTTCTCCTTTGTCCTTTGTTTCTGCCCTTCTCTCAAGCAGCCCACACTTCTACCGGCAGAATTAGGGTGAAGATGCAGTCGTCTCTCAGGCCTGAACTTGGTGGTGCTGTCTCCCCTCTCCCTAGGTGCAGCCTTTCCATGAATTGTGGGCGTGACCTGGAGACAGCTCTGTCTCGTGATTGTGGGCTTGTCTCTTTTGCACGAGGTTAACCCAAGCTAAGACAAAGGACTGGGTGGAGGACATCACATAGGCACTGTGTTCTCCCGCTTGCTGCTGAGCTCTGTGGTTCCCTGCTCTTCCCTGGGGCACACACTGTCGGCTCACTGGTAACAACCAGATATGACCCAATGTTACGTCCACATTGTGAGAATGACATCACTCCCCTATTTACCAAGCCCGTGTTGAGCTTACGTGCACTGTGCTCCACAGAGACTGTGTATGTGACGGGCAGGAGGGAAGTGAGGAGGCCTGGGGAAGGTGGGGGTGGGTTTCTGTGCAGAAGAGGGACCAGTGGGGACGAAGGAGGTGAAATACGCCCTGGGGTCAGGTTGAGTGGAGGCATCTCTGAGTCATATTCCTGGAAATGCTCATGAAATGGAGATTTCTGACAGTAAACAAAAGGGGAAGACAGGGAATTTAGAGACAGCAATAAAGAGGTGGGATTGAGGAGGGAGACTGAGAAGGATGCAGGGAGGGACCAGGGAGGTCTGAAGACTCTGAGTTCTCCCCACAAACTACCCAGTTCAGCCTCTCCCTGTCACCTGGTGGGGAAGAGCCTCCAAGCAGGGCTACACTCACTCTCTGGAGGACAAGCTCTAGAAAACACGAGAATACAGAGTTGTGGAATTTTCAGGAGGCGGCCATGAATTCAATCACCTTGCTTCCTGTTGTCACAGCTGTCACTCTTGTTCTCTTATCAGACCTGGTCTTAGTCTGAGTTCCCCCAAGAGCAGACCCTGAGACAGAGATGCAGGCAAGTGATTTATATGAGAGGTGGTCCCAGAAAATGTTGTGGGGAAGTGAAGAAATGAAATGAAAGACCCAATAAAGGGTGGGAAAAACCTGGATACATGTGGGCACCTGGGGCTCAGTCTCTCTGGGGACTCTCTGAGAGACCGTGTGGAACTGGAAGCCACCATCTCAGAATTGTCACCGAGGGATGAGAACACAGAAGGACTTACCTACCATCCAGCTCCTCACTGGGCGAGGATCTTCTAGGATGAATATCTACAGGAAAGAGAGAGGGACAGAAGGAGAGGGAGAAAGGGGAGGAAGAAGGAGGATGAGAGGAGAGACTGAGAGGCAGTGACTGTGAGGCTCAGAAGGCACTTCTTTTTCTCGAGAGAAACGAGACACCATGCTGGGAATGGGCAGTACCCTCAGAAGACCTCGTCTGCCTGCACACTCGTGTCCACTCCCCCATTCCAACCTCCTTTATAATCATCAGCAGTAGATTAGTGAGCCCTCATGTTACTTGGAGAAGGAGATATAGGTTAATCAATTTTACATTCAAATCCAAGAGTCCTTCCCGTCCCCTAAGGAGAACTGGAGGCAGTTCTCACCGTCCCTCCTCTCTGTCCTCACCACTAAGATGCTCTCAGTGGTCTCCATTTCTGCATCTCCTGAGGGGCAGGAGCTCAGAGTCCCAGAGAAGGGAAGAGCCACTGACCTGACCAGCATACACTGGAACTTCTTCTATCCTGCAGGGAGAGGGAAGTTTTATGGTCTTCTTTGTAGAACAATGGGGGGAAATCTCAATTTTCCATGTCACAGACCCTCTTGACAAAAACAACTGGTGGAGAAGCAGGCGGATCAGTACAGCTAAATCCACAGAAGAGGGTACAGGTGGCAGAGGAAGGAGGTTAGAGAAGAGAGGCCAGTGGGTGCCCTGGGTGGCTGCTTAAGGTACCTGCTGGCTGAGTTGTGTTGTCATGAGCTTAGAAAGGAGCTTATCTGTCACCAGGAAGCAGACTTCTCCTCCAAGGAAAGCAGTGGTGAGCCTACCTTTTGCCAAAATGTTGTTGCAAATTCTCAAGCTAATGCAAGTTAAATAATTGCCACTAACTGTTTTTAAGAAATACTCCTAAAAGAAGGCTATTCTTACTGAGTGAATTCTGACTTAGGTCAAATAAAGGCCAGTGTTAGAAGTGATGGCTCTTAGGAAGCCACAAACAACACAAAGAATGACAATATCCCAGAAATACCTTTTTACTGAGAAGGGTCCTCTAATGCCAGAAAAACACAGAAGGAAATTCTAACGAAGTAAATCTCTAATGCAAAAAACTGAACCAGACATGATGTATCTGAACTTTACAATTTAAGACCCTCTTGTTCTGTCTGATTCTCAAGACTCTGGTGCTGCAAGTGAAGCAAGCTCTGTAGCAAATCAGTGATGGGACAGTAACCAATGGGGTGATCTGACCACAAACTCCTAACTGGGCAGACCATAGTGGGAGTCATGCCCTAGACCCAGAATTTTCTAGTAATAGTTTTCTTCACTTTAAATAAACCCTGTGCACCATCTTTGTGCATCGATGTCAACACACCTTTGAAATACCAGAAGTCATCCTTTTTTTCAGCCCCTTCAGAGAGTATTCACCCCCAAGGAGCACAGGGTCTGGTAACTCTCCTTCCTCCCACTTTCACAGACTCTTTACCTTCCCTCCCTCACTCCTAATGCAGGAAAGACTCTATCTGCAAAACTGTCATCCTGCAGAGCATTTGAGATCTTGCTCCCGGGCAATGCCATCACTTAGGCTCAAATTAAATCTCAAAAAATTCTCTGTAGGTTCCCAAGTGCTTACACAGACAGATGTGAGAAGCCGGATTCCGTTAAGCCCAACATAATATTGGCAAAACAAAGTAACAATGCCACACATATCACCAGCATTTATTTTGCTTTTCAAACAAGTAATTTGTCATGAAACATTTTATTTGCATCAGCCTATAATCAGTTTATAACTTTCACTTAAATGTTGTTTTATGAATACATCTTTAAAGTCTTTTCAGTCCAAAATAGTAAATATTGATAGTTATACACAACATGAGCAAAAGATCTTTAAGATCCTCAAATTTGTAAGTATTAAAACCATTCTGAGCCTGACCAGGCAGTGGCACAGTGGATAGAGCGCAGAGCGTCGGACTGGGATGCTGAAGACCCAGGTTCAAGACCCTGAGGTCGCCAGCTTGAGCGCGGGCTCATCTGGTTTGAGCAAAGCTCACCAGCTTGAGCCCAAAGTCTTTGGCTTGAGCAAGGGATTACTCGGTCTGCTGTAGCCCCATGGTCAAGGCACATATGAGAAAGCAATTAATGAACAACTAAGGTGTTGCAACAAAAAACTGATGATTGACGCTTCTCATTTCTCTTTGTTCCTGTCTGTCTGTCCCTATCTCTCTCTCTCTCTCTGTCTCTGTAAAAAGGAAAAAAGAAAAAGAAAAAACAACAACCATTCTGAGACTAAAGAGGAGAAAGTGCTGGCTTCCCCACTGAACTTGGACCTTGTAATCAACTTGGTCCAATGGTCACCTGTTCAGCCAGGACTGTAACCCTCAGGCCACTTTCAATGACTGGGAATGTTTATTACAAAGACGCCTGAGCCAGCCAGACCCAGACGCATCCTTGTCTTTCATCCTCCCAGGCCTGGGGCTTTACTGTGTGGGCTAGAAATCTGGGGGTGGCTGGGGATGGACCTTCAAGAGCTGGGAACCCTGGCCATCATGGTGGGTCTTAACCACACCAATAGCCAGGGCCTCTCCCAGATCTCTGGTCCCTCTTCCTCTGTCTCTGACCTCCAAGACTGGTTCCCAGTCCTCTGAGGTCTAGTGCATCCTGTTGTCCTCACCCTAAGTTCACAGTGTCTGGTATCAATTCAAGTCCCACGTTGACCCTGTCCCCTGATGGTGAAGCAGCCAACTCTCAGCCTGTCACTGTCTCCCTCTTTCTTCTTGGTTGGGAGCCATGTGGAAGCTCTAGTTTCCTGAGACTGACCCTGCCCCACGGTGACAAGCAAATGAGTTACTATATGAGCTATATAGTCTGATGAGGGGGATGGCGCTGGAGACTGAAGGAGTCTCTGGAGGACGTTCTCCATTGTGTCCTCAGGGGACTCTGTGCTCTGCTAGTAGAGATGGCTGGCGCTTTCCTGCTTGTCTCTGAGATCAAGGAATTGGTTTTGGTGGCTGCGCTGGGTCCCTGCCCTGTGAAGGACCAGGCCACCCTCAGGCACTGTGACCCCCTGGGCCCCTGTGAACGCTGGGCAGATGAAGAGGGGGCTGTCATCAGACCCCAGCCTGAAGAAGGGCCTCAGGGGCCCAGAGAAGAGAGAACGGGGACACGTGTAGATGTGTGATCGGTCCCTCATGTTATAGAAGGAGACATCCCCAGATTCGTAGTCCAGGAACACAGCCACCCGGCGAAGGCGTTCCTTCAGGGGAAGAATCTTCTCAGGAGAGGACAGGACCCGGTACTGGTTCCCAAACATCTCCAGGGTCCAGAAACCATTCTCCGGAACCAGCAGGGCCTCCCCTTTCCTCGCCACACTGTCTCTGCAGACCCCCACAGCCCACACCATCACGTTTTCCACCTCCACCTCCCAGTAGTGTCTCCCTGAGGAGAAGCTCTCAGCACCCAGGACACAAGGCCGGCAGTCGAATCTCTCTGGGTTGTCAGGCACGCTCTGCCTGCAGGGGCCCCGCCTCACACTTCTCCTGTCCTCTGACAGGAAGAGCTCGGGATGGGCGGTGTCTGGGTCCAGGACCACGTCAGCTGCAGAGGGAGGTCAGCTTTAGGCCTGGGTCTCAGAGATGTCCTGAAAAGCAGGGGGACTTCCCCCATGGGGTGGGATCCCCATGAAGGCCCCTTGATCCCAGATCCCAGGCAACTCAGAGACTGAACAGTCTTGAGGCTGAATGATGGGTGTGGTGTCTCAGGTAGAGAATAACTGGACTCTAAGAAATGTGGAATGTTTAGCAAATGAGCTGAAATTAAGGGTTCCCACTTTCTCTCCCTAGTCTCAGATCTGTCCCCTTTTGTATTCAAGACATATGATTTCTGGGATTCTCTTTAGTTGAAAACTTTCCAACTTGGCTTGAACCAGCAAAGAGACCCTGTCCCCTCCTTCCTCCCCTCCCTCCCTCCCTCCCTCCCTCCCTCCCTCCCTCCCTCCCAATAAAGCAATTAAAGCCAAATTCTCCCTACACTGATGCTGGGCAGTAAAGAGTCCCTTTATTTGTCCTCTGTGTTCCACCAGTTCAACCAGGTGATGTCTGACTTAAATCACCTGCAAGGGCACTCTTCAAAAGGTCAAACAGGAGGACAATGTCCCCCAAACCCAACCTACCACCTGAGAGGTGTCTCTGTCAAAAAGTGGGGGAACTATTTCACATTAATTCAGGACCCAAAGAGCACCTGCTAGTGACACATAACCTTCGGGGAGGTTCACTCTGTATGCTTGACCTCTGGTAGTCATGGATGAAATTATGCTAAAAATGGGAGGGTGGGAAGGAAGCGAAATGTTCATTTCATCAAGAGCCACAGGAATGTTCTGCAGAAAGAGCAGGGATCCTGTGTCAGGTGGGATGCTGCTAGTGAACTGACCCCAGCCCCCCACCCCCAGCCCCTCACTGTGTCCCTTGCTCCACTCAGCTCATGTGTCCTGTTGGCTGGCTAGTGGGGAGGAAGGTGGGGGAGTGAGGGAAGGTCAGAGGTGCTCACCAGCGTGTAAGAGTCCTCTTCTCCATCCTGCAAGGGGACAGGCGAGAGAGTGAGCTTCACGAGATAACAGTGACCAACAGAATACACACGGTGCACGGAGTAAGTAGTTCAAGAAATGCTAAACTTACGCAATTCTTCTTGAAGTTGCTCTGTAAAATAAACAGAAACAAATGAGTGTACTCAATTGAAGAACTAAGTATTTGAGTCTGTATTAAACAAAGCCCTAGTCCTTTGTGTGAAGTCACTGTCCCTTTTCCCATGTCTAGGGAATTGTCCAGATTGCCTGCAGGGGCCCCGCCTCACACTTCTCCTGTCCTCTGACAGGAAGAGCTCAGGATGGGCGGTGTGTTCTCAATGATACAAGACCAGGTGTGTGGATATTATCAGTACTGACTTAGGTTTTTGGTCCCCCCCCCCCCAATGGTATGGTGTTCTCTGTAGCCAGGTGAGCGAGTGCAACATTTACGGAGGGCCAAGCCAGCTGAAGGAGTTAGTGACCAGGACACGGAGCTCCGAGCTATGGCTGCTGTCTCCTCCATCCTCTGTCCCCCAAGCTCCCTCCTACTCTTTTACCTTTTATTAGACGTTCTTTCTCTTTTTCCACATGTCCTTTCCCAGTTCCTTACGTGTAAGCTCTTTCTCTTTATTTTCGCCATCTGTTTCCACTGAGAGAGCGTCCTTTTCCCCGTGGAGTTTCGTGACAAGACCGATACTCCCGACGAGGACGAGGAGGAGGAGCAGAGCAGGCAGGACGACAGCCAGGGCCACCATCCAGGCAGGCGTGCTGGGCTTTATGGGGATGACGGGTTCTGGAAGGAGGACTGGGAAGTTCCCAGTTAGTGAGACAAGAGAGCCCAGGGGGAGGGGGGAGATCTCCCCGGTGCTCAGGTCCCCGCTCTGCCTGCTTCTCTCTCCGAAACTCACAGCGGTGGCCGTGGATGGGGGGCTGTTGAAGTGAACTTGTATATGGGGACCCACAAAATCTACATTTATGTCAGCACGAAAGCACTGGGCATACCCACTGTCAAGGGAAGTTAACGCACCCATCACAGTCCACCGGCCAGTGCTCAGCCTTGGCCTGTCCACCGTCCCCTGGAAAGCAAGACCTGCTACCTTACGAGGAACCCCAACCTCCCAATGTGCCATGCCTGTTTCTGCCTCTATGACTCTTG
Organism: Saccopteryx bilineata; assembly: GCF_036850765.1. Taxonomy (NCBI): domain Eukaryota; kingdom Metazoa; phylum Chordata; class Mammalia; order Chiroptera; family Emballonuridae; genus Saccopteryx; species Saccopteryx bilineata. The sequence continues at coordinate 80,808,585 of NC_089500.1, read as the reverse complement.
CTCTTGCCCCAAATCCAACAGGACGTGGCTCCCCTGCTGGTGAGGCCCTGCACCTCCCCAATCCTTGAATGTTTTTTGCTTGAAGAATGGAAGTCAATCTCATTACTAAATCGTTTTAGTTTTGTCATTTGAGTGGGCCCAGGGGACGGACATGCTTCAGCACCTGCAGTTAGCATGGGAAGGGCCAGGGTAAATAAAGCCAACTTAGAGACACCACCTTGGTGTAGCCACCATCATTCCTGCCTGGTGACTACAGTGTCCTCCTCCCTGCTTCTGCCCACACCCTGTGCATCAGTCCCCTGCACAGCAGCCTCAGCAACACCAGGGTATTTCTGCGTTCAAAACTGTGTGATGTTTCCTATCTCAATAAGACATAAAGCCAAAGTCAACTCATGTCCTTCATTGCCCTATGTGGTCCGGACTCATTCCAGATCTCAATTCATCTCCTCTGATTCTCCCCGCACTTAATCCATTCCATCCACACAGGCCTTTTGGGGTTCCTCAAAACTGCCTGACCCTCAGGCTCTGCCTCAGGCCCTTTGCATGTGCTGTTCCTGCTGCCTGGCTTGTTCATTCTCTACTTGCACAAATGCTAACTTTTCACTGAAACTCTTTCCTACCATCCTATTTATAATTACAACTCTTCACGCCCCTAGTCCTCCCTACCTCCTCCCCTGGTTAATTTCTCTACAGACCTTATCACCATCTGACATAATAGTTTAATTAATTATTTCACTCTTTAATTAATTTTTCTATTGATTATTCTCTGCTGAAGTAGAATGTGAGCCTCATGAGGGTAGAAATCTTCATTTGTTTTTTTTCAATGATTCATTTTTGGTTTCTGGAACAGTGTCTTGAACATATGTGACCCTTGCCAAGTATTTGTTGAATGACTTTGTAAATGTCTGCAGATAAAGACTTTCCCCAGCTCTGTCCTGGGAAAATCACGTGGGCTGGAGGGAAAGGCTTCAGCCTACAGCACCACCAGGTGTAGACCGCGGCCTGTCCATTCCTGTCTGCATGCTTATGATCTAAATGTTTAAATTTGCTGCCGGATCAGAATCATAACAGGGGAAAAACTATCAGATTTATCCTCAGAGGACGGGCTCCTCCTACTCCTTTGATTTGAGACTATTTGATGTTCCCCTTGTGATGAGGGGAGAGGCCACAGCTCAACTATAGCCCATGCTCCTCAGGGCTCAGGACCCTTCCAACCTGCACCCCTCCCTCCAGCCCCTATCCTGACTCTTGTCTGTCTGCTGAGTATCCTCCCTCCAGGGCTGGGCCGCCAGAGGCCAGGGAACTAACCTGGAATGAAGATCACAGAGTCTTTCTCTTCACCAAGCAGGGTGCTATTGACTGAGCAGGTCATGTTCCTCACAGAGCTGTCCCTGATGACCACAGCCATGGTGACCTTGAAGAGTCCGTCTGTCTCCTGGGTGTAAGCTTCCTCCAGGGCGGGCATGATCTCACCATAAGGGTCCCTCCACACTGCGTGGGGCTCTGGGAACCACCCTACAGATGTGCACTCCAGCCGGATGGCCCCATCATCGTATACCCCCATTTCAATGAGGGGTGTGGAGCCCAGGCCTGGGGACAGATAAATAAGTCTCCAATGTTTAATTCTACAGCATGTTACTGATGAAGATCTTGAGAGATCTCTAAGAAGTAACATGAAAACAATCTGTATGGATTAAACGTTCTCTCCTGCTCAAGCCTCTTGCTGAGTTGGGTGAGCGTCTTCAAGACTAGATGCCCACAGCTCAGTGGGAAGACAGACTCATTCAGCCCTGGGGTAATAGGAAGCTACCCTTGTGAGTTCAAGGGGATTCTAGGCAAAAATCTGCTCGTCTGTGCAGGGCCTGAGGTTCAGAGAGAAAATTTCCCCAAGAGTCACACTGTGAAAAAGCCACCAGACAAAATGAAACAACACACCTGCCACTATCAGGTGCATGACAGCCTCATCGTAGGACCTGCCTTGTTGGAAATAACAGCGGTAGATGCCGTTGTCGTGGGCGGTGACATTGTGAATGACCAGGGCCACCCTCCCCTTGTTAATGTCTTCGCTCACGAAGGTTGTCCGCCCGCGGTACTGCTCCATCTGCTCCTCCGTCCTCTCGCGCCCGCCCTTGTACAGCAGAACGACCTGCGAGAACTGAGACCGGAACCACCGCACCTCCATGTCCACGGCACTTCTCTCAGGTGACAGGTGGCAGCTTAACACGGTGCTTTCTCCCACCATGACCAGCATGGGATCAGCTTGCCCCACGACAGTAAACTGGGCTGTTCAACAGAGAGGCAAACTCAGTGGGGGCACCAGCCTTCCAACATCTAAGGCGGGAAAGGAAGTGGCTGTTCCAGGGGAGGACCCAGGGGCTTTCTGGGCTGAGGATTCTGGGACCCACAGCTGTGGCTGGTTGGAACACGAGATGCCTACTAAGTGTCTGCTGAGGCTGCCAGAGCTCGGTGAGCAGAACAGAGAGGAGCCCACCCTTAGCCCCCCACAGACCCTGTGCAGACAGAGGCTTTCTCCTGCTGCCCAGGGCATCGCAGGCCTGGAGCACAGCAGCAGTTAGAGCTGTCCAACCTGGTAGCCACTAGCCAGTCCCAAATAAAACGTGCTGTCAATGTGAAATACTCATCACATTTCGAAAATTTGGAATAAAAAGAGTGCTAAATGGTTCATCCCTAGTTTGCTTTAATTAAATGTTTGAATGGTAATATTTTAGTTATTTGTGGTTATTTGTGGCGTTGGTATAAACTCAGGAACACGTGCAGAATGAAGGATGGGTGATCACAACCGCAGCGGGAAGTGTGAGCTTCCCTTTCTGCGTCGATAGGAGCCCGTGGCAGCGCCCTACCTGAGACCAGTGCGGACAAGCCCAGGAGCGCGAAGAAGAGCCGGGGGTCAGGCAGGGAGACGTGCAGGGAAGCAGCCGGCTCCATAGCACGGAGGCCGGTCACCCAGGGGAGGCCGGGACCACAGGCCTGGGGGCGCAGACCTGGAGAAATCAGCAGGGAGACTGGCACCACCGTCCTGATCTAGGTAACGACCCTGTAACCCGTGTTGGTGACATCAGAGCCCCCACTTGTATCCTGGGCACCCCCCTTCCTCCTCTTCGGGTCCAGGCGTCTCCGCACAGACGCGCTCATGAACATTCCATGGAATAAGCCAACGTTCCACGGTCCGCTGTGCTCGGATCACTTCTGGGGACAGAGCTCAGATTCTGCGGTCGTCACCCGATATCTTTCCACAACCTCCTCCTCCTCCAGGCAGCACCTGAGCGACCCCAGGGAGGCCAGGCGTGGAGTCCCCCAGGAAACCTCTCTCCGGGGACCTGCCCTTTCCACCGAGATGCGTCCCCGCCCCCTCCCCTGCCCCCCGGCCCCACACGGAGCGCAGCGGCCACCGCGGTCCCACCTGCCAGAATCAAAGGCGTCTTCCTTCCTCTGCTGATGCTCAAACGATGACTTTCCGGTTGCTCTTCTCTGTAACCCGCCCATGGGCACAGCCACAGCCGGATGGCAATACTTCCCGAAAGCTGAGAAAACGTTTATTCTCCAGAGGTTGTGTGCGGCTGGGGACCTGGGACCCGGTGTCCCCTGTGACCTGAGTCCCAAGATTTCCAGTGACCGTTCTCAGTCCAGGATTGGCCGGCGGCGGGCCCGCCAGCCAATGGCATCCCCGAGTCTACTCCTCACCAGTTGCTAGGTAGAATTCACAGACACTACTTAAAGATTAGACCCGTACAACCGTGAATAGCCTTTTAAAATTATCTGGATATCTTAGTTCCTTTTTCTCTTTTCACAGGCAATGTAATTTTTCGGTGTGTTGCAGTTTTGGGAGTCCCTGTGTATTGTGGCGTTGTTGCTAACTACTAGAACAGAGGCCCGCACACGTGTGTGTGTGTGTGTGGGGGGGATGGGGTTAGAGTGGGCAGGTGTTGAGGTGAACATAAACACCCTATTTCCGAAGCCAAAGGATTGGAAGTTGCTGGGCGTGGAAGGGTTGGGAAGAGATGGGAGGATGCAGGGTTGGGCTCAGGATTAGAGACTCTCAGAGCCACACAACAGCCAGAGCAGCTGTAATAGAGACCTTGTCCTTCATTCAGAAACTATGGAGTGAGAGATGTGAGGACCCTGAGTGAGAGGAGAAAGCCTTTGTTTCCATCGGGAGGTGGCACTCCAGTGCGCCCAGGATCCAGGATGTTGGGAGGGAAGAAAGGCTTGCTCGCCTGCCAGCGGACAGTCTGGCTGGGTCCAGCTACCCCACACCCACTTGATGCTCCCTTCCCGTGCCCCTTAGATATCAACTGGGACATTGTGTACATTTCTTCTAGAATAATCTTCCCAAGGCACATTTCTTAACATTTCCTACATAAGCCAAAATGCTTTCCCTGCAGGCCTCTCATTCCCTTGTGACTCAATCTGACACTGCAGTTAGCACACTAACAGTGTCCCCACCAGCAATTACTCCAGGACTGGGACTCTGTCCCCATGCCATTCGCTTCACCTGAATTGTTCCCTCACACCTGCTCCTGCAAGAACACCTCTAGATGTTCCCAGCCTGCAGAGCTCTCAGCTTCTCCTGACAGCCAGCAAGGAATGCCAGCCTGGCTCCCACCACTGCAGGAAACTCGCTTCTGCCAACAATCAGAATGAGCAAGAAGCAGACTCTTCCCTGGATCCCACAGAAAGGAACCCAGCCTGCAGACACCTTGGTTTCAGCCCAGCAGGAGCCATGTTGGACTTCTGACCCACAAAATGTGAGGTAATACATTTGTGTTGCACTAGCTCATGAAATTTATTACAGTGACAATACAAAACTTATACAAGGATTTTGTAAAATTGTTGCAAGGAGGTAAACTGTGAAACTGTGGTGGGTAAACTCCAGGGGATATAAAATTTAGAATAAGTTCAGTTGAAGAGTAAAGATTATTGACCAATTTATTTAACAAATGTAACTGACAACCACACACAGGGCAGAAGGCATGCAGACGTGAGCACTCATAGCGATGATGATGAAGAGTGGCTTCTCCCCAGGACGCACCAGTTAAAAGGAATGTCCAGTAACATCAGTGAATGACCAGCGGTAGGATGTCCCTTCCCTGAAGACAGATTTAGAGTGTGATGAAAACCCCACTAAAGCTCATCAAGCTCCCTTCTTCTGAAATTCGTGTTTCACAGATGACCTTTAGGTATGAAGTAGGGAGGTTGGTTCTGCTCTGTGAACACAGGTCACATTTTTGGTGAAGAGGTTGAGGTATATAGTCTTGTCTCAGCCCTGTGTGATGTGGTCAGTGTGAATTCATTCTCTGGACAAAGTCTTCCTGCAGAGCTAGTTAATAAAGTGGCGGGGGTGGGGACAAGGCTTGGATGGTTGACCTTGAAGGAGACAAGTGGGTGTGACCTCCATAGTCACCTACAGTGAGTTTCGCCCTTGGTGCCCTGGGAAGAGATCTTCAGGGCTGCACATGAACCTGCCCAACATTAACCTTCTGCAAAGGAACAGATCAGAAGTAGGGGTGGGTGTGTGCACAGCTAATCTCCTCCCAGCAGCACAACTTTTTGTATGAATTATGTAAATCATTGAACTTGGTTCTGTCTCAGTTTCTACACTTTCAAAATGAGGCTACCTCACGGGGTTGTTGTGAGGATTAGGGAGGGAAATTCACCTGAAGCATTTTGCATGCATGTTAGCTGTGGCTGTTGGAAGCCCGCTGAGTCACCTTTGGAAAGTTAATTCACTTTCTGCACCCTTGTCTTCTTATCTACCCCATGTAAAAATTGAATTAATGTCGGGGAAGTGCTTCACTCAGTGTGTTTTCAGTAAGAATTTTATTGCTGTAAAATCTTGCTGTTAATAAGGCCCTCAGACTCCAGGCTGTGCTGGTAGAAGTCAGAGTTCTTTCACACTGAGGGTCCCTGTTCCCATGGGGGGACCCAGGGACACTGAAGTCTCCAGGGAAGGTCAGGCTCTATGTCAGGCATGTAGAAACTTCTCATTTTTCCTTTCCTTTTTTGCACTGGGCAAATGGCAGTGAGCTCCAATGTCCAAATATTGATAAAAGCCCACACAGGCCCAGAGAAGGAGGTGTGTGGCAAGGTGCAGATGTGCAATCCATCAATGGCATTGTAGAATGAGACCTCCCCCAGTTTGTAGTCCAGGAAAACCCCCACTGTTTTGAGGAGTTTGACAATTGTCAGTTTGGTTCTGAAGTCTATAAGAGCCTGGTAGTAATTTTTTTTTTTTAGGTGAGAGGAGGGAGATAGTGAAGCAGACTCCTCCATGCACCCCAACAAAGATCTACCTGGCAACCGCTTCTGAGGCTGATGCTTGAATCAACCAAGCCACTGGCTGTGGGAGGGGAAGAAGGAGAGAAGGGGGAGGAGGAGGAGAGAAGCAGATGATCGCTTCTCCTGTGCGTCCTGACCGGGAATCGAGCCCAGGATGTCCCCTGGCGAACGCTCTATCCACTGAGCCAGGGCCGCCCAGTGGGAATCAATTTTTATTAGCCTCGTTGTCCAGAACCCACTATTGGGCTTCATTTTAACTCAATATCTTCTCTCCCTACACACCCCAAGATGACATTGTCTCCTGTTCCCCACTTTCACCTCCCACAAATGTCTCCCCGATGTGAAGCTCTCGCAGCCCCGCACACTGGAATGCTCATAATATCAGCTGGAGTTCTCACGCATGTTCCGCGTTCTGCGTGTCCAGTGCAGGCTCCTCTGGTATTCAGAAGTAAGGATGGAGGGGTGCACGGTGTCAGGATCCATAAATACATTCACTGTAAACAGTGTGGATAGAGTGGAGTGGGGTCAGCCATGGTCCTGGGACCTCAGAGCCTCAGCCTTCAAGACCTGCGTCTGGCTGAGCCAGACCTGGGGCCCCCAGCTGCCCTGAAATGGGCCCTCAGCAGTGCCAAGAGAAAGCAAGGAGCTTGTGTTCTGTGAGGAAAGGGAGGGTGAGGAGGGTTGGGGTCTGTTTTACACGCCGTCCTGAGTGACACCATCCTACGTACTCCCTGTTTCCCTCCCCACCTGTGCTGCACAGTCACAGGGACTCAAATTTCAACCCTTGCTTCCCGCTCCTGAGCTGGGTGACTTGATTTTCTGCACTGTCTCTTTCTCCACAGACACAACCTACGTACTAACTTGAGTCTGAATTTTATGTGTGAAATCGGGGTGACAATACTAATCTCTAGGGTAGAATAAGGGAAAGTGTGTGGAATATTTAGTCCAAGGCCAGGCAGGAAGGAAAGTGCCTGGTGTGATAATAGACCATGTGTCTTCTGTGCTTGGGGTCATGCGGGGGTTCTATGTTGGAGACCGAAAAGTAAACAGGGTATTTTGCGGTCTGGATGTCTAGGGGACAGAGGCATTGGGCCCAACCCCCCACCTCACCTGCCTAATTAAGTTAACAAAGGGCTGTGCTTCAGTGCTCGACGTGTCCGCCCGGAAGAGACTGGAAGCAAGTTTCTTCTTGGTGTAAAGTTAGATTGATTAGTCTGGTGGGGGTTGTGTTTGAGTGGCCTTGGAAACTTAATTTACTTGCTAATGGCCCACGTTGCCCAGGAATAAAGATGGATGTCATTTTGGGGGCGGCCATGTTTCGGCGGCCGGAAGCAGGAGTGACTGTTGGCAAGGAACCGTGGCTTCCTTCTAACCCAGCTGAATATATCTTTAAGTCTCTGTCTATCTTTAATTCAATTTCATGCCATTTCCTGCTCGGGACCCTGGAACAGACTCGTCATGGCTGGCCCGTGGCAGTTCTATATGGTCGTTGGGTCCACTTTCCACCCCTCCCCACCTGTCCCCACATTCTCTGACCCCAGAAATCAGTCCTCTGTGGATGGACAGCATCACTGGCCCCCTGGCCTCAGGTGACCTGTTGGTTTGGCCAAGGGCAGGCACTAGAAAGGAAAGAGGCCCAGCACTGACTCCCCCACTTCCTCCACTTGGAGATTCTCCAGCAAACCGTGACAACTCTCAGGCAGCCTCTCCCCAACCTCCCTCTTCCTCCTGGCTCCAGGGACTGGTTCTTGACCCCCCCCTCAGCTTTAGCATGGTGACAGCTCCCACTGTTTTGTGTCGTGGGGCACCATTCATCTTTGCTGGTTTCTTTTTCTTTTTTTCTGTATTTTTCTGAAGTAAGAAGCGAGGAAGCAATGAGACAGACTTCCGCATGCGCTCAACCGGGGTCCACTCGGCATGCCCACCAGGGGGCGATGCTCTGCCCATCTGGGGCATGGCTCCGTTGTAACCAGAGCCATTCTAGTGCCTGAGGCAGAGGCCATGGAGCTGTCCTCAGCGCCGGGCCAACCTTTCTCCAATTGAGCCTTGACTGTGGGAGAAGAGAGAGATAGAGAGAAAGATACAGAGAGAGAGAGAGGTAGAAAGGAGAAAGAGAAGGGTGGATAAGCAGATGGATGCTTCTCCTGTGTGCTCTGGTCAGGAATCGAACCCGGGACTTCCACATGTCGGGCTGATGCTCTACCACTGAGTCACACATTTTTTTTATGTGAGAGGAGGGAAGATAGTGAAGCAGACTCCCACATGTGCCTCAATCTATCCACCCAGCAACCCCATCTTGGGATGGTGCTTGAGTACCAAGCTATTTTTAGCACCTGAGGCTGATGCACTCCAATGGAGCTATCTTTGGTGCCCAGGGTCACTCTTAAATCAATCAGGCCACTGGTAGTGGGAAGGGAAGAGGAAGAAAAGGGGTAGAGGGAGGGAGAGAGAAGCAGATGGTAGCTTCTATGTGCCTTGACCAGGAATCAAATCTGGGACATGCACAGAACAGGCCAATGTCCCATCCACTGAGCCACTGGCCAGGGCCTCATTGGTTTCTTCTAATGCCACCTCAGACTCTGTAAGTAGTTCCCCCACACACACCAGCCTCTTTAATCACTGTCAAGATGTGGCTGTGAAAAAAACCAACTCCATTTTTGAGTCATGAATATTTTTTATCTTTTTGTGTGTGACCTTTGACCAATCTCTCTGTCTTCAGCAAGCACACCAAAGCCTGCTAGGTGATGAATGTCTGTGTTCCTTAAAATACAGTCATGGACATTTTTGTTAGTAGCAGCTAGAATGGCATGACAACTGAGGTCATTAGGAAACTGATAATAGTATCGATTATAAAGAATCATCCATCACAAGACCACCAGGAGGTATGGCCTGATGTCACCGGATTTTTTTGTCCCTTTGTTCTGTCACTCATTAGTATCTGAGTTTTATTTTTTATTTTTTTTGTTTTTTTTGTTTGTTTGGTTTTTTTGTGTTTGTTTGTTTTTAATTTGTATTAATTTTAATGGGGTGACATCAATAATCCAGGGTACATATATTCAAAGAAAACATGTCCAGGTTATCTTGTCATTCAATTATGTTGCATACCCATCACCCAAAGTCAGATTGTCCTCCGTCACCTTCTAATCTAGTTTTCTTTGTGCTGAGTTTTATTTTAAAAGTACTGTAACATGTCTGTTAGCAGTGAATAATCTGTGCTGACTGTCGGGTCATCTGTCTGCTCCGTCTCTATACCCCTGTATGTCATTTACCTTATAGTACAGTCTGTTATATTCTAAGGAGTGGCATCTTTTTTAAGCCTGAAGATACCTTCTCCTTATCAAAGTCATTACTGTGAGAAAAACACCCATTTTGAACAGGCCATCTCTTTCTTGTTGGTGTTTTAACCAGTAGGCATTCATTAAGTGTTATAGTTTCTACCCCAACCTTCACATAGTAGCCATTACCGCCATCACCTAAATGAGGAGATTGAAGCTCAGAAACATTGTGTAACCTGAGGACACACAGGGGCAGGAGGGGCAGAAGCCTGGTCAGGTCCCATCCTGACTCTCCCTGCAGCCCCTTCCCCCAGCTGCACCCCTCCTGCCTCTTCCTTCCCATAAGGACCTGTGGAGCCCAGGACAGCAGCTGTCCCTGGTCCTCTGTGTCCTCAGAAGGTGGGCACACCTTGGAGGCCAGGACCTCAAGTCAACCCCAGATTCTCCCAGTTAAGAATTAGAGAAGAAAAAGGAAGCAGAGTTCCCTCAGTTGTTGTCCTTGGGAACATACAGTGACTCACTCACCACGTTGGAAGAGGGCCGTCTTCCAGTCTGAAAGGAAGGAGACACAGACAAAGAAAGGTCATCATTTCTGTTTTTCCCCTTGCACACCCCCCTCACTAAGCCTCTTCTCCCTCCTCTCCTCAGTCTCTTCCAACATCCAGTTTCCTGCATCTACAGCTCTGCGGATCAGGCACGAAACCTCTCTGCATGCTGAGCTTCTCTTCATCTCACTGGAGCTGCAGGCGACATGGCCAGGCTTAGCCCAGGTGTGCGGGCATCTGTGTCAGCAGGGTGAGGGGACACTGTATGTGGAAGGTCCTCTCTGAGTGTCCAGAAAGGCCGGGTGGTGCTCCACAGAACATGGGCCTCTGAACTAGATCTGATCATTCCTCACCAGCAGAGAGAGGGTTTGATTCATACACAGGTGTCAGGAAACCAGAGAGTATAAGTGTCACCAGCACATGCCCGAGGATTCTCCCCACCTGCAGGGGAAGACAGCAGAGTCACCTGAACTGTCATTTCTGAGTCTTTCCTTTCTCTTCCTCTTGCAGGTATCTAATCTTCCTTTTCCGCCCCCACCGCCCACTTCCTGCCTCTCCCTCTGCCTGTTCAGTTCTCTGCTGTCCCCTCCTCTTTAAATCAACAGCACGGAATGACACTGCAGGCACCCTGCACGACCTTTTCCAGCTGTCACTGCAGATCTCTTTTATTTACACCTATATATACCCTGGAGCAACCTCTTATCTTCAGTTTTGCTTTTTAAAGTTTCAGTAACTTTCTGTGAAAATTGTTCGGAAAATATGGAATGGAAAATTCTAGAAACAAACAATTCACAAGTTTTAAATTGCACGTCATTTTGAGTCGCACGATGAAGTCTCGTGCCATGCCACTCCAACTCACCAGCGAGGGCGGCATGTCCCAGCTGTGTACCTCTCCCTGCCTTCGCCAGCACAGTGTCAGGCTCACTGTGGTAGGGTCAAAGTGCTTGTGTTCAAATCACTCTTGTTTGAGTAAACAATGGCCCCAAAGTGCAAGAGTCGTGATGGTGACAATTTGGATATGTCCATGAGAAGCTTTCCTCTACGTGAGAAGGAAAAAAACCTAGTGTGTACAGGGTTTGGTACTATCCGCGGTTTCAGGCATCCACTAGGGGTGACTACCTTACCTGGTGTACCTGGGCCATACATGTGTGTATATGTATGTGTGATAGAATGCGTCTCTCTCAATTTGTGTTATTTCCTGCCTACTTCCGAAAGGAACTGGGCAACTTAATGAGAAAAGTTTAGATACTATTTTTCCAATAGTTATTTCTGTGACAACTGACACTATAGCCACACCTCTTTTTAAGAGACACTTCTCTCTCCTCTGGTTTCTTCTCAGCAGACTACAGACTGTGTAAAGCCACCAGGGAGGGGAGGACCTCACACACTGAGTCCACCTCCCCCGCCCCTGTCCTTTCCTGTGTCCCCTGGATGTCTCGGTGCGAGCGGCCCCTGGTGGAGACCGAAGCCCCTTCTCCATTGAGAAAACCCCTGCCCGGCTGCCCCATCAGCGTCCTTATCTCCCCCACCCCCGGGCGGTTAGGGGTGAGGGAAGGGCGGGATCATATCCAAGAAGAGAGTCTGAGATGAGGGTCCGAGGGTGCGGGACACTCACGCGCCAGGTACTGGATCCTCATCCACCCTGCGGGGAACAAGTGAGGAGTCGGTGACGCGCGTGACGCAGGGACCCTGGGACGCGCGGGGTGGGGACCGGTACTTACTGAGTTCACGCTGCAGCTTCTCTGGAAATAAGCAGAAAAGAGTCCCATCACGGGGATGGAGGGGGGACGGGCGCGGTGGGGGCGCGGGCTGGGGCGGGGCGGTCGCGCTCCTGCAGCCGGGACTCACCTTTGGCTTTTCGCTCCCGCCGCTCCTCCTCCTGTGCTGCTTCTTTCTCCTTGGACAGGGTCTTGTTTTTCTTCTGCTGTCGCCAGAGGAAGAACCCCACCATCGCCAGGAGCCCCAGCAGAACCGGTAGCGTCACCGCTAAGGCCATCACCCAGGGCCGCGCGCTCCAGAAGAGGGGACCTGCGCAGGGACAGCCTCAGCCGCTGGCCCGGCGGGGTGGCGGGGTGTCTCGGGACACAAAGTGAACATTATCTTCCCAGAGGGCCCAGAACTCTCACTGTCACAGAACACTATTGTGGTGAAATGTTTGCCTCTCACATGAGAATATTTCGAATATCAAAAAATATACAAAGTCATTGAACTGTCCTGTCCACTTCCTCCTCTCCCATTTCTTAGTTCTCATCAGTCAGCTGTCTATGTGAGTAGGAGTGCCAACATTGGGCTGGAGGATCCTGGGTTCAAATTTTGTGTCTTCTGCCCAACTAGCATGTGACCTTGACTTAATGACTTTACCATAATGTTCCTGGTGTCCCAACAGGTAGAAGGATTCAATTAATGCTTATGAAGTGCCTGACTTATACAGTGTCATGCAAGTGTTTATTAAAATTTAAAAATATACACATATATCCTATTTGTTCTTGTTTACAGCAAAGATGGCACTCTGTCCCAGCTGGTCTGGCGCTTGCTCTCTCTGTTCAGTGTCTTGGGGACCGTCATGTCAGCACAGAGAGACGTCTGCGTTTCCTCTCACAGTGCAACCCTCCACTGCGTACAGGTTCCCCTACTGGTGGGCAATAGCCTAGTCTCTAAATTTTTTGTTATAATTAATGCTAAAAGAAATAACCTTTCACAATTAACCTTCGTGGCATGCCAGAAATGCTTGAAGAGGTTTGTGACATGAACAGCTTGGGAGAAAAAGGGAGAAAAAGCACTTGGGTCCCTGCTCTGTGCCTTATGTCCACAGCAAAGACTCAAATCAGCAGCAGTCAGTGCCTGCCCCCAGGGGCCACAGCTAAGCACAGGGTAACGGCAGGGCACTCACCTGCAATGGAAACCCTGGCTGTCCTTTCCTGGCTGAGCAGGGGGTTTCTGAAGATACAGGAGATCCCCCTCCCAGAGTCGCCTTTCACGGTCACAGATGCTGAGGCTGTGTACAGACCCCGGCTGTCTGCAGTCACAGGTGCTGCCACAGAGGACAAGTTCTGTCCCCTGTCATCTCTCCACTCGATGTGGGGCTGCGGATACCAGCCTGCAGACATGCACTCCAGACGAATCCCTCCACCCTCATAACCTTTCAATTCAATGAGGAGATCAGAGCCCAGCGCTGTGGAAGGAAAAGTGAGCTTGGATTACTGGGAGCCCTCTGTGCTGCTGAGGCTCTCCACAAGAATTTAGGGCACACTCACACTAGAGAACTCCAGCCGGGTTTCACTACAGAGCTGTTTACAAAAGTGTGCTGTTGAGAAAAGACTGTTCCATAAGGTGACCACTGCCTGATTGTCACTGGACCCTGGTGCTAGGTAGGTCCAGCTAGCTTTGGGCCAGAACAGAGATTCCTCCCTCTTAAGACTGCCGTTCCATTGCCCTATGCTTCATGACACAGCTTGTTCCTAAAACAAACCCTCACCCTACCCTGGGTAAGCATGAACGATGTTCTTTCTTAGCTGGGGCGGGTCCCGCCTTAGTAACTCTACCTCTACCCTGCGCTGTCCCGTGTACACCTTAGCCCTTGCCGTGTTGTGTGAAAGAGATCCGTGTTTTCTTGTCGCCACCCGAGCTCTGCTTGGTATGTTGTAAGTGTCCTTGGTATATTCTTGGTGTAATTAATGTTAGAGTTGTCATCCTCCTTCTCAGCTCTGTCAACCCAAGGATATTTTTATAACGTTGTTATATGGAGAAGAGAAAATAACTACACTGGAGAGAGCTGACCCAGGGCCAGGAACAGTGGAGCTGTTACCAATTGTCCCTAAACCCCTAAATACAGGGGGAGGTGGGAAGAAGCCTTAATTGTATTTTATTATTATTATTATTCATTGACTTTTTTTTCAGGGTGAGGAGAGAGAGGTAGAGAGGGAGAGAAAGGAGTCAGGGAGGAGTAGAAAGCATCAACTACTAGTCAATGGAGTTGTTTCTTGTATGTGCTTTATGTGCCTTGGTCTTGCCTAGGGTTTCAAACCAGCAACCTAAGCATTCCAGGTGTATCCTTTATCCACTGTGCCACCAGAGGTCAGGTGGGAAGAAGCCTTTTGAAGACCAGAAAGAAGAGGTCGTGTAGGAGGGCTTTCTGAGGAGGAGCTGTAGTCTCTAAGAAGGAACGGTAGCTAGCTGAGGAGGCCCCCAGGGAGAAGCCCTGGGCAACCCCTACCCCCCACTTTTTATCCTCTGCTAGGCTCCCCGTTCACCCACCCAAGCTGAAGCCACAGGAAACTTGGTGGCCTGAGGAAGAGAAATGCATCCCTGACGTCTGCACATGAGCAGTTTCACAGAACAGCAGCATCAGACAAGGGCGCTCTGTTACCGTGATGGGTCAGGACAAGATCAAGAGCATTCGACAATCAGGTTTGAGCTCAGAGTAAAACACAAACAACGTCCAGACCACAGTGACTAAACCTATATCGTCCCAGCTGTAGATGACCAATTACATCCTGTACCATCCTTACAGCATTTGAACTGGAGCAAAGCCTTACTTCCATAGACTCTGCCCCTCCAACCCTCAGGACAAATGTTATATCAAGACTTCCCTGACACCGTTTCAGTGACACACCCCGTGGCTCATATGTGTGCACTCTCCTTCCATGCAACAAGTATAAAAACAAATTGTTCAACTGCAGGTGTGTTATGCAATCTTTGGTTTGAAGGACGTGAGCGGCAATGATGCTGTCCCTGCCGGTCAGCCTCCTGGGCCCACAGCAGCGCACACATGGGGGAACCAAGGTCACTGTCTGGAGCTCAGCTGAACCCAAACAACTGTGTGCCCTCCAGTGAGACAGGTTTGCTCACCCTTCCTACCTCTCACCTCTACTTCCCTTAGACCCTGGTGGCCGCCACGAGGAACTTCTTCACCTGACACAGGAGGAACGGTCCCTGGAGGACAACCTGGGTCTGTCAAGGGTCTCAGAGAAGCAGAGTTGGAAGGAGGGAGAGGCAGGTGCTCGTGAGTAGTCAGAGGTGCTCTGAGGTGGGTGTGGAGCCTCTGCTCCCAGATCTCCGTGGGAGAGCGAGCTCAGAACAGACCCGAGGCTCACCTGCAACCTTCAGCTCCACCATTGCATTTTCATAGAAATCTCTATCTTGGAAATAACACAGGTAGTCTCCACTGTCAGAGACAGTGACGTTGTGAATCCGGAGAGCAGCCGTCCCCTCAGTGATGTCATCTCTCAAAACTGAAGTCCTCCCTTGATACTCGGCTGCCTGTGTCTCTTCCCTCCCGAACGCATACGTGAGCACCACCTGCCAGGGGCTGGGTCGCACCCACATCAGACTCATGTCCTCAGCGTTCATGTTCGGGACCAGCTGGCAGGGCAGCTCAGCCACTTCACCCACCACGGCCAGGACGGGCTCAGGAGGTCCAACCACAGCAATCTGAGCTGGACAGCAGAAGGGGGAGAGCAGGCCAGAGGGTTAGGGGTGTTCCAGCAGGGAGGGCGAGGTAAGAAACATCTGGAGAGCCACTCAGTCTAACAGAAGGACAGTCAGGAGGGGCCTTTCAGTATGAGGAGGAATCCAAGGTTCTGACTGACACTATAGGTAATTGCTTCAGACAAAGAAACGCAGAACTGTTCCCTACCTGAGCAGGGGGTGAGCAGCTGGACCAAGGTGAGGAAGAGAGAGAGGTCAAGCCAATGGAAAACCAGGGACCTCACCATTTTTACCTGTTGTGCAGAGAGAGAGACACCAAAAGGAGTTAGGTAGAAATGACAACCCAACTCTGGGTTCAGTCATGAGACCTGGTGAACCGAGAGCCTCCTCTGCAAATGTCTGGTTGGGAGTCTCTTAACCTTTGAATCCAACGTGGAAAATAACCTATAAAGTAAATAACGTTAAATGGACATACCATCAGGAAACCCTGGGCTCTACCCTGAGGACTTGGACAGAAGCCTTCACTTACCCACAATTCCCTGGGACAGCCAGCTCCCGCCTCCCCCATCACACTCTGAGGAGCACAGGACCCTCCTCCCTGAGTCCCGGATTCACCGGAGTCCCCACAGTCTATGCTCAGCACACCAGCCAGAGGTTCCTGACTCACTTCCCCTCCCTCCTCCACTCAGCCCTTCCGGGGGCTCCCCTTTCACTCAGAGCAGGAGCTGAAGTCCTTTGTACCCTTAACTTTCAGAATTATCTGGACGTTTTCAGTTTTAAAGGGTTTCAAGTGGGAAATTTATTTCTGCCGATTGGGAGTATATTGATTGGTTTTTATTCCTGATTATATACAATTTATAAATAAAAATAAATAAATAAAATTTAATAATTTATCATGTGAGTCATATATTTGTTTCATGTGAATTTAAAATATTTCTGGATGTATTTTGGCCACATATAACACATGCCTTAAAATATTTAATCATTTTTCCCACAGATTCCACTTGCAATAATTACTCTTAAAGAAAAAATTTATCAGGCATTAACAGAAAGATTTATGTTTACTGCTGTTCATCACAGTAAATTCTATAATAGCAAAATACAGATAAAACTTAAATACCGACATTAGATCTAATTTTATCACAATTATTTTAAATAATTAAAGTCTATTTATTAAAAACACGATTCCTAAACATACAGCTAACACAAAACTCAGTGGTAGAAAGCTCAGAGCTTTCCCTCTGAGATCAGGAATAAAAAAACAATGCCTACTATCATCACTTCTGTTCAACACAGTATTAGAAGTCCTAGCCAAAGCAATGAGAAAAGACAAAGAAATAAAGAGCATACTAATCAGAAAGCAAGAAATAAAACTTTATTTGCAGATGACATGATACAACATATAAAAACCCTGAAGACTTCACCAAAAATAGAAAAAAACCAAACTCTTCAGGCCCTGGCCAGCTGGCTCAGTGGTAGAGCGTCAGCCTGGCATGCAGGAGTCCGGGGTTCGATTCCCGGCCAGGGCACACAGGAGAAGCGCCCATCTGCTTCTCCACCCCTCCCCCCTCTCCTCCCTATCTGTCTCTCTCTTCCCCTCCCGCAGCCGAGGCTCCATTGGAGCAAAGAGGGCCCAGGCGCTGGGGATGGCTCCTTGGCCTCTGCCCCAGGCGCTGGAGTGGCTCTGGTCACGACAGAGCGACGCCCCGGAGGGGCAGAGCGTGCTGGGTGGATCCCGGTTGGGCGCATGCGGGAGTCTGTCTGACTGTCTCTCCCCGTTTCCAGCTTCAGAAAAATACAAAAAACAAACAAACAAACAAAAAAAAACCCCACCAAACTCTTCAAACTAATAAATAAATTCAGTAACATTGTAGGGACACAAAATCAGAAACCTGTTGCATTTCCATACAGCAATAATGAATAATCAGAAGAGAAATTTTAAAAATCCCATCTAGCCCTGGCCCGATAGCTCAGCTGGTTAGAGCATCATCCTGAAGTACAGAGGTTGCCAGTTTGATCCCCACTCAGGGAACATACAGGGATAAATCGATATTCCTCTCTCTCTCTCTCTCTCTCTCTCTCTCTCCTTTCCTCTCTTTCTAAAATCAATAAAAAAAAGTCATTTAAAAAATCCCATTTACAATTCCATCAAAAAGCATAAAATACCTAGGAATAAATTTCACCAAAGAGGTAAAATACCGGTACTCTGGAAACCGAGGCACTGACGAACGAAATTGAAGAGGATACAAAGAAATGGAAGGATAGGCTGTGCTCATGGGTTGGAAAAATTAATATTGTTAAAATGCTCTTAATGCCTAAAGCGATATATAGATTTAATGCAATCTCTAATAAAATACCAATGGCCTTCTTTTCAAAAGTAGAGCAACTAATGTTAAAACTTAGAAGGAACCCCAAAAGACCCCGAATTGCCAAAGATATCTTAGGAAAGGAAAAAGTTGGAGGGTATCACGTTCTCTGATATCAAACTACACAAAGAAAAACAGCATGGTACAGATATAAAAACAGATACATAGTTCAATGGGACAGAATAGAGAGCCCAGAGATAAACTCTCATTTATATGGTCAATTAATCTATGACAAAGGATGGAAGAATATACAATGAGGTACAGACAGTTTCTTTAAAATGTTGTTGGGAAAACTGAACATGCAAAAGAATGTAACTGGATCACTTTCTTACACCACATGCAAGAATAAACACAAAATAAAGAATTTATTTTAGACCCAAAACTGTAAAACTAGAAGACTCTCTGACATAGATCTCAGTAATCACTTTTTAGATCATGTCTTTGGGTAAGGACAAGAAAAAAGTAGAACCAAACAAAACTAAAATGTTTTGCAAAGCAAAGGAAACCGTCAACAAAATGAAAAGACGGCCCACTGAACAGAAGAAGGTGACGGATTAATATCAAACACTTATAAAGAACTCATGCGACTTAATGCCAAAAACCCAAACAATTTTATTTAAAAAATGGGCAGAGGCCCTGAATAAGCATTTCTCCAAAGTTGAAAGACATAAGTATTGGAAACCCCTCTATGGCCAGACAGTGTGTTGTTCATCCATTCTCCAATGTGTTGTTCATATGGGTTGTTTCAGATTTTTCTATACTACAAATAATTCTGTAATGAACATCTTTACATGTGAATCTTTAAGACACACATCTCTTTTTTTTAGAACCTCTTAGAACACACCCCAGAGATGCACAGCAGAGACTGTAGGAGGTCTTTGCCCCTTCCTGGCCGCAGTAAATTCCTGGGAACGGTGCAGTTGTGAAGCTCCCTCATTCCGGTTGTCTCCCTCCCACCAATTACCGAATGCAGGCTTACCTTGCGCTGTCTCCGTGGTCACACCTGTGCCCTCACCTGAGTGTTCACACAGGACCTTCACTGGGGGAGGAACGTCCTGCAGGCTCACCCAGCTTCTCAGCCTCTCTCCTAAGGGGGCCCCTGGAGCCCTGGCTTTCACCAGCTCCCCTTACTTTGTCTTGGCACTAACCAGGTGAGAATGAGAGGAAAAAGGCACTCAACAGTTCTCCATTATAGTTGAGTCTCTGATCTGGAAGAAAAGGTGGGGGGAAAGAAAGCTTCTCAGGAAAAAAAAAAGTAGTTTCTTAGAAGGTGCTTGTTTTCTGATTGGCTCACCGCGGCGTGTCTCATCAGTTGCTGGGCAGAAAAATATAAGGTCAAGTTTGACATGAAGGTGGACCCTGTATTGGATGGTAGCAAGGAAGACCAGCTCCAGCCCTGATTCCCATACTCTGTGTCTCTCTGTGTGTTTACCTGCTTGAATCACTCCTGCGTGTGGATGGGTAGGATCAGCATTTCATTATATATGCCTGATTTATGTCTTATATATCATAAGAGACATGTCAGTAAAACCAAGCAGACAAATGAACAGATGTTCATATGTGAGGAGAAAAAGATCTGCATTAATTAAAAGGTCACTGTGGTCATTTGCTAACATCTCTAACAGCAGAGTCCGATGAGAGAATGAACAGGAAGAAACCAGACCCACGCCACTTCTGAATTCCCGGTCTCAGATGCATTCCCAAATAATACAATTTTCAGGATTCCAGACACAGTGCCGCCAGGGACCGAGCTGCGTGTTTACATTTGTATTCGGGGCATTGCTGAGAAGGTTCGTTCATCCTCTGCACCTTCTCTGTGCTGCATTTGGATTTCCAGGTGGATTTATTGCCCTCTGTCAGCAGGAGTCTGTATTCTCTGATGTTAGGCTCAATAAGCAGTTAATGCATTCTGTTAGGGGCATTTGTTAGAGTCGAAGTGTAGCCCCCATGGTTCTAATGTGACCTTGGCTGATGGTATTTGACCATATTACCTTGGTTTGACTTTAGGTTCTGTGGTAGAGATGGTTGGTCACTTGTGCCATAACTGTTCCCTGCTTGTTCTGGGTTATAATACCTAATTTGGGGGGCAGGGAAGGTACTGCAATGTGCCCATCCCCCTTGTTCATGTTTGAGGCCTAAGGACTAAGTTCGAGTCGATGGCTTGTAGGCAGAAGTTGTTGGATTCTGTTTCTCCAGAGAGTTCTAAACTCTTTCTACTTCTTCCTTCCTCTGGGGTGGAGCACCACCTCTGGAGCCGGAGCACAGCAGCTGTCTTGTCACCACGAAGCAGCGTCAAGGATGGAAGTCACATTCTGAGACGGCAGAGAATCAGACAGGCGAGGCTGGAGCATAAATGTCTCTCTGAGCTGCCAGACCAGCTCTGGGCGGCTGCCCTCTGGCTTCATTTTACATGAAAGGAACACAAACCCTTGTTTTGTGGAAGCCACTGGTACCCGTGGTCTCTGTTATCAGCAGAAAACACAGTTCTTCCTTCCCCCTGTCTTGCTTTCAACAGTTTGTCACTGAAACTTTTGAAACGTATAGCAAAGTTGAAAGCATTTTTCAATGAACAAACACCCAATATACCTACTGCTTAGAGTCTACACTAAGCATTTTATTACACATGCTTACTTTATTATAATCTGTCTTTCTGTTTATTCCCCTGTTGTTATTTATTTATCTGGAGCCTTTTAAAGTGAGTTGCAGACATCAGTGACCCCTCCTCTGGGTACGTCCACACACCTATGAAGTAGAACAGAATCCTGAAACGCTCAAGACACCTGACTGTGTTTAAAATATAAATGTGGGAGTTACTTTCAACAGTATGATCAAAATGATCAGTGGGTCATTTTTATCTGGTTATGCCTTGTTCCTAAATGCCTTGTCATCCCCAAATTTACTGACATTCTGGCCCCAGTCCCTCGTCACTCCTCATAAGATCAAGGCCACCTCTAAGAGTCTGTCAGCAGGAGGTCCGGGGACAACCTGAGACAAGATAAGCACCGTCTCAGGCCCCTGCCATCCATTCCCTGTTATGTCCTCAGAGAAGTTCCTATTTCTCTACTGATGTCACGGAAGGGCCAAGGGACAGGAAATTCTTTTTTTTTTTTTGTATTTTTCTGAATCTGGAAACGGGGAGAGACAGTCAGACTCCCGCATGCGCCCGACCGGGATCCACCCGGCACGCCCACCAGGGGCGACGCTCTGCCCACCAGGAGGCGATGCTCTGCCCCTCCGGGGCGTTGCTCTGCCGCGACCAGAGCCACTCTAGCGCCTGGGGCAGAGGCCAAGGAGCCATCCCCAGCGCCTGGGCCATCTTTGCTCCAATGGAGCCTTGGCTGCGGGAGGGGAAGAGAGAGACAGAGAGGAAGGAGGGGAGGGGGGTGGAGTAGCAAATAGGCGCTTCTCCTATGTGCCCTGGTCAGGAATCGAACCTGGGTGCCCCGCACGCCAGGCCGATGCTCTACCGCTGAGCCAACCGGCCAGGGTCAGGAAATTCTTGAGGACCCGTAGGATGTAGGAGCCCATGAATCACTTTAAGAACGGCAGTGTGAACCCTGAGAAATAAAGATACCGACTAAGAAAGGCTCTTGGTGTCTAACTGGGCTGAAATTTTATTTAAAAAAACAGGGCCTATATCATGCATTACTGCACAAGGACCTCTCTCACAAACGGCACTTCATGGAGAAGGCTGCACTGTGTTACTGCCCTGAGCCAGTCCCTATAACCAAGGTCCAGGAAACTGGAATCAGATGCGAAACGTTCTAACCAGAAACCCCTTTATTGAAAGCTCCCTAATTCATCCAATAGGACTTTGGCTTTTTCCATCCACTGCAAGCTTGAGCCAATCAGAGTGGCTGAATTCTGATTTACCCGGTCAACTCCTGTTTGGATCAATAAAACTGGAAGACTCAGAGTTTTTACTGGCATGAGATCTGACCAATTAAGGATCAGAGGCGGGAACTCTTGTTCATACAATTCCTTCTCCTCTCTGTCTGCTCAGTATACTTTCCCATTCCATCTGAAGCAGGAGTCTGTGTGTCCCTCATCAGAAGGATGACTAGCCGGAGAATGACCAGGTCCCAGGGCTGCCTGTTCCATTGTGGCCTCACAGCCCTGGTGTCACAGCCACGCTCTAACAAAATTGATCTCCTTTACTGCTGTGACGTTTTCACATCCGTGCTTGTAACACAGTGGAGCTGATTTGTACTGAGTAGCTTCCTTCCCCACACCCCAAACTGAGGGGATTACTGTGTTGCTGAGTTGGCACCAAGGACTATAGGTTGACAGCAGGAAGGTGAAGAAAGTCATATGTTTGGATTCAGAGATGAATTAAAATAGAAGAGTGGGCCTTAGAGCACAGAGGAGTGAGATAGTACACATTAGCTCACTGTGCCTGTCCATCACGCTAGGATAACAGGCATGTCTGACCAGGCAATCACCTAGTGAACAGGAAGTGACATTGTTCCCAAGATCAGGCTGTAGCTACAAAGTGGGGACTGAGCCCCTTGTCTGAGTGCCTCCAGCTTTCTTACCAAGACACTTTATCCACCAAAGCTTTGTTGCTTGAAATCATAGCAGTGAGAAGGACACATTGCCATCTTGCCTGGAGGATCCCGGTTACTCTGATGTAGACAAGCAGCATAATTTACAGCCTAGATCTGAACTTCCAATAAGGGGCTTCTGGGAAAGACCTTTTGCATCTTTTTAGAGTTTTCAAGGAAATAGGGTCCTAGATGCTTGTCTCATTCCGACCTTCACGTGATGCTGGGTGACAAATGTGTGTGAAATGAGACAATATATATAGAAAGGTCCAGTTTTCATTTGTGAAACACTGTGTGTTGCAGATAATCTCTTCGGCATTGTGTGTTTTTGTACATATATGGGGCAAGGAGGGGTATTGTTAGCCAATTGTTAGCATTCAAAAATGCTCATCTCAGCTGCAGGAATGGTGATGTCTAATTGAGTCAGGGCATCTGTAAAGGCTCGTCCATGCACTGAAAGAAAGAAGCACATGCCTTCTAAGTTCTGTGTGTTTCAAAAATAGACTGTACCTGAGGTCAATTTGTGGAAATCGAGAAGTTTGACTTCAGGGTATCCAGTTTCTTCTTGATACTCAGTTTCTGATACCCAGAGGCTGACTAGTTAATCCTATCCCCAGGCAAGGCCTTTATCTAATTCACATTTGCTTCTTAAAGAAATAAAGTTAGCGACAGAGGCAGGTGCCCAAACAACTGGTGAATAAAAAAGGAACGAGATAGAGACACACAGAGGGAGAAATGACCATCATTATTATCCTAAAACTCACTCGATCTATTCTGTTACATTGCATTTGGAATCTTTTACTTCCACTGTGGAATAGAATGCTATCTCCCTCACTTAACTGGACTTCAGGGATTCGGTACACTGGAAACACATTTTTAGGTGCAGGGCAGGGTCTTCTCACCCCTGGGTCCCTTTATCCAAATCATGCCCTGGAGTTAACCTGTTTTTAACGTTTTCCCAGCGGTGGGGCAGAAAGAGTTCTTCTCTTCATGTTCCTCCCCCATCTTCACGCTAAGCCAAATTATTCATCTGGTCTGTTCTACAGACCAAGCCAAAATAGACCCCCCAACTAATCAGTGGCAAAGAATTACCATTATTATATTTAAAAATGGTAATAAACTTCACTGGGTGCATGTGTATTAAACATGATTCTGTTAGTATAGGTAGCTAGTTAGTATTAATAAAGGGAGGGAGCAAAGGGAAGCAGACATGAAGCATAATCAACCCGGTAACTAAGTATAATACATACATAAGTAACTGTTGGACAATAAGCCTGCCTCACTAGGAAGTTGCAGCATTCCTAGGCTCTTCCGTCCCCTCGTGGCCATCATGCATCACTGCACACGCTCACCTCTTCCTCCACCATGGGGGTCAGCCAGGTTTCCACATGTTTAGTATACAGTGTAATCTCAAATCCCCCCCCACCATGGACCACAGTAAGAAATACATTTTATTTTGTAACTCAGAACACACATTCAAAAATATATTTATATACTGAATGCTCTCATAGTTTCATTCTTTTTCTTTTTCTTCTTCTTTTTCTTCTTCTCCTCCTTCTCCTTCTCCTTCTTCTTCTTCATGTTGGTTGCTACATAATACACTGATTTCATATCTCATCAATGGCCCAGCGCCTGCAGGTGAAGAAGTACTGTTCTCTTATGGTTGTCTTACGGCATAAACATTATGCCCACGTCCCACCGGGCTCTGTGTTTCTTACCCAAAAGACAGGGTTTTGACACTCAAAAATTTACCTTCAAACGATAGTTTTTAAAATATGGATTTTAAAAAATGAGTTTGAAAGCTAATGATGCACTTATTTCTCTTCATATTAATGTTGTACGAACACTTTCACTGAGTTTTCTGCTGCAGAAGGATAAATACATGGGTTAACATGGAAACCACCATATAGCCACACATAGTTCCCTCATCCTGGCTGTACAAAGTGCCACACACTGAGCACCTTAGACAGCAGAATGTGTCATCTCAGTTTGGGAGGCTGGAAGCCTAAGCGTCAGGTCCCTGCAGGGTTGGGTCCAGCCTCTGCTCTCATTTAGGGGAGTTGCTGGCAATCTCTGGCATTTCCTGGCTTGGAGAAGCATCGCCCTGTCTCTGCCTTCATTCTCACGTGGTTTTCCCTGAAAAACTTGTCTTTCTCCCGTTTCCCAAGAAGACAGATTCTGGGTCAGCCCTGTGTTCTTACCAAATGCAGCAGATGACAGAAATTCCACCTTAGTTGTCTGTTAGAAGGCCCCCTCTCTTGACTTAACTTGGTTGTGACACCTTCTCCTCTGGAAAGTCTCATCTCTGAGCTCTTTTGTTTCATATTTTAACAGCCCTTCACACGAGTGAAGGGCGGAAAGAGCCCCAACATTAATGAGGGTGGTAGGTGTGGAAGAACGGGCTTGAGTTTCAGAAGGTCTAAGCTCTCCAAGAACCACCCTGGGATGTCATATCTCATTATTGGCTTAGACAGTAAAGACTTTTCTCACTTGCAATCCTGAGTTTAGGTAGGACACGGCAAGCAGCCTCTACAGCTCTCCTTCCTGTGGTCTTTTCTGTACTGGAGATGCGGGGAAACTAAAACTATTCCGGGACACTTAAAATTATATTAAATTCAAACATCAGCACCCATATATAAGCTTTTACTGGCACGGGGCAAGTCTACCTATCTAAGCCAGCCCTACAAGAGAAGTTAATGGCAGAGGCCGCTGGGTCTGCACGGCGAAACATATTGAGGAGGGAGAAAGCTTGCAGGAATGACTGAGTCAACCAATTTAATTACAGTCCCCTTATCTGCTTCCTGGGACACTTTGCAGCACAAAACAAGAAAAACAGGATTTGTAAATAGTTAAGACAAATGGTCCGAAACTCCCCTCATGCCCTCACCCCTCCTGGGATACGAGGGTTATGTATGCTTACAGACAAAGGAATCATACACTCTGTACATGAACACTGAAAAGGTATATAAGATGTCACAAATCTGACTTCGTGGAGCTCGTGTTTGGAGCCTATTAGACCACGTTGCTCTGCTGGCTAAATAAATCCCCTTTCCTAAAGCAAGTTGTCTGAGTGTCTTTTGTCCTCCGGGAATCACTTCCTGCAACCATATATATATATATATACTGCTCACAAAAATTAGAGGATATTTCAAAATGAATATGAAGCTATAAAATATCCCCTAATGTTTGTGAGCTGTAATATCCAGCCTTTGACAGAAGAAAGTTTCCAGATTCTTGGGTTAGAGGGACGTATTTTCTTGTAATTTGTTGTTGCCTGTGATGTTCATGCTTAGGGTGAACGAAAACGCTGTCACGAATACCAGGGAGCCCTCAGTGGAATCAGGAAACCAAGAAGAAAATCAGGTTGACATACGTTCACGCCCAGATGGATTTGGGGACTTTTGGACTTCTGTGCTCGCCGTAGTAGTAGTACATCCGGGAATTCGCTCCCCACCCTTTGTCTCCCGTTTGTCGCTTTGCCTTAGAAGTTCTGGATTTCTTTGTTCTGGTCTGCAGAAGCGAGAAACCTGGATCCAAAGGCCAAGCCGGCTCAATTAGCAAAACCGAGTCTGGACCGCCCGGGATCAGCAGTCTTCAGCTCCGGGAAGAAAGGAGGCTCTTCTGCACCAGGAGCTCCAGGAACTGGTTATTGAGACAGTAGCAAGCTGATTGCTAAAATGTTATCCAAACTTGCAGCAAGTGATTGTAGACAGCCAGCCAGATCCTTTGTGTTGTGAGTTATCCTTGCATACTAACGAAAACAAAAGAACAGGCAGACTTCTGGGAGTTCAAGTGTTGAACTGAGTTTTTAATTCCAGTTGCTGATTTGAGTTGATGTTAATTTCTAGGTTCCTCTGCAGCCCTGTTTTGCAAATGCCTTGATTTTAGCTGCATCCTAGGATAATAACCATTTTTCTTTCTTTCTTTCTTTCTTTCTTTCTTTCTTTCTTTCTTTCTTTCTTTCTTTCTTTCTTTCTTTCTCTTTCTTTCTTTCCTTCCTCCCTCCCCCCTCTCTCTCCCTCCCTCCCTCTCTTCCTTCCTTCCTTTCTTTATTTTTTTTTGTTTTCCTTATTTAAAAAATAATAATGCTAACATCTGAAATAAGCCAATTTAATGCTGTTGGATGGCACCAAACTCTAAATCTCTAGAAGAAATTATTGACAAATGTAAGTTTTATCACAATCTGCCAAGCCCGTCTGGCGATGTAGGCAAATGTTTTTAAGAATTGCTGCAAACTTTGTGTGATAGTAGTAACACCAGCCTTTATTGAGGGCGCACTGTGTGCGGACTAGGAATCCTTCTAATCACGTGGCATACGTAAACTCACAGCAAGCCAATGGGATGGGTGAGGAAAGTATACATTTCAATCTTCAGTCAACAGCTGGTCACTCTGAATTTTCTGGCAGCACCAGACCTGTGGGCTCATTCATCTCTGAGCGGCTGCGGATCCTCCTAAACATCCGGTCGTTTCTTTTCTGAAAGCCCAGGCTGCCCGCCTCCAACACGCCTCTCATCAGGTTCCTAACTTCCACTCCTCCACTCTGGGCGGCCGACAAAAACAAAAAAAGTTCCCTAAAAGTCTAATATATGGAGGGAGAGAGCGAGGGAGGGAGGGAGAGAGAGAAAACTAAGAAGGGAAAGGAATGTAACAGAATCAGAAGAAGTGCAAATAGAAGCATTTGGAGGCAGAGAGAATCAGGGATTTGTTGCGGGAGAGAGCCAGGCATGATTCAAATGTAGCTGCATCGTTTGCACCAAATATGAAAAAATCCCATAGATCAGGTGTGTAGCTTTTAAAAACATGTGACCCTCGGGGACCTCGTGGCGCAACGGTAGCGCGTCTGACTCCAGATCAGAAGGTTGCGTGTTCAAATCACGCCGGGGTCAGTTACTTTTAGTGCCTGTGAAGGTTTCTGGTCTGTAAAGTTAAATCTTACCCAAAGAGAAAATTCTGCTTTTCCCGCTTTCTTGATCTTGGATTTGCTCTTTAATTAAACACCTGAAGAAAGGAAAGGAAAATTAACAAAGAAACAAGCAGAAAAATAAATAGATAAACAAATATATAGAGCAATGTACAATAGTGTTATTGTATTTGGGAGGCTTATTTCTGGGCCCATAGAGACGTTTTTACTCTTTTATTGCAAACATTCCGAATTTCACTCTTCACCAACTTGTCCAAATTTCCCAACCATCCCAGCCTTCCCTCCACACTCACGTCTGTGCTGGGGGACCCTCTTCATCCCAGTCCCTCTTTTTCCATGCCAGAGAGGTTACAAATTAAGCAGAAAACCTGAACACAGATTGGTCCCCCCTTCCCAACTGAGACTATAGGGAAATGAACTATTACACTAGAAAATTAGCCCTCGGAGCTAGAAGTTCCGGGAACACCCTAAAACTCTATGTAAAAAAAAAAAAGTGCAGAATGTTCTTCGTCGTCAACCCCCCCCCCCCAATCTGGGGCTCTAGAACCACCTCCCTCCCACAACAGATTGTGAACCATTCATCTTATGACAACATGGAAGAAAGGGAAGGCGCTTTTATTTCATCAGCATTTATTAATTTGTAAAACTTAGAATGACTTTAAAACATGACTTTTGGGATATCAGCAGATATTATGTTACAGATATAACGTACACGTTCACATAGCACAGAGTAAAGACGTTGTATCTGATAATGCCTTTGGGCTTTTCCCATTTCTTATTTTTATATTTATATTTCTTATATTATTTATGAGAAAAAGATTTCATATTTTTTCTTAGGAGTTAATTGAGGCCCATAGCCATTGTATTACATAACACAGATCCCTGATCTGGAGAAAACGGAAAAGAACACATTTAGTTTTGAAAGTGGAGGCAGAAACACAAACCGAAGTCAAAGCAACAACAAACTGAATCTTAACTACAAGAACTATAACCATGGTAGCAGAGTGGCGCAGCGGAAGCGTGCTGGGCCCATAACCCAGAGGTCGATGGATCGAAACCATCCTCTGCTAGGTCTTTTTAAGTTGTTTCTCTTCTCAAATAGATCTGCCTCAAGATGATGCTCCTTGTAAAATTACCATGGGGAACATTGCAACAGGTAGCAAAATCGAGGACTCAGCTTTTGTAGCAAACCTTGTGAACTGTTTGATACTTCAGATTACCTGTATATAAAAAGACTCAAAATAAAAACCTAACAAAATTTATTGTCTACTATTGTATATCTTCTCTAATGAGGTGGCCAAGTCTTTGGCCCATTTTTTAAAAAAGCATATGAAAAGATGTTCCCCATCATGTCATGAGAAAAATGCAAATTAAAACAGCAATGAGACCCCAGTATGCACCAATTAGAATGTCCAAAATCCAGAACACTAGCAGGAACTCTCAGTCATTGCTGGTGGGAATGCAAATATGGTGTAGCCACCCAGAAGACAGTTTGGTGGTTTCCTGCAAAACTAAACATATTATTATTACCTTAAGACCCAGCTATTGGAAAAAAAAAAAAAAAAAAAGAAAGGTTTTGCCATTTGTGTTCCTCGTTATTTAACCAAAGAACCTGAAATTTACATCCACACAAAAACCTGCACACAGATGTTTAGAGCAGCTTTATTCATAATAACCAAAATTTGAGGCAGACAAATGCCCTTCAGTAGGTGATAGAAAAAATAAACTGGTACATCCAGACAGTGGAATATTTTTCATAATTAAAAAGAAATGAGCATGGTGGAAGCTATCTATGCTCCTGCACCTTTCTCTCAAGTTTGCTGTGAACCTAAAACGGCTCTTTAAAAATTAAGTTGAGAGAGAGTATTTTGAAAACTGGTCAGTTCTGAAAAACAATTTAGCGACGTGACTGACGTAAGATTTATGTATGTAAAAGAAGAGTTGTGAACTGTAACCTGGAGCTTGTATTATTAACATTTGTCAGTTTGTATAAAAGATAAAATAAAATTTTTTAAATGTTAATTTAATTGATAATGTACATGATACAGAAGCTTGGGAACAAGAGGGACTTGACAAAATGGATCTACCCAGCTAGGAGCCCAACTTACAACCTTTTGACCTGAAATCAGACGTGGACACGTTATTCATTGTGCGACCGGCCCACCCAAGGCTTTGTGTTTTTTATTTTTCTTTCTTTCTTTTTTTTTTAGGTAGAAGTAATAGGGTGTAAATTCTGAGATACTCGTCTTACTTAACATGAGACAGGAAGTAGTAGAATTACTTTGTACGAGTGTGTGACTTCTTTTCCGCCCATTTGCATTTTTCTACTCCCCAGAATTTCGAAGCCCCCCACCTCAGAATTGAAACAGTTTTCTATGGGTTTCCGCTGCCTTCTTTTCCGCCCATTTGCATTTTTCTACTCCCCAGAATTTCGAAGCCCCCCACCTCAGAATTGAAACAGTTTTCTATGGGTTTCCGCTGCCTTCTTTTCCGCCCATTTGCATTTTTCTACTCCCCAGAATTTCGAAGCCCCCCACCTCAGAATTGAAACAGTTTTCTATGGGTTTCCGCTGCCTTAATTCATTCACGATATTGGAACGTAAAAAGCCACCCTCGTAGTCGGCAGGATTCGAACCTGCGCGGGGAGACCCCAATGGATTTCTAGTCCATCGCCTTAACCACTCGGCCACGACTACAGATATGAAGTGTGGTTCAATGTCTTTCAACTTACTATATATATCATTTATTCTATGCTATTTCGGGACTTGCTGATAAGAGGACAAGACAAATGAATAATAATGAAACCAGAAAATAATCAACCAACTTCAATTCTAGCCTGTGGTAAGCCAAAAATGCCTTTTTTTTCTCTCTCTTTACAGTTGTGGCTTTATGGATATCTTAACCCTCTTGACATAAAGCCTTTTCCTCTCGACTACATCAGGTTGTGATTTAATAACAAATATATACTGCTCACAAAAATTAGGGGATATTTTATAGCTTCATATTCATTTTGAAATATCCCCTAATTTTTGAGAGCAGTATATATTTGGTCATTCTCCCCATTCCTGGCACTGAGCTCCTAAAATCCTTGGAATTTCCTGAACGATAAGAGAGGGGAAAAGTGTGTCTTTTGTTATTTAAACAAATCCCTTTCAGTGAATTTGGAGTTAATGGGGGCTGGTTGCTAAGGAAAACAATCGCATGATTAGGGATTAGAAGGCTGGAATTTACATTTTCACCCTTTACCCTTCCCCTACCGCAATCTCCGGTGAGGGAAGAAGGGCCAAAGGTTGAATCACCAAGGATCAATGATTTAATCAGTCACAGATAAGTGATAAAGCCTCTATAAAAACCCGAGAGGAAGGGGGGGGGGGTTTCAGAAAACTTCCCAGTGCGTCCTTTTGAGATTTCTCTACTCTCCCAGAGTTCCACCTCCATCTATCTACCTGATCCATCTGAATTTGCTTGAACTCCCTAATTCAAGGATCTTGAACATTAGTTAAAATTAGATTAGGCAGACTTTCTGGCTAAGAAAGAATGCAGAGCTAAGACTCAAACTATAAGAGAAAGTTTGTTTAGAAAGTCATAGAGGTAGAAGTGAGCTGTAGAAGAAATGGGCTCAAGAAATAAGTTCTAGAGGTAAAGGAAGAGCCCTCAGATCTTGGGAGAAAGCGAGAGAAGTGCCTAGGAGGGAGGTGAGTGGGGGGAAGGCACAGGCATGCTCCATAGAGAGAGAGAGAGAGAGAGAGAGAGAGAGAGAGAGCGCCTCGAGAGAATGCCTCTTTGGATCTCTTCTAGAAAACAAATCTGTGATGTGTTGCAATCACAATCTGACAACGCCATTTCTTACAGATATCCCACGTCTTCAAACACCTTCTCCATCCAGTGCCTGAAATATACTAAGATCTAAACAAATGTCAGCTGGTACGATCACCATCATTTTTAAATCCAAGAATGAGGATCCATCCAAATGTTCCACAGGGAAGCCTATCTCCTGTAACAGGGATAAAGCTAAAAATGTTTTAAAGGAGCAGATAAAATATTTTTTATTAGTGCACAGGTGGGGGATTCTCTATTTCTCTCATAGTTCCATTCTATGAACAGAAGAAGGCTGGAACATGATTGATAAACCACCACTTTTATGCTGATAGATTGGAGATCACCTCCAGCCCAGACTTCTCTTTTGGGTTCAAGGATATATACAATTGTCATGGTTATCTCTTTTTGTAGCTTCACAGGCCTCTCAAAAGCAACACATCCCAAAAGGAACGCTCCATTTTTTTTCGTTCCGACCTTGAGCCACCTCCAGGAACTCAAAATTTTGACGGGAGCATGCACCCACATCAGCCTCCTAAAGATTTACTTCTCTAATCTGGCTCTTCATCCCAAACCTGTGGCCCATTTTCTTAGATCAGGTTGTGGAATGAATAATATTTGACCTCAGGTCTGAAGGATGTGTAGAAGCGCGCCCAAAGGGAGACAGGGGGGTCGTGTTCTAGACCTCAACCTCACAGAAGATGAAAGAAGCTGCAGAGAGTTCTGTCTTGCTGAAACGTTGCTTTTTGGAGGGGTAGCAGTGAGAGGTCACACCAGAGATGCAGTTTAGGGGTGATTATGTAGGTGGGGCTATGTCAGCACTAACCGTTGTGTTTATCTGAGAAGCGAGAAGGACCTGTCCTTCCTGGCACGGCTTGGTTTCATGCTGACCCTCTGCTCCTTGGCACTCAGTGCTCTTCCTTTGGGACATTTGTTTAAATAGGACAACCTCTGCCAAGTCTTTGTTTTGTTTTTCTTTTTCAGTTCAAACATTCATCATGAAAATTTTTTAAACAGAAAAATGTTGAAAGAATAGGGTGTTCTCTGTATACCCACCACCCATATTCAAGTTATTAACATTTGCCATATTATTGTAGTCTTATCATGTAAACATGTCTTTACATAACCAAAATACCATTATCATAACTAAAAAATCTAGCCATCCTTTATAAAAACATCGAATAGCCAGTCCTTGTTTAAATGTCCCTAATATGTCTTTTGGAGCCAGTTTTTCTAACCAGATCTAAGCAAAGTTCATTCACCGCGTTGGTTGTAAAGTTTCTTTAGTCTCTTTTAGTTTACAGTTCTCTCTCAGCTGTTTGTCGTTGTTTTTGTTGTTGTTCTGACATTGACTCTAAAAGGTCCAAGCCAACTGGCTTGTGAAAGAAAAGTCCTACATTCAGGATTTGTCTCCTTGTTTCCTTATGACCACTTTTAATTTATTCTTCTACTCTAACTGGAAATCCAGATGACTGATTCGATCCCTCGGGTGGGTTAGATTAGATTCAGGTTGAACTTCTGGGCTGACTCCATGTACTTACTTGATCCAGTACTTCCCAGGGCTTCCATCTCCCCTTTGTATTGATAGTTAGCAAGAGATCTTGAGTTGACACTTTGACACCACCAGTCACCTTTTCCTAAGGGCTTTAAGGTCTCTGCTGCCTCTGGCTTGAGTCTATGGTTTTTCTGGGGACAGCAGAGGGTGAGTTCCTAATTCTATCATTTCCCTACGTTTGTCGGAGGGGACTTTTGTCAAATGCGTTGACCCTGTTCCTGCCTTTCTCTGCCCCAGTCTTTCCTAGGGATTCCCCAGGAGGCTGCACGAGCTTGAGTGCAGGCAGGTGTTTGTGTGTGTGTGTGTGTGGGGGGGAAATAGTGAAAGGCCCCGTGTTTGCATGGTTGTGGACCGTGGGGGTGGAGGTGGGGAAGAACTTGAGGGTCATCATAGCTCTCACGATCGAGTGTGCAAGGGCCTCCCCTCGGACAGCTGGCGGAAACCCACACTCCCAGGCCCCTCCCGGGGGATCCTAACTTGGCAGCTGGACAGAAGGACTGACCGGGAAGCTGCCGTTTTGAGGGGCGGGGAGAACGCACCGTGGCGATGTCAGGGAGAAACAGAAACAGATGCTTGGAGGGGGGAAAAGGTGACAAATGAAAGGGGCATGGAGGATAAACCTCAGGTGGAAAGAAGATTTCCGATTACTGACTCGAATAGAGAAAATAGAACTCGTAGTAGTTACTACGATAACCATGGCGGACATTCTTAGGGAGGCTAAATAAATCAACCACGAAGGGATTCGAACCCTCAATCTTCTGATCCGAAGTCAGACGCCTTATCCATTAGGCCACGTGGTCCTCCTGCTGGTTAACCTGTACCAGTAGAAAATGTGTTGGAATGATCGCAAAGCTCTAACCCGCCTAACAGCGAAGTTATTGTGAGCCAAGGTGTTTCCACCGCCTCTAAAACTTTACAGTCTAATTGGGGAAATAGGGTAAACCCAACGGTAAAAAAAAAAAAAAAAGCTGCCAAGTTACAACCGAGATGACTACCCAGGTTAAGGAGAGGTGATAAGAGCAACGGCATCTTGTAATCCAGAAATCCGATTGGGGTGTGACAGTGGATTTGTCACCCCCAGCCCAGGCTCAGGAACTGTCAGCAGGAGCTCCACCTGGAAACTGCCTGCTGGGAGCCGAATTCTCCGGTTGCCCCATCTCCACCCCCTCCCTCATCCCCCGACAACTCACACTGGGACTGCATTTGGAGATAAGGCTTTGAAAAAGGTAAGTGAAGTGAAATGAGGTCACACAGGTGGGCCCTGATATCCAAGATGACTGGTGTCCTTATAAAAAGAGATTAGGACCCAGACACGTGAAGGAAAGACCACGTGGAGACACAGGCAGCCATATCTGCACACCTGTTGACAAGGCTGACCTTGGGCTTCTCGCCTGCAGAAGCGTCAGAAAATAAGCCACCCATTCCAGGGACTTAGTGGTGGCAGCCCCTAGCAAACTGACACGCCTGCCCCCGCCCCGTCCTGGAAGAAGACTTCAAGTTCACTTTCTCAAGAGAACTAAATATCGGGTCTCTAAGCCGGGCCAGAGATTCTCAAGCCATTTCCCTGGAGGGCTTGTCTAAATACAGGCTGCTGCCCCGTCTCCCCACCTCCCCCCTTACTTTCTGATCCAGTAGGACCAAGTGTGGCGGGATTGGCATTAGTGACAAGTTCTCAGTTGATACCGATGCTCCAGGTCTCCATGGGAAAACCACTGCGGGAAGATCTCTCACGGGGCTAGTGAAAAAGTTAAGATCTCAGCCAATACGAGCGATTGGCACGTGTTCACGGCGGAGACCAGAAGGCCCAGGGTCTCCGACTGGCTTCAGAGGATCAGCAGCCGGCTGGTCCTGCGCGGAGCAGGCGGGTGGTGACGAGGCCTGCAGCGCAGGGCAGTGGAGGAGAAGAGAAAACTATTGATGTCCTACTTGAGAAGAGAAAGGAAAAGCTCCTCTCTTGGTGTCTGCATGGGACAAGGGTCACAAGCCTGACCTCAGATCAGAAGATCACAGGGTCACATCACGTCAGGGTCAACAGCAGCTGTCTTTTTTTTTGGGGGGGGGGGGAGGGAGACAGGAAAACTTGGGACGTCCAAGGCAGAGCTGAGGTACAGATAATCGGCTTTTATCAGGGTTTGGGTGGGATGTCTTTGTGATTCCACTTTTGCCTGCCGCTGGAATTCTGCAGCAGGGGACGAATTCGGCCTCTTTTTTGCAACCTTCATTAACTGAGAGATTTAATTTAAACACTGTCCTCTTTGCCACCAGGTAATGCACAGTCTTCTGGTTCCCGCTTGTCCTCTGGTGCTTCTCTTCCCATCCGTGAGCCCGGGACCATCCCCTGCAACGTGGGCTGCCACTGCGCTCTCTGCTTCCTGACAGTCCCTTCGCCTGTCTCCCTAGGACAATCTCTACCTTCTTCTCAGAGGCATTCCCACCCCTGTTCCCCCAGAGCCGGGAGCCGGGAGCCTGGAGCCTGGAGCCTGGAGCCTGGAGCCTGGAGCCTGGAGCCACCCTGATTCCTCTTCACTTCCCAATCCACTCAGGGATTCTGCTGAGCTGGCGTTTCTAAAACGTTGTATCCCATTTTATCCTCTTCTCCTGGTGACGTGACCACAACGGCCTCCTTCCATCACGCTCTCTAGCTCTTCTCTGTCGCTTCCTGCTTGGTTAGGTCAGGGTCCTCATTCACTTGCTTGTAAACGCAAATCGCAAATCTTATCCTGACGTTCCCCTACTTGTAACCGAACAACCAAGTGTGCTGATTAAACCCTCTGCCATTTGGGCCTTCCTTTCCATTTCTCAAATGCGTGTCTCCCCTTCCGAGGACAGAGCTTCGTTCCACCCCCTCTCCTCAGTAGGGAACGCTCTTCGTCCTTGTCTCCGCGCTGGATTCACTCATCTTCCGGTGGTCAACCTAAACAAAATGCCAGTTCCTCCAGGTAGCCTTTCTTCCATCTTTAGACAAGGCTCCCCTGTTGTATGCTCCGGAGCTTTCCTTCCAGACACCTATCATTCCCACTAACTAACCATCTACACTCCTGCAATGGGCTGTTGAGAAAGTTCATTCGAATATGGGAACCTATAGAATGGAGGTCTTCCCAGTGGTCTGGCCGAACCCTGCAGCAAATTATATATATAATTATATATATAAATTATATAAATACATATGCTAAAAAACTTAGCTTTTAGTTAAAATTATTAACTTAGCCCTTCTAAGAGTTATAGCAAGTTTCAGAGAAGAACATGTAGGTGTACTTTGCTTAAAGTAATAAAAAAATGTAGCCTGTTAAACACAAGATGTATAGTCCTGCATTTATTTATTTATTTATTTTTTTATTCTTAAGGTAACATCACTGCCTCACAATCACAAGATGTCTCGCAGAACTCTGTAAGCAGGAAAGATGGTGTGGCCACAGTCTGGACGACCCTGCACGGGACACGGCCAAGAGCTAAATAAATCAGATTAAGAAAATTGCTGAGGCTTGTGCAAGAACTGATCAACAAGCGCAGTTCAAAACCCTGAACCCCTTACTCATATACAGCTATATTTGCCTTTAACCCCCTCCCCCCATTGTAGCCATCACGATGTTCCGGTGTTTAGGTGATAGCTTCCCGTTTTACTGGTGTGGTGTCCTGCAGTAAAGCTGCTCTAATTCCTCCAGTGCAATGCTGCATGTTCAGTGTTTGGCTCTGCTGTGGGCCGGTTACAGCCATCAGAGAAAGCTGACACCAGTTGCAGTCCTTCCACGCAGTTATTGTTATTGGTGCAGGTAACATAACGTAACATAACATAACATAAAACGTAATATAACATAATGTAACATAACATAAAACATAACATAAGGTAACATAACATAAAACATAACATAAGGTAAGGTAACATAACATAACGTAACATAACATAAAACGTAATATAACAACATAAGGTAACATAATATAACATAATGTAACATAACATAACATAACAACATAAAACATAATGTAACATAAAACGTAATATAACATAACATGACATAACAACATAAAACATAATGTAACGTAACATAACATAATGTAACATAAAACAAAACATAAGGTAACGTAACACAACACAACACCTGTTAGATTTAGGTTCAGGGCTCCTTCAAATCCACGGCCTCTTTAAAGCTCAAATTCTCCTCACCCAACTACCCAATAGGGCTCAAAACAGAACATTCTTACCCTCACTGTGAGGTTGTAGTTAATTTGCTTGCTATTTTTACTCTTAATGGCTTCCTGGTCTTCACTTTGATATGTAGCAAAAAGTTTAACTTTGCAGGAATGTCAGGGAAAGCTTGCAGTGGGCAGGGACCTGACCATTAGGGGAGTTTAGATCACAATAGTTGTTTGTGAAAGCCTAGCCACAGACTCAGAAACACCAGGTCCCAGCTGTTCCTGGGAGATTCCTGACCTCTTGACTGCCTTCAGAATTTACCAAGGACAGCGGAAAGGACCACGCTGATTAAGCCTGTGCTACATCAAAAAGGAACTTGTGTTTCTGCAGCAGAATTCTCCTCCTTCTGCTCATCGTCAAGTTAGTGACCAAGGCCACAAACACGAATATGCTAATCTGAGCATGTCCAGGTGCAGGCAACCCCATGCCAGCAAATGCTTGCAGTAGTAACCCAACATCCAATGCTCCCTCCTGCAGCTCCAGGCTAACACCCTTTGGTGGTCTCAGCCCACTTGCATCCAGGCATTTTTTAATAGAAATGTTCCTTGTGGAACATACTAGTCTCCTGTTTTCGGTTTGTCCCATGGTTTCTGCCTTCCAATAACCTAGTGATGTTGTTGTAAAGAATGTTTTCAATTTTCAGTCCGTAGACATCGGTCCAGTTGTTAGTCACAATGATGGCTTTCTTGTTATCCTCAAAAACAGTCCTTTGGGACACAATGCTGCTTTAGACCCAGTCTAACAGTTACTTTGCTCAATTTGAACATCACAAAAGTTTGAGACGTAAAACGTGCAAGGCAGTTCCTCTGAGATGGCGGCTCTGGCTTCATTTTAGTTTCACTTTTTATTTTGTTTTTTAAAAATTGATTTTATTGGGGTTGATACTGGTTAACATAACTGTACAGGTTTCAGGTGCTCAATTCTACAACACATCTCTGTACACGATATTTTGTGTTTACCACGCCCGCCAAGTTCTGGCTCCATTTAAAAATGGTTACGTTATTATGATTATGATTATTTTTATTATAAATGTAAGTCTCTCTTACAAAAAAGGTAACTTTTACTTGTTCTTCTGTGTCTGCTGTTTCTAAAAAATAATCATCCTAAAATAATCCTTATGTCAGAGCGGCTTATTCTGGGGTGGCGAATTCTGCTGCCC
This sequence comes from Saccopteryx bilineata, assembly GCF_036850765.1. NCBI lineage: Eukaryota > Metazoa > Chordata > Mammalia > Chiroptera > Emballonuridae > Saccopteryx > Saccopteryx bilineata. The sequence goes on along the minus strand of NC_089500.1, from coordinate 80,770,487 downwards.
TTCATGTGTTACTCTTCAAGAGTTACCAGTTTCCCTGGGTCTCTCCCATGTGTACAGGACCCATGCATGTTACTTCTGCTTGTTTTTCTCCTGTTCCTCTGCCTTTTGTTACAGGGGTTCCAACCAGGAATTTAGAATGGTAGATGGGAAATTTTTTTTTTCTTTCCTAGACCCACTTCTCCATCAGAAAGGAAGATGAGAGTTGCTTTCAGGGAACGGGATTTACGACAACTGAGTTCTTTTGGAAGGCTCTGCTCTTAGATGGATAATGGATTTCAGAAACTCAAATACCTTTAGCTCAAAATAATCTTTTTTTTTTTTTTTGGCTTTAGCAGCTTATTTTAAATCCTTTTAACATGATAAGGACACTAATAAAAGTGAATGAGATTTAAGAAAGCAGGGAGAGGAGAAATTCACGGTTGTCACTTTATAAGGACATATAAGGACACTTCCTCGCGGCTAGCATTGGTGGTTCAGTGGTAGAATTCTCGCCTGCCACGCGGGAGGCCCGGGTTCGATTCCCGGCCAATGCATCGTTCGTCTTTTTTTCCCCCCTCATTGCGGAGGTAGGTGCCACCCTGAACAATCAAAAAGTAGCTCTGTATCCGGAGAGGGCTGAGCTGAGAAAGATCAAAAACTAACCTTAGTTTTGCAGTTTCACCTTTATAAATCGGGCCAATTAGCACGCGTTTGGTTTTCCAGTGACCTGAAACGTCATGCTGTCTTTCATTCTTCGAGTAAACTGTCATCCGAGGACTGGACTGTTCCGGAGGCGAGTTCTAGCCGCTAGTATTCGGCGGTGGGGTGTAGCCACGTAGGGACATCAGTACACTTCTTCCATTCTTAGAGACAGCCGCACAAACAGAGCCATCAATCACTTTAAAGAAGAAGAAAAAAAAATGCCAAGGTTTATTCCTTGAATCTTACTCGAAAGAGGGCGTATCGTGTGGTAGCAGAGTGGCGCAGCGGAAGCGTGCTGGGCCCATAACCCAGAGGTCGATGGATCGAAACCATCCTCTGCTAGCTGTGTTTTCCTTTTTTGATAAAAATTCAGATTTTAGAGAAGGGGGTTGAGCCCGGTGTATTTCAGGTAAGGTCTGCAGACCAGTTCTGCAGGGTACTGTTTCCCGTCTCTTAACTGCGGCAAATGCTATTATTCGTGACTCTGGCGATTCTTTGTGACTCAGAATCTCAGATTTGGGGACCGGGACACCTACCTGTTCGAGATCGGAACGTGTACGTCATGGTCAGATTGTTGTAATTTCTAATAACAGCTGTAAGTGACAGCTCGGTCTTCCAAATCTTGTTTTTACCATGACAGACATTCCAGAACTGTTGCCGAGCAGAAAGCCCCGTATGTAGCAGGGAAGGTGGTATTCCTCATGGGAATTTATCGAGAGGTTTGCCGGGTCTCGTAGTCGTGGCCGAGTGGTTAAGGCGATGGACTTGAAATCCATTGGGGTCTCCCCGCGCAGGTTCGAATCCTGCCGACTACGCAGTTGCGTTTTCTTTCCCGGTACATCATCTGTTGTATCAACTCTTGAAACTGAAACACACACTAGAACAATGCAACAGTTTTCTTGGTTCTTGTTCTATTTTCTCCATAAAATCGGAAGCAGGTAGTTGTCCCTTAATGGAACAGTCGGTTGAGAAAAACCTTTGACGTCCCCACGCCTCCCTCCAGACTCCACACCGGCCGCCCTCGTCCCTCCTCCATTCGTTGAGCCCGAGTCCCAGGAGATCCTGGTACATTAAATTATCCCCTGGATGCCTAACGAAGTTCTCACATTTCACATGCCGGACCTTAGTTCTGAGTTCGGGTACCACCAGTTTTCTGACACCCCCTCGTTCTTAAGAAGTGCGTGGGAGCCCAGATCTTCGTGTGTATCTTGGAGCCTCTGCTGTAGGTGATAATGCAGATTTATTTATTTTATTTTACTTTATTTAGCGAGAGAGACAGAGAGAGACAGAGAGAGGGACAGATAGGGACAGACAAACAGGAAGGGAGAGAGATGAGAAGCATCAAGTCTTCCTGGCAGCACCTTAGTTGTTCATTGATTGCTTTTTCATCTGTGCCTTGACCGACGGGCTGCAGGCGAGCCAGTGACCCCTTGCTCAAGCCAGCGACACAGCAGATGTTCTATATCGATGACTGTTTTAAGATAAAAATGTAATCCACCAAATAGAATGATAAGTTCTGGAATATTTATAGGCCAGATAGTAAAAGAGCGTGGCCCCATGGTGTAATGGTTAGCACTCTGGACTTTGAATCCAGCGATCCGAGTTCAAATCTCGGTGGGACCTATGACTGTTATGTTTTTCCGCGGGCTTCTCTCCCCTATGGGTGCTATGCACATAACCTTCCCAAGCTCTGTTTCTTCTCCCTAGTAGTATCAAAATTCTCTACTCTTTTCTCCAAGGACACAAAGGTAATAATAGCACACTTTTCAGAAGAGAGTAGACTATTACCTTTGAGTCCTTGGAGAATACTCCCTCTTTCTCTTGACATCTATTCTTGTTTGGTTCCAAAGAAGTCAGATCCTGTTAAGTTACTTGCATGCTCAGGGTCTTAAAGATTCATATATTAGAGGCCCCTCTCACAAGTTTTGTCTTCTCCGAAGCCTCCTCAAAGGGTAGCGGCCTGGTGCAAGAATATGCCTACACAACATTTACAGGAGAAAGCGCCTCACATAAGGACCCCGTGGTTAGCACGCTGGATTCTGAATCCAGCAAATCGAATTTAAATCTCTTTGGGACTTCAGCAACATCCTGGTGATTTTCCTCTGTGGGTCTGAATCACCAGCTCACCTTCGAGGTGTACACATCTGGCTGCACCTGCTGCCCATGACTTCCATATCAAGAACCAACTCATCATAAAGCCACTGGCCACAAGGAAATGGCCTTGAAGTCAAGGGCTAATCCCCCTTACACGTGATGTCCCCTTTTGCCCAGAGTCGCTCAGATCCGGATAATTGAGAGTTTATGTTTACAGTTCCCAACTCAGGCCCTTATTTCTCTGGGGCCATTTGAAGGAGTCTTACCAGCTTCTAAACACTAACACCTTGCTGAAGAATTCCTGCCATACAAGGGCACTGCTGCCCTGAACATCTCAGGGCCTCCACTGTTCCACCCATTAGAGGCTCTGTTCAAACTCCTTACGCTAATGCGTTGCCTGCATCATTTTGAAAACAAACAGATTTGTTGGAAGTACACATCAGTCTTTCTGGTGGAGATTCAACCCCAAGGTCCTCACGATGTAACACCAGGACTTCACATCTCAGTGGGCTGGTCTCTGGTTTGGTGACCTTGTCAAGTTTTTCCAAACTAAGAATACACTGGTCTGTACGGACGTTCTTTTAGACTTGAATTTCCTTCTCCCATTAACATTCAGTGCCTTGCTTTTTCCTCTGGTTGCTAAAAATTGCTAGGCCATGGGATTCGTTTGTTGAACACAAAGTCTTAACAGAACATGGAGCATCAGACAAGATCATTCTTTGATCGTATGTAATGAGAGAAGACAGAAACAACAAACACGATCAACAACAAAACATTTCATAATCTCATGATGTCTAAGAACAGATAATAAAAGAAGGTTGTTGTCCAAATCACAATACCAAACCTCTTGTTTCAACTAATTTGAGAGATTGCTAGTTTCATAGCTTCAGCTTCATTATATATTCTTACCTTTGTCTAGATAAAATTTAAGAAACAACAACCACAGAACCAGCCAGTCCCCACCATTCTGACAGTGTCTAACTCAGAACAAAGCCTGATTTTCTTGCAGCCTCCTGCAAATCACCCAACATAAGACAAATGCTACAACACAGAGATATAATTGCTATATAACATCGTGTAAGTTTAAGATGTACAAAGTGTTGATTTGATATATTTATATATTGCAATGTGATTGCCACAGTAGCATCCATCACTTCACATAATTATTATTTCTTTTTTTTGTGGTGGGAACATTTAAAATCTAGTCTCTTATGACCTTTGAAGTATATAACACAGTATTGTTGATGATAACCTGTTTGCTGTGCATTAGATCTCCCAAACATATTCATTTTTGGCAGCAGATTTTCTTTTCTTCGACATCCCTCCCAACACCCCACCCCCAAGCAAGCTCATTATAACCAGCATTATGCTCTCCGTTTCTGAGAGTTTGGCTTTTTCAGACTCCACATTTCTGTTTGGAAGTGTATTTTGTCATTTTGATTCAGGTCCACATCTTCACCCCGCTCCTTCCTCCTGGGGCCTCAGAAACATCATTTTCATTAACGAATGACTTATAGTAAAATACTCGACATTTCAGGACAGAATTCTGTTGACGAAAGAAATCTAATATGTATGTGAGAGCTCCACCACACATGACGAGGTGGCCGAGTGGTTAAGGCGATGGACTGCTAATCCATTGTGCTCTGCACGCGTGGGTTCGAATCCCATCCTCGTCGATCTGTTGCTCTGGGCCTATCCCTGCCTATTAAGGACTGTTTTAGCGCTTCGCGACCTGGGTAATAGAGTTGGCAGTCAAAGAAACAGGCCGCAGGCACGCTGGGACGCTCAGTCAGAACCCCCTGGCTGGGGGCACAATGATAACGACCCTCGGCGGTTGCAGGTAGTTTAGGTGATTCTAGGGTGGCTGTTGGTTTTGAGAACAACACCCTTCCTTCTCTCTGCTCACTGCCCCTACCGACCAACTGGGTCTCAGAACCTCTGAGTTGGCAGTTTTAGTCATACGTTCAAGGCCCTTTCTGGACATCTTATCACACCCTTCCCTTCCAATTTCCCCGTCAAACTCGAGTTTGTTTGCCCCTAGGAGTAGAAACTGCCCATATGCGGTGATTTTGCTTCTGTCATTCCTTCTGCCAGGAGTGTCTCTGATCCCTTCTGGCAAAATCATTTTTTTTCAAGACCCAGATCAAATGTCCTTCCCTGGGATGTCTGGGCACCGTTACTTGTCCCACCACCCCCTCCCCACTTTACCTTCCTTGAGGAACACGTTCTAAGGCTCTGTATTGTCTTGTTATGTCCTATTTCTCCAACCTTGCCCTCTGTAATCATTCAACTGACAGTTGTAAAACAAACACTTAAAGGCATAGTGTGTGTGCGTGTGTGTGTGCGTGTGTGTGTGTGTGTGTGTGTGTGTGTGTGTGTGTGGCTGGCTGGGTGGGTGGGGGGTGGATTTGAAACATCATGCAGGCAGAACAGACCCAGGGTAGGTGTCTCTCTTTTTAATACATGTTAAAAAAAATGATTTTAAATGTGCCAATGTCTTGTATTGTCCCAAAGTAGGGAGGTAGCTCTGGGACAATTCTGTCTCTGTCTCTCATCTCTTTCAAACCCAAATGGTCTGTTTTTGTTTCTAAAAGACTAAAGATGAAAGGAAAAAGGAATACATTACATAGAAAAAAAGCCACGCCTTTTTAAAAAAATTTTTATTTCAGAGCCTCTTTGTTCTCTCTGTACAATTTGGACTTCACAGATGACTACAGGAAACTAGTCAGACAGGAGTGCTAGGCAAGAGCTTGGGAAAAGGAAGAGGCCATCGCTACATTGCTTGGACCTAGCAAAAGTCCTCCTGGCTTCCGTATTTGAACCAATGATTCGATCTGAAATCAAACACCACGTTTCACCATGAAGTCAACGGTTGGAAATCACCTTTTCTTCACCCCACCTTATTATTAAATTCAGTCACTTAGGCACACAAATGCGTGTTTGTATTATTTTGTGCAGCTGTCTTCAGTGTTCCTATTTACCTGCATGCTATGTAAGCAACTTGGGCTTTTTTAAATGACTTTGACATTTCTGTTCTGTAATTTTGATAGGTTGGGAAAGAAGCTGTTCTCATTCGCTTGCTGGCAACATAACCAAAGGAAGAAAGGAAGATGGAAAAGGAGAAGTCTGAAAAACAGTAACAGAGACTCCACAGCAGCCAGAACTTCGAAGGACATGTGGACTCAGACTAGAAGCAAAATGTGAACAAGAGATGCGGCCTTGGTAAGGTGACCAGCTTTTTTTTACAATGAAAAGGAGGACAAAAATAAATCGAAGAAAACCACATTGTAAATAAAAGAAACATTTTATTCATTGCAACAATAATACACCATAATATGATAAATGCATAATAAAAACATTTGTAATATTTTATATTGTAATTATGCTTTCATGCCTATTAATTTTTTAATAATAATTGTAAGGAAAAAGTACTCATTTAGATACAAATACGCCATGTCACACGCAATGGATCGACTCTGCATCTATCGAATACGGACATTTACAGATTAGTCTTCCAATATCAAAAAGGAAACCTGTAGGAGGACACTTTTCGAGGGAGGATGGAACTTACAAAAGGACTGTCCTCCCTAAAGGAGGACGATTGGTCACCTTAGGCCTTGGCAAAGCATTAGGTTTCGCACTGCGTGGAGAGACAGCTGTTGGAGAAAGCTTGGTTGACAGATCCCAATTCGCTTTTCCCATTGACTCAGGACGAGACAAGCCTGAGAAAAAAGAAACTCAGGCGCTCAAAATCCAGAACTGGGGAGAACTCGAGAGCCCTCAATGTATTAGATGGTCTTATTTTAGGTGATTTTCAGCTTCCCCTCATCTCAGACACTGGTTCTCCCAGGGCTTTCTTAAATGACCTTTTAAAGTACAGCCAGGAGAAGGAAAAGAATAGAAAAATGTATGTGACAGATGATGCCTGATCCTTAAATAGGATCGAACAATTAATTTTTGCAGGATAAAACACTCAGGTCTTTTGGGAAAGCGTAGAAGCTAAAGCTAACCACGAAGGGATTCGAACCCTCAATCTTCTGATCCGAAGTCAGACGCCTTATCCGTTAGGCCACGTGGTCTTAGAGAACAGTAGCACGCTGTAATATTTAGAAAGTGCACTAATCTTTCAGCCGGATCCCAAATCCTACAACAAAGGCTACGGCACCGGCGCTTTTCGTCTTTAGAAAGATGGAAACTCTAGATTCTGTGGGGTCATTTAGGGCCACAGAGTCCGGATTGGGGAAGGGTTGAAACTGACAATCACATCGGTTCTGGAGCATACGGGGACAGTATGAAATGTCATTTAATTTACCAAGCCTGAGTAGAAAAATGGGAGTTTATGGCACCTAAGAGATGCGAACAAGGAATATTTTTAAAATAAGTGAACTCATTGATTCTTCCCTATTAATACTCATCCACATTTACTGTTTTCAGATACTAAGTGATTGGGACAGCTGTCTAGAGTTGTCATGGAAACCGCACCCCGGAAGCTTCTTACTACAATATCAGGCAGCATCAGCACGACTGTCCCTGTCGCCCGCCTACATGGGTACCTGCCACTTCCCTCTTCCCGTGCTCTTCTGGTACTTTCTTTGATTATTATAATGTGACATTGGAGGACTTCTCACACTATGTCCGTTTGAAGAAGAGAATGCTATTCTTGGCGTTTCTCAGGGGCTTAGAGAAAGAGAGGCCCAGGGTAGTTACTATTAGTTGAGACTTCCATATATTCATAAATAAAAAGAACTATTGTAGGTAACAAAATTTTTGACTGTTAACAGTATTTAAATTTAATAGACAAACCTACACAAAACGTGTTTTAATACAATTCTACGGACAAGACATTTATGGAATTTATAATACTCTGTAAAGTGCTTAGTCCAATAAAATAGTATAGATTTAAAAGTGTATTTGGGATGGATTCTTTCAAGCTTGTCAGAGCGTCTCTGTGACTTCACGCACCTCGTTTGAAGATAATGGTAGCACTGTACACAGAAGGCATTTCCTTAATTTTCTTAAATCCCAGACTCTGGGAGCATTAGCCCTACTCGCTCATTTGTCCTGGTTTTTCTTGTTTTCTTATTGTGAAACTGAACTGCCGATTTTGAATTTAGGGAAAATAAAAATTACACCGCTAGCAGAGGATGGTTTCGATCCATCGACCTCTGGGTTATGGGCCCAGCACGCTTCCGCTGCGCCACTCTGCTAGTTCCTAACGTATACCGCCAAACGACACTCTTAGCTCTTTCCGGAAGCGATTTACGGATAATCATTCCTAAAAGTAGTTCGCGGAAGAATGTGTATTCTCTAGTATTTCAATACCTCCACCGACTGTTACAAGTTCCCGATCCTCTTTGAAATAATTGTCGCTACCGGAATCAAAGAGAAGAGAAAACCAGGAACTGAGAAATAAACATTCAAACACGTACGGTCATTTCCTGGGCGCAGAAGGGAGACTGGCTAGATATTTAAATGAGAATTATAGGTTTTAAACACACAGGGGAGAAAAGGAAAACACGACAGGAAAGGACCCGGGTTTCCGTGGCGGGCGAGTTCCCATCGCGGACTCGTCTTCGGGAACACCCTTTGGGTCGGATTTCCCTGGTTTAGAGTGAAGAAGAGGTAGGACAGTGTTTAGATTCCTGAGGGGTTGGGGGTAGGGCTGTGGGTGGGGGTGGCGTTTGGCTGGGAAGGTTTTGCTGCTGAAATAGGAGGGTCCAAAGCGCCTAAATCCCTGGGCCGAGGGACCCTCGTTCATACGAAGGTGTGACTGTCTTCAACCAGCATATGGTAATCAGTGAAAGATGTGTGAACGAAGCTCACCTCACAGGGCGATCTGACCACAAACCCCAGACTGGGCACGGCCTGGTGAGGAGCCCCATCCCAATCCTATAATGAGAGCCCCGTCCACTGTCCTGGAACATCTAGGTTAACACACCCTTGAAACAACGGGAGGAATCCCCCTTTTCAACACTCAGAGCATAACCACCCTCCCGGGAGCACCTGGTCACGTCAACTTCCCCGCACCCTGCCAGCTCCTGCCTCTGCGTAATCCTCCCTGGTTGCAAGTGTGTAACAGACACTACGAAACACTCCTTCTCCGGAGCATTGAGATCTGACTCCTCGCCTGTCGTCCGGTGGGCTCAAAGAAACCCATAAAGTTCTCTGCAGGTTTCCACCTTCTAAACCGGACAAGTGTTAAGTTTCTTCTGTTTTAAAGTAGTTAAAATCGTTCCGAATATCCTCATCCGGGGACCCAGGACTTGCCGCGAGACCCGGGAGAGGCGGGAACTCCGGTAGCGGTGACGTCACCCGGTGCCGGGCCGCGGGGGGTGGGTCCTACAGCCGGCGGGAATTTCTGTGGGCCTGTTGTTCTCAATTAGGTCCGCAATCCGCTTATATAAACGGACTGCCTTCTCTCTCCAACCTGTTCGGTCTTTGTCTGAGCACTGTTATCATGTCTGGTCGCGGCAAAGGCGGGAAGGGTCTCGGCAAAGGGGGCGCCAAGCGCCACCGCAAGGTGCTGCGCGACAACATCCAGGGCATCACCAAGCCCGCCATTCGGCGCCTGGCCCGGCGCGGCGGCGTCAAGCGCATCTCCGGGCTCATCTACGAGGAGACCCGCGGGGTGCTCAAGGTGTTCCTGGAGAACGTGATCCGGGACGCCGTCACCTACACGGAGCACGCCAAGCGCAAGACGGTCACGGCCATGGACGTGGTCTACGCGCTCAAGCGCCAGGGCCGCACTCTCTACGGCTTCGGCGGCTAAATCTGAACTCAATGCTCTTCTGCAGTCAATCCAAAGGCCCTTTTCAGGGCCGCCCACTTTTTTCTTGGGAAGAGCTGCCCGGCTTGCTTCTGGGGTGAGAATATTTGTGACTTCCTCATTCACAATTCTGTTTTTTGCTGTTTTTATTTGGTGAGTTTCTTGCGTGCCTTTGGGAAGGGTCGTGGTTGGTGGGACGCAGTGTCAGTATGGCGGCGCCTGGAAGCTCCACCGAACTCTTGCTCCATTTTGGCTTGGGCAGGGGTTCACTGAACGTAACAAACCAGGAGACTGAGGATGCAGCATTCCGCCCACAGAGACCCAGGCCGACTAAAACAGGAATTCGCCGCAAGTTATGTTGGGCTAAGGAAGGGTCTTCACGCTTTGTGGAGTCACTCCCAACCCCCCACCCCTTTCTCGCACACACGTCAGGCTCACCGCGTTGTTAACCCGCCAAATGCAGTGGCTCGGATTTAGATACAACTAAAGTGGGCCTTGCTGATGATGTCCACGCTCTGGCCGGGGTCTCTCCTTATGTCCGAGGCCAAGCAGTTGGCAACTAACCACTAACCAGATTTAAGGAGTCAGTGTTCTAACTCGGGTGACTTTTCACTTTCTCTAAACCTGCAGGGCCTCACTTTGCTGCTCCTCCCAGCGCACCGCCCCGGACGCTGTCTGCGCGCTCGCTCGGGCTTCGGGGCGCCCTCTCCGGCTTCCAGGGCTGAGTCGCCCATTTTCAGCAACTTTCACCATCTCTTCTACACAAACGGCCTGTTTCCAGGCCACCCACGCATTTCCAGAAAGATGGGCATATTTTGCTTTGTCACATGCGCAGTTAAAAGCTTTCTATTCTCCAACTGGAGTTTCAAGCTCTGGGTTTGATTTCTCAGGCTTTGAGAGTGAATGGTTTGCTTTGCGACAATCGTGTAATGAGTAGATTCTTGCGTGGACATGAATTTCAAGTGTCAGGTAGCCGCTAAGAAGCTCGTGTGGTGTCGTCTCGCTCCCTATGAACTTTCTCCTCTCAGTTCTTGAGGACTAGGAATGGGAAGAAGTGTGTGCACGGCTCCCCAATACCAGGGAGAAGTCGGGTTACACAGCCAGACAGGTGGCAGGAGTCCCTCCCTTATCCCGCCTGTGTTCCCTCGCTCAAAATGGCGGAAGGGAAGGACAAAGCCCGCGAGGCGTGTGTGTGTGTGTGTGTGTGTGTGTTTGGGGTGGCGAGTTTGTGAGCAGTGGTTCCGGGGCAGAAGCCCACTGGCTGGCGTGTGCGCTGCTGTTCCCTGCCCACTGTTAGGTTCAAGGAAGTGTGCTGTGGCTGCCAGAGTCTAACTCTTAGAAAAACAGGAACAGGGAAGTGCTGACAAGGTCCCTGTGAGGCGGAGAACAAAGAGATCTGCACAGAGTTGGCAAACATCCTGCATTCTATTGGTCAGAGACCCTTATCAGAAGTTTATGTTTGAAATTCTCCACTGAGCTAAACCCTCCCCCTGTTGCTATGCTGCCTGCGACCTCCCTAGCGAATAGCTAACTGCCACATCTGCTTCTGTAAATGCTTGCTCACTTAGGATATATAAGGACCTAGTTGTAAGCGCCAGGCACGACTCTCATTTGCAGACCCTGTGGGTACGGTGTCTTCGGACACCCTCGTCCCTGCGCAGGTTAAACTTGGCCAATAAAGTAAGATCTAAACCCCTGAAAGTCTCCGACGTTTGTTCTCGCGCTTGGTGGATGTAACATTTTGGGGGCTCGTCCCGGGATCTCCCTCGGTGGAGTTTCGGTTCGGAGACCGGATGGGCAGCTGAGCTGAGTAAGTATTTACTGAGGATCCTCTTTTGGTTTGGTTTTTGGGGTCCGGAGCAAACAACCCTGAGGTAGTAGGTGGGACGCTGCCGGTAACCTACCCAGGACTTTCAGAGGCGGGACGCCGCTCTCTGAAGTTTGGTTTCGCTAACATTAGAAGTGACCGGTCACGTTAGGGTTCTTATTTGTCTGCGCCGCGCCGCGTTTGGTTTCAGTTTATATGCCAATTTCGTGTGTGCGAAAGACTGTTGTCTGCTGCCCTGTTGGTCTGTGTTGTCTGTTTTCTTTATCCATTTTCGTTATCCTCCCTTTTTATTCCCCCTAGATTTGCTCAGGATGGGCCAGCAGGAATCTGTGCCCGGCTCTCCACTTGACTGCCTGCTGAAGAACTTCTCTGATTTCCAGAGGCGGGCCCGGGAATACGGGGGCCCAACGCCTGACCCCGAATTTTTCCGAACCTTAAGTCAGTTAGAGTGGCCCACCTTTAATGTAGGATGGCCCACAGAGGGTACCTTTGACCTTCCGACTTTATTTGCTGTCCGAGCCACCGTCTATAGGGTTCCCCACCCGGACCAATATCTGTACATAGACGTTTGGGTAGATATAGCTGCCGACCGGCCCAGATACATTAGGAAGTGTTTGAAGGGAAACCAGCGAGGGAGACGGGCAGTTTGCCTCCCCACGGGAGAAAAGGAGGTCAAGGAAAAGGAAAAGGGGGAAGCCCACGCCCCGAAACAGCCTCGTAGTCAGCCTAGGCTTGACCCAGTCTTGCCCGAACCACCGGTGAATGCGCCTCCACCTTACACGTGTGGAGAGGAACCAGATTCCTTGCGTCAGGATGCGCGCGGGCTCCCGAGCCCACCCCACACCCGTGGAGGGGCATCCTATGGGGAGGGAGTTTTGCCACCGGCGGGAGGCACCGCCATTTTGCCTCCCCGAGAGGCACCCTTGGCATCAGATGCTCCACCACGGGCACCTTCCTGCCTTGTTTATGAGCCCATCTCCACCAGAGACTTATATAATTGGAAACTTCAGAATCCCCCGTTCTCTGAGAAACCCCAAGGGCTGATCTCCCTCCTCGAAGCCATATTCAGTACTCATCAGCCCACCTGGGATGACTGTCAACAGATTCTGCAAACTCTCTTCACTTATGAAGAGAGAGACAGGATAATGCGACAGGCCGCAAAGGCGGTCCTGGGGGAGGAGGGAGAGACTATGCCCTGGAGGAGGGAGATAGAAGACATACTCCCTTCTCAGCCCCCGGCCTGGGACCCTAATACTACCGGGGGAAGGGTCGCGCTCCTCCAGTATCGCGGGGCTCTGCTGAGGGGGCTCAGGGCAGCTGCCAGAAAACCTACCAACTTCAGTAAGGTTAGTGAAGTCATCCAGGGAAGAGAGGAGTCCCCAGCAGCCTTCCTAGAAAGACTCATGGAGGCTTATAGAGTATATACCCCTCTAGATCCTGAGGCAGAAGAGAACAGGAGACTAGTAAATATAGCCTTTGTGACTCAGGCCTTTTCAGATATTAGAAAAAAGCTTCAGAAGATAGAAGGATTTGAAGGAGAAAATAGAAGCAGGCTATTAGAGATAGCCCAGAAGGTGTACGTCAATAGGTATGATCTGGAGGTTCTCATGGCGAAGAAGGCTATCAAACTCCTGAGTGCTGCCCAGAGACCTCCTCCCAAAGGGAAAGGGGGACAGCAAAAGGGCCAGGGTCGGCGAATAGCCAAAGATCAATGTGCCTATTGTAAGGAGAAAGGGCACTGGAAGAGAGAGTGTCCAAAGTTGAAGTGATAGATACGTGTATTCCAAACTGCCCTCTTGATGTTCCGCTTATTTGTCAGACCTCACCCTTACTGGACTATTGACCCTGAGACAGGAATTCCAAAAAGCTGACAACCCACCCCAAGGAGGGGCTCCGGACACACCAGGACTTTTGATTCAGCACCCACATGCTTGAAGCCCCCCAAGGAGGAGCATTCCAGACATACCAGGACTTTTGCCTCAGTATCCCCTCAGGCTCTCCCAAACACTATATAACTCGCCCCTAGTCTGTAACCGGTGCTCTTCTCCCCCAGGAGAAGTGCCCGGCAGGGTTTCTTTCTTCCTTTCAATAAAGCCTGTTACTCTGGTCTTTCGGACTCCCATGGATTCCAACATGAAGGCTGACAGCCAAGGGCCAAAACAGGGCCCAGAGGTCTTGCTCCAAACCTTAGACTGACGGGGCCAGGGCTCCATTCCCGTCAGCTCCCAGGAGCCCATGGTCACCTTAACAGTCGAAGGAAAGCCAATAGACTTCCTAGTCGATACAGGAGCCACCTACTCAGTCCTAAAGCAACCACAGGGGCAAATTCAGAAGGCAACTATCAAAATAGTAGGGGCAACGGGCAAAGCAGAAGCCTATCCATAGGCTACCGCAAGAATTACTAACTTCGGCTGAGGCACCATTACCCACTCCTTCCTAGTTATTCCAGACTGCCCTTACCCACTACCTGGAAGGGACTTCTTGCAGAAACTTCAGGCCACCATTACCTTCCGACGGGAGGAGAGCCCTACGAGGGACGAGGAGGCAGAGGTCAGCTTGGAGATAACTGTCCCACTGTCTGAGGAATACTTACTTGCCACTTTCCAAGGAGGTAAGGAGGAGGGAGCAGGGGTTCCGGATGCCCTGCGTGCCAGGGTACCTGAAGTTTGGGCGGAGACCAACCCACCAGGTTTGGCCACCCACCAACCGCCTGTCCTAGTGCAGCTGCTGAGCACTGCTAGCCCGGTTAGGATCAGGCAATACCCGGTCCCAGCCCGAGCCAGACGGGCATTGCACGGCACTTGCAGCACCTGCTGAAGGCAGGCATACTCCGAGAATGCCAATCAGCCTGGAACACCCCGTTACTCCCTGTCCAAAAGCCGGGGACCCATGACTACCGCCTGGTGCAGGACTTGCGGGAGGTGAATGCATGGGTAGAGACTATTCATCCCACGGTGCCTGTTGGGGTCAGCGGATACCCCGAGGAGCTGTAAAAGGAACAGCTTGCCTAAGTGAAACTTGGCTGTTTACTTGCCTGCAGTTCAACCCTTATTATACCCTGAGGTCAGTACGCCATGAGGTGATTCACAGAAGCATGCCTGCAGGTAGTTCTCACTGCCTGTTTGTGCAGGATACTCTTCTCTATGAATAGGCTTTGTCTTTTCAGCTTTCATGAAATCACATCCTCATTCCTCAGTTTGCTATTCTCACATATTTTCCCCTATATAATCTGTAACCTGTCTGTAATAAAATGAGACTTGATCAGAATCCTGTCTTGTCTCCATTCTTTGTGCCTCTTGCCTCGTAGAATCCTCACTCCCCACTTAGAGTCTCCGTTGCTCGACCTGCGGGATGGGTCAAGTGGCGCCCAACGCGGGGCTTGAAGATAGGGGATCCAGTGAAGGACGTCGCATCGGGTGCACCCAAATCCGGACATTTCTCGGGAGCCTGCTGAGAAAATCAGGGCCGGTGAGTAAATGCGACGATCATGGGGCAAGAAATAAGTCAGCATGAGTTATTTGTGGAACAGTTAGGACAAGCTTTAAAGGCACGAGGAGTAAAGGTTAAAGTTAAACAGTTATGCAAGTATTTTGATTATATAAAAGATCTTTGTCCCTGGTTTCCTATTGAAGGTACTATTGACCTGAAAAGATGGAAAAGAGTAGGTGATGCTATGCAGGATTATTATAATACTTTCGGACCTGAAAAGGTCCCTGTAACAGCCTTTTCTTATTGGAATCTTATAAATGAATTATTGTCACAAAGACAATCTGATCCTGTAGTAGCTAATGTAGTAGAAAAAGAACAAGCTATTTTACAAGAAGTTAGATCTAATCCAAAAACTCCAGAACTGAAAAAGAATCAGGAAGATCTCATATCCTTAGAGAGTGAAGAAGAAGGGGCCACTGCCCTTCCCCCTAAGGCTAAATGTAAAAAATTAGATAAGAAAA